>NC_091984.1:224165892-224480267 GCF_044704955.1 Pristiophorus japonicus | reverse complement strand
TGCTGTGTTGGCTGCCGCGTTTCCCACATTACAACAGTGACTACACTCCAAAAGTACTTTATTGGCTGTAAAGCACTTTGAGATGTCCGGTGGTCGTGAAAGGCGCTATATAAATGCAAGGTGTTCTTTCTTTTCCAGTGACTGGGGTGATTCCAAGGACAGCCACGCTTGAAGTAATGCAGCACAATTAACTGAGGCTTTGTTTCTTCCTTGTCTCCTTTTCCAGTTTGTAACAAGCTGTTCTCGGCCACCACTCCTGGGCTTTGCCTACCTCAAACCTCCCTTCTCCATTCGCTGTGTGGAGGTGTCAGATGATCAGGTAAGTTATATTTTAATTTCCTTTTTTATTCCTCATGCCCAATTTTTTCACGTCTCCTGAAGATGCTGATTTATTCTGGGGTACAGTTCCATAAGCACCTGCAGGCCCTTCTCTAACTGGTCTTTCTTCATCTGTGAGCTCAGACGGTGAGTATCAGCAGGTTTACTCAACCATGCAAGGTATTGCAGCCGAATCCAATAACGCACATATGCCGGAGATCATTGGATAGTGATCAGTATAGAATTAGAAGTTTGCAGCACAAAAGGAGGCCATTCGGCCCATCGTGACCATGCCGGCTGAAAAAGTGCTGTCCAGCCTAATCCCACTTTCCAGTTCTTGGTCCATAGCCCTGTAGGTTACGGCTCTTTAAGTGCACATCCAAGTACTTTTTAAATGCAGTGAGGGTTTCTGCCTCTACCACCCTTTCAGGCAGGGAGTTCCATACCCCCACCACCCTCTGGGTGAAAAATGTTCTCCTCAACTCCCCTTTAATCCTTCTACCAATTACTTTAAAACTCTGCCCCCTGGTTATTGACCTTGCTGCTCAGGGAAATAGGTCCTTCCTATCCTCTCTATCTAGGCCCCTCATAATTTTATACACCTCAATTAAGTCTCCCCTCGGCCTCCTGTGTTCCAAAGAAAGCAACCGCAGCCTATCCAATCTTTCCTTATAGCTAACTGGGAGTCCTGGCTGACGTTTCTCTTCCTAGCTAAGGTGCACAAAGCCAATTGCAGCAACTTCCTTCTGCCGCTTCAACTAAGATCAGTTAATTCAACAGGACCGGATTGAACGTGGGACACTGCAGGGCACAGTTACAAACACAGCCAATATATATATTGGAAGCCACGGTTTAGGAGTTAAGCTGCGTTTGTGTTTCAGGATACCGGAGATACACTGGGCAGCGTGCTGCGGGGTTTCTTCACCATCCGCAAAAAGGAACCAGGTGGTCGGCTGCCAACCTCTTCCACCTGCTTCAACCTCCTGAAACTTCCGAACTACAGCAAGAAGAGCATCCTGCGGGAGAAACTCCGCTATGCAATCAGTATGAACACCGGATTCGAGCTCTCCTAGCCACCGTGGAAAGGACGTGGGTGTGCATACACCCTTGTGCACGTACGCAGCTGTGCACCGCACAGGCCTGCTGTGGGCGGAGCATCCTTGCCGCTCTGAGAAATCGAAATGACGCTTCAGCAACAGCAATGAATCATTTTGATTTTAAGACCGTTGTGTGTTTCAGGGTAAAGCTGAGTGACCAAGGCTCTCGTCACTTGTTGGATTCACTTCCCTAAAGGGGCATACGTTTAAATCCATTGCCAATGTCGACCTTTTGAGTGAATCAAAATACAGTTGAACTGACCTCCTGAGTGAGGTGTGGGCTGTCTGATTCAGGGTGTCCGAATTCCAGCTTTATCTTTGTTTACACGGCCTAATAATTAAGAGGCTACATTAACACTTCTTACACAACACTGCATCCAGGATTACAATGTTATAGATTCCTTTAAGGATACTGTGAAGAAATGTTGTAGAGTTCCTACATTTTGCAAATTATACACTATCACATTAATGTAAAATGTGTTGAAAATTACTTTTAGCAGATGTTTCTCGAAGGACAGGAGGGAAACGTGCTACGAAAGCAGAAAGGTATTGCAGTACCATGTGTTGTTTGATTATAATAGTTTTGGCAAAGTTGTTTCCATCTGGTTCCCTCCTTCCTCCACTACCACTCGAGACACACCGAGCCTGGATCTAGTATGATATTTATCATTGTAGAATGGGTGGTGAATCAATGCAGGTGATCAAGTCATTAATGAACAAGCACCTTTTATTTCCGTCCTCCCTCCCCTCCCACCCCTCATCCCCCTGGCTTGTTGATTTGTGGAGCTGCTGAATTATCTGAAAGAAGGCAAATTCTAATACTTGAGTTCCGGCTGTAGCATTGGACTTTGGCACAAACAATACTGTATTATGTCAGTTTTATTTTCCCTTTGTTTTGCCAAATGAAGTCTGGATAAAGTGGGACTGTATAGAGAATGTTGGCAGGCCGCCAAATCACAAGGATTTCACTGGATTCAGATTAACTCCCGTGTTTATCTTCATCAACTTATCCCCAAGATTGGATTTCTGTCTTAAACTCTGATCCAGCATTATTTATAATTTGTAGTATATATTCAATATTTAATGTAAAATAACCTTTTTTAATGGGCTTTGATGATGACGCAAGGAATTTGACAACTGCGTGGTCTCGCATATCGCGGGAGATGAAATTTTTGTGTAATAGCAAATTATTTTGGATAGTAAGTTAGAAAAGTTTACTATACCTGTACACTAAAGTAATTTATGACTAACCTATGTGAACTTCTCAGGCATTGCTGTATATTGTATTTTAAGCAGGTTTATCCATTGATGCCAATTAATAAAAACATGTTCCCCACTTATTGTTTTAATTCACAATATCTCTCCCTGAGACTTGGGATTTTAACAAGGTGACGTATAGTGTTCAAGTGACAGCAACGCTGGAATTAAAACCTAATTAATCACAACACATGACACACAAGCTCCAGAATCGTAAATGAGGATTGCTTACTGTGGGAGCAAATGGTGTTCCT
This sequence comes from Pristiophorus japonicus, assembly GCF_044704955.1. Taxonomy (NCBI): domain Eukaryota; kingdom Metazoa; phylum Chordata; class Chondrichthyes; family Pristiophoridae; genus Pristiophorus; species Pristiophorus japonicus. The sequence continues at coordinate 224,477,341 of NC_091984.1, read as the reverse complement.
AGATTTGGATTAACATTATTTCAAAATCCTGATCCGTGTGTCCAAGGGGGAATTAGATTAGTAAAAATGGGTCCACGTGATCAGTGTTTCTGTATTGTAATGCACTGACCTATTAGGGGTGAGAGAAATTAAACATGAATATGCAGTGTTAATTTCTTTTGGAGTGGGAAGTTAGGAAATCTGCTAAAGGTTTCTCTGTGGAGAAAGTGAGGTTTGTCTTTTTTGTCCTTGGACTGAGGATGCTCTACCCCTACTGATGAAGGGAAAGGATGTTTGCGTTCATTTTTAAAAATGTAAATTACATACAATGACTGACAGGTAAAGACTCTGGTCCATTGAGCCTGTCCCACACAATTGCGATACCTTGTGTATCACAACATATACACTCCACCCCACCCCAAACCATGTGGTCTCCTGGGAGAGGCAAAAAAAACATTTTTAAAAAAACCCAGGCCACTTTGAGGAAGAGTAAAATTGTGGGAAATTCCTCTCTGACCTATCTAGGCGATCGCTACTAGTCCAAGAAATTAGCCAATGTTTGGCTAGATTACAACTCTGGGGTAAACCATGAATAAGACCATACTGATGTTAACTGGTGTGGTTGCTGTCTGAAACACGGTATGCAGCAGCTAGCTATAATGTGTGCAGTTTATTGGAGGAAGGGTGTGTTCTGGCAGAATGAGTTTGAAATTGAAACAGTACTGGATGATTGGCAGACTTTGAGGACAGGTAGCATCCTCTTCCTGGACCATAGAATCAGAACAAGACAGCACAGGAGGCCATTCGGCCCATTGTGCCTGCACTGGCTCTTTGAAAGTGCTGTCCCAATTAGTCCCACTCTCCTGCCAGTTGATTGTGAAGCCACCACGGCTACCCGTTGGTACGTAGACAGCGGAAGGAGCGTGCGTCACCCAGGCTCCCCACCCACCCGTTCCGTCAACCACCGTTTGCCCTACCTGTGACAGAGACTGTAGGTCCCGCATTGGACTCCTCAGTCACCTGAGAACTCACTTTTAGAGTGGAAGCAAGTCATCCTCGACTCCGAGGGACTGCCTATGATGATGATGCCTCTCCTACTCTTTTCTCCCTAGCCTTGCTATTCAATGCCTATTTGAAAGTTATTATTGAATCTGCTTACACCACCCTTTCAGTCAGTGCATTCCTGATCATAACTCTGCATAAAATCTTGCCTCTGCTTCTTTTGCCAAACACTTCAAATCTACATCCTCTGTCTACTGACCCTACTGGCACTGGAAACATTACATCATATATACGACAGAAACAGGCCATTAGGTCCAACCAGTCCACGCCCGCGTTTATGCTCCATCCGAGCCTCCTCCTGTCTTTCCTCATCTAAAGCTATCAGCATAACTCTCTATTCCCTTCTCCCCCATATGCTTGTCTAGCCTCCCCTTAAATGCATCGATACTATTCGCTTCAACCACTCCCTGTGGCAGCGAGTTCCACATTCTCATCGCTCTTTGGGTAAAGAATTTATCTGAATTCCCTGTTGGATTTCTTGGTCATTTATTTTATATTGATGGCCTCTAGTTATGCTATTCCCCACAAGTGGAAACATTCTCTATCCACTCTATTATCAAAGCTTTTCATAATTTTAAAGACTTCTATTAGGTCACCCCTCAGCCTTTTTTCAAGACAAAAGAGACCCAGCCTGTTCATCCTTTCCTGATATGTATACCCTCGCATTTCTGGTATCATCCTTGTAAATATTCTCTGTACCCTCTCCAGTGCCTCTATATCCTTTTTCAGCCTTGAGCTGTCTGTAATGCTGTTTTGCTGTTCCCGCATTGGGTGGTTGTTTAAGGCTCAAACGCCCTGCACTTGCAATCTATTAGCTCTTGGGTCTCCTGATCATTCTCATCAAACCAGTCCTGGTGCTTCCTGGTTGAGTAACCGAGTGTCCCTTTGCAGGCACTATGGAGGCCTGGAGGGCAGACCAAGCGCTGTGGGCATTCTGTGTCTCGGGGTTGTCAAGGCACACCAGGCTAGTTGTGAGGCGCTGGCTGTATAGGGCTCTCTTAGCTGGGTCCTTAAGTGCTCCGGCATTGACTTTTTTGCGACACTGCTTCTATTGCTCCCTCCAATTTGGGGCTATGTTGAAGTCGATGATGGATCGGATTAGGCGGTGGTCCGTCCAGCAGTCGTCGGCTCCTGTCATGGCGCGGGTGATGCGCACATCCTTGTGATCGCTGCCTGGTCCAACAAAAAACCCGGGACCTAAAGAACAGGTAGTGGATGAAGAAAGTACAGGAGATACAGCAGCTGGCCGACAACCATGATGTGCAAGGAGTCTTCATCGCAGTCAAGGCCACCTACAGGCCAAACGCCCAAGGCCCCACCCCACTGCTGGCCAAGAATGGGGAAACACTCATCAAGGACACCGAGGCAGTCAGGGCCCACTGGAAGGAGCACTTCGAAGATCTCAATCGAGACTCTGCCTTTGACTCGAGTGTTCTCGACTCCATGCCGCAGCATGCCACTCGCCACCACTGAGACCCCAACACTGCACGAGGTAGAAAAAGCCATAAGATAGCATAAAAACAAAATCCCTGCGGACAGAATCCCTGCTGAGGCATTGAAGTATGGCGGAGAGGCACTGCTGGTACGAATACACGACCTCATCTCTATCATCTGGAGGGAGGAGAGCATGCCATGGGGATCTCAGAGATGCAGTAATCGTGACCATCTTTAAAAAAGGGGACAAGTCTGACTGCGGCAACTACAGAGGAATCTCCCTGCTATCAGCAACTGGGAAAGTCATCGCTAGAGTTCGCCTCACCCGTCTTCTCCCTGTGGCCGAGGAGCTCCTCCCGGAGTCACAACGGGGCACAACAGACATGATTTTTGCAGTGTGACAGCTACAGGAAAAATGCAGAGAACAAAGCCAGTCTTTATACATGGCCGCCTTTGACCTTACAAAGGCCTTTGACACTGTCAACTGCGAGGGTTTATGGAGTGTCCTCCTCCGTTTCGGATGCCTCCCAAGTTCGCCACCATCCTCCGCCTGCTCCACGACGACATGCAAGCAGTGTTCCTTACCAACGGATCCATCACAGACCCAATTCAAGTCTGGACTGGGGTCAAACAGGGCTGCATCATCGCCCCAACCCTCTTCTCAATCTATCTCGCTGCCATGCTCCACCTCAGTCAACAAGCTCCCCACTGGATAGGGACTAAACTACAGAATCAGTGGGAACCTGTTCAACCTGCGCCGTCTCCAGGCCAGATCTAAGACCACCCCAACCTCTGTCGTCGAGCTACAGTACGCGGACGACGCCTGCGTCTGCGCACATACAGAGGCCGCACTCCAGGACATAGTCGACGTATTCACTGAGGCGTACGAAAGCATAGGCCTTACACTAAACATCCATAAGACACAGGTCCTCCACCAGCCTGTCCTCGCCACACAGCACTGTCCTCCAATCATCAAGATCTACGGCGTGGCCCTGGACACCGTGGACCACTTCCCATATCTCGGGAGCCTCCCTATCAACAAGAGCAGGCATCAACGACGTGATTCAACACTACCTCCAGTGCACCAGTGCAGCCTTCGGTCGCCTGAGGAAAAGAGTGTTTGAAGACCAAACTGCCACCAAGCTCATGATCTACAGGGCTGCAGTAACACCTGCCCTCCTGCATGGCTCAGAGACGAGCACCATGTACAGTAGACACCTCCAAGTTGCTGGAGAAATATCACCAAAGATGCCTCCGCAAGATCCTACAAATCCCCTGGGAGGACTGGCGCAGCAACTTCAGCATCCTCACTCAGGCTAACATACCCAGCATTGAAGCACTGACCACACTCGATCAGCTCCGCTAGGCAGGCCACATAGTCCACATGCCAGACACGAGACTCCCAAAGCAAGTGCTCTACTTGGAGCTCCTTCATGGCTTACGAGCCAAAGGTGGGCAGCGGAAACGTTCCAAGGACATCCTCAAAGCTTCCCTGATAAAGTGCAACATCCCCACCGACACCTGGGAGTCCCTGGCCCAAGACCGCCCTAAGTGGAGGAAGTACAGCTGAGAGGGCATTGAGCACCTCGAGTCTCAACACCGAGAGTATGCAGAAATCAAGCGCAGACAGCGGAAAGAGCGTGCGGCGAACCAGTCCCATCCATCCTTTCCCTCAACGACTCTCTGTCTCACCTGTGACAGAGACTGTGGCACTCGTATTGGACTGTTCAGCCACAAAAGAACTCACTTCAGGAGTGGAAGCAAGTCTTCCTCGATTCCGAGGGACTGCCTATAATGATGAAGATGATCCTTTTTACAATATGGCAACCAGAACTATAGTGTAACCAAGGTCCGATACAGGTTTAGCATAACTTTCCCATTTTTCAATTCTGTACCTCCTAGAAATAAACCGTAGTTCTTGGTTTGCTTTTTTATAGCCTTACTACCCTGTATCTCAACTTTGTGATTTGTGTATTTGTACTCCGAGATCCCCTTGTTCCTCTACCCCACCTAGACATGCACCCTCCCAAGTAATAAGTGACCTTCCTATTCTTCCTACCAAAATGAAATGCCATACATTTATCTGTGTTGAACTTCATTTGCCAATTATATGCTCAGTCTGAAAGTTTATTCATGACCACCTGTAATTTGTTGCAGTCCTCCTCAGTATTGACTATCGCCCAAGAAACAGTCTCCTTATTTACTCAAAACCCTTAAAACTATATTGACATTGAAGCAAAATTTGAGAAGTCAATTACTTTCAAGAAACTTATTTTTAAAGACATTATACCCACAATAAACACAACTATTACATTACTCTGACATTTGGGGGAGTGAGTGGTGAAATGGATTAGCACTTTAACAGTAGGACACCAATTCCCTGCTCAGCACTAATTTAACCGTGGCTCCTGCAGGTTACCATCACTAAAGTAAATAAATTTTTCTGATGAATTATGAAGAATGTACCTCCTGTATTCAATCATGTGACTTTCAGACAATTAAAGCCCTGCTCATTGCAACAGAAGCTTTAACCTGCCTCTCACTGAGGCCCTCGAGTAAACCAATCCTGTTTCTTTTTATTCGTTCCGGGATGTGGGCATAGCTGGAAAGACCAGCATTTATTGCCCATCCTTAATTGCCCTTGAGAAGGTGGTGGTGAGCCGCTGACTTGAACCACTGCAGTCCTTGTGAAGGTGCTCCCACTGCTTTTAGGGAGGGAGTTCCAGGAATTTAACCCAGCGACGATGAAAGAATGATGATATACTTCCAAGTCAGGATGGTGTGTGACTTGGAGGGGAACTTGCAGGTGAAGGTGCTCCCATGCGCCTGCTGCCCTTGTCCTTCTAGTTTGGGAGGTGCTGCCAAAGAAGCCTTGGCAAGTTGCTGCAGTGCATCTTATAGAGGGTACACACTGCAGCCACGGTGCATTGGTGGTGGAAGGAGTGAATGTTTAAGGTGATGGATGGGGTGCCAATAAGAACAAGAAGTAGGAGCAGGAGTAGGCCGTTTGGCCCATCGAGCCTGCTCCGCCATTCAATAAGATCATGGCAGATCAGATCATGGACTCAGCTCCACTTCCATGCCCGCTCCCCATAACCCTTTATTCCCTTATCGCTCAAAAATGTCTATCTCCACCTTGAATATATTCAGTGACCCAGCCTCCACAGCTCTCTGGGGCAGAGAATTCCATAGATTTACAACCCTGAGAAGAAATTTCTCCTCATCTCAGTTTTAAATGTGTGGCCCCTTATTCTGAGATTATGGCCCCTAGTTTTAGTTCCCCTATGAGTGGAAATATCCTTCGCGAGCCCCCTCATTATCTTATATATTTCAATAAGATAACCTCTCATGCTTCTGAACTCCAATGTGCATAGGCCCAACCTACTCAACCTATCCTCATAAGTCAACCCCCTCATCTCCAGAATCAACCTAGTGAACCTTCTCTGAACAGCCTCCAATACAAATATATCCTTCCTTAAATAAGGAGTCCAAAACTGTACGCAGTACTCCAGGTGTGGCCTCACCAATACCCTGTACAGTTGTAGCAGGACTTCTCTGCTTTTATACTCTGTCCCCCTTGCAATAAAGGTCAACATTCCATTTGCCTTCCTGATTATTTGCTGTACCTGCATACTAACTTTTTGTGTTTTATGCACAAGGGCCCCCAGGTCTCTCTGTACTGCAGCTCTTTGCAATTTTTCTCCATTTAAATTATAATTTGCTTTTTTATTATTTCTGCCAAAGTGGATAACCTCACATTTTCCCACATTATACTCCATCTGCCAAATTTTTGCCCACTCACTTAGCCTGTCTATATCCCTTTGCAGATTTTTTGTGTCCTCACAATTTGCTTTCCTCCCCATCTTTGTATCATCAGCCAACTTGGCTACATTACACTTGGTCCCTTCATCCAAGCCATTAATATAGATTGTAAATAGTGAGGACCCAGCACTAATCCCTGCAGCCCCCCACTAGTCACTGCCAACCAGAAAATGACCCGTTTATCCTGACTCTCTCAAGTGGGCTGTTTTGTCCTGGGGGGTGTTGAGCTTCTTAAATGTTGTTGGTGCTGCACTCATCCAGACAAGTGGAGAGTATTCCATCACAATACTGAGTTGTGCCTTGTAGATGGTGGAAAGGCTTTGGGGAGTTAGGAGGTGAGACACTCGCCGCAGAATACCCAGCCTCTGACCTGTCCTTATTGCCAGTGTTTATGGGGCTGGTCCAGTTAAGTTTCTAGTCAATGGTGACCCCCCCTGGCGGTTGATAGTAGGGGATTCAGTGATGGTAATGTTGTTGAATAACAAGGGGAGGTGGTTAGACTCTCGCTTGTTGGAGATGGTCATTGCCTGGAACTTGTGGCGCGAATATAACTTGCCACTTATCAGCCCAAGCGTGAATGTCATCCAGGTCTTGCTGCATGCGGGCATGGACTGCTTCATTTTCTGAGGAGTTGCGAATGGAACTGAACACTGCAATCATCAGCAAATATCCCCACTTCTGACCTTATGTTGGAGGAAAGGTCATTGATGGAGCAGCTGAAGATGGTTGGGTCTAGGACACTGTCCTGAAGAACTCCTGCACCGATGGCCTGAGGCGGTGATGACTGACCTCAACAACCACAACCATCTTCCTTTGTGCTTTGTATGGCTCCAGGCAGTGGAGAGTTTTCCCCAATTCCCATTGACTTCAATTTTACTAGTGCTCCTTGGTGCCACACCCATCCATGTTTGGACCAAGGCTGTATTGAGGAATGGAGCCGAGCAGTCCTGGCAGAACCCAAACTGAGCAGCGGTAAGCAGGTTATTGGTAAGTACCACTCGCTAGCACTGTCGACGACACCTTCCATCACTTTACTGATGATTGAGGTGAGGTGAATGAAAGTCAGGCAGTGGTCTGTTTTTTTTTATGTAGGAACAGGGGTAGGCTGTTCAGCCCATTGAACCATTTAATTAGATCAGGCGGATCTGTATCTTAACATTTACCCAGACAATTTTGTACTGCTTTCTAAGCTACGGTTATGCCAGTGATTGGGCTCTTAATCCCCACGTAACAGACACACCATGTAGCCCCTTTACATAGGAATGAACATAGGAATAGGCCATTCAGCCCCTCAAGCCCATTCCACCATTCAATTGGCTGATCTGTATCTTAACTCTATCTACTCACCATGGTTCTGTAACCATTACCTAACAAAAATCTGTCACTCAGTTTTGAAATTTTCAATTGACCCCCAGCCTCAACAGCTTTTTGGGGGAAAAGTTCTAGATTTCCACTACCCTTGGTGTGAAGTGCCATCACCCCTGAACAACCTGGCCCCCTTATTCTGGACTCTCCCACCAGAGGAAATCGTTTCTCTGTCTACCCTTATCAAATCCTTCAATCATCTTAAAACACCTCAATTATATCACCACTTAATTTTTTTTAATATTCATTCTGGGATGTGGGCATCACTGGCAAGGCCAGCATTTATTGCCCATCCCCCCCAAGGGCCTTGGGAAGGTTCTTCTATACTCCAGAACAAAAGCCGTGTCTATGTAACCATTCCTCCTAATGTAACTGTTTTCAGCTCAGTATCTGATGACCCTACCCACTCAGATACAGTCTAACCAGAGCTTTATACAACTCTACCATAACTTCTACTCCTTTGTAGTCCAGTCCCCTTGAGATGAAGACCAATGTTCCAGTTGCCTTTTAAATGTGTTTTTCATATTTCTCCACAGTTGTTAGCTTATCATTTACAAGCTTATGGTCTTCTTTGAATATTAAAGTGCTGTTTTTCCAAAAGTCAGGATTACAATAAACCCAGTTGCTTATCCAACGCTAGGTATTCAGACTGCTCATTCTCAGTCATGACTTGAGGCGATTCCTTGTCTTTTTCACTTATTACGCTAGCGCCAGCATTATTCCAACACTGTTTGCAAATGGCACTTCATCTTCCAGGCAGCAGCAAAATAGGTTCCACAAGTAAAATGGCTATCAACTTGAAACTATAATCTTGTATACAGAAGCTCTGATGTCAGTGTTGCAATTAAAATATCTTATTTCTGTAACATGATAAAAGAAAAATCAGCATATTTTCTGTCCCTAACTATAACAATGATTTTTAAACTCCTGCAGTATTGAAAGTGTTGCAATCCAGTTCAGTTGTAGATGGCAAGAGGTATTTCCTATAACAAATGATCCCAGGCTTGAGCACCCGAGTTCATTTACATGGGCTGCTTGAACACATTCTTGGTATATCCATCCAAATTGGTGTTTAATTCACATCAAACTTCAGGCCAGTTTTTGCAACATCAATCGGGCACAGCACCATCAAGGATTTAAAGTCCAGAATGTTGCAGAACTTTGTCACCTGTGCTAATGAGCGAACACTTGGGTTTGTGCTTATGCTGTTCTAGCTGCACTTGCCCATTTCAAACTGCAAGATATACAATTTCAAGCTTCCTAAAGCTTTTTGACCACCAGCTCATTTGCTGGAGTCCCCCGTCAAAACAAATTATTGAAGGTGCTTTTGAACAACACCAGAGCCTTGGGATTGTGGCTACTGCTTCTCATTTTTCCTGTTAATGGCACTTTACAAAACCACCTCCTTCAGGAACTCATGATCGTTGATCAATAAGCTGAACAGCAACCAAAGTGGAAGGGATTTTACAACTGACCTTGGTCTCAAGCGGAGGGAAAAAATTGCTTATTTACTTAAAGCATAGGAATTCTTTTTATTCACTTTCAGTTCAGTACAAGTCACCAGAGGAAATTAAAGACAGACAGAATGAACTCAGTAATGAATCAACACTAAAAGACATCTCAAGAAACAGTACAATGGTTACTTAGCAACACTGATTACATTCAACGGATTGTGGGAAACACCAACCAGGATATCTATAGTATCTGAAAATGATGAGCTTCCACCCAAAGGTTAACCTGCTTTTATCTTTCAGATGCAGATGGATCTGATTTATTTCCAGTATTTTCTATTTTTAAAGCAGATTGTAGATTTATTCAAGTATCATAATGCATCCATATATTTAAGAACAGCAGACAGGATCTCTAATATTACTACCTCCCCTCAGCCATGTTGAGAGCAAAAGTCTGATGCGCCCCACTTTGAACAAGTGACACTTGATGTTGCTGCCTAATTCCCAGTGGCTCGCCACAGACAGATCGGAAATAGGCCACTCTCTCCACCTTCTGGATAGTTATATTGTGCAGAGCAGGAAGACAGTGAGGAAGAGAAGAAATAAAACAGCTTGTTGGGGGAAAAGACCGGGAAGTGCAGTGGATTCACTGTCCTTTCGTCTAAGACAGAGTTGTAAATTTATTGTTAATGGAGTGAAAGATCCTCTTCTGCTGAGAGTTCAGGATCACTGGTTTGGTGGTCTCAGCCACAGTTCTTACTAGGCAGGAGTCACAACTCAAAGCCAATTGGGGAAAAATTAGCACTATATTTGCAAGCTCCAAGAGGCCCCAAGCATGACTGATGAGAGAACTGGAAACGACACACTGCTGCGAGAACGAGTGTCCTTCTGAAGCTGGGTTGAGTGACCAGAGTAAAGAAAACCCAACTCTACATTTACCTCCTCCTGTGCCCAACCTCAGAGCACGGGGTGCTGACAGAGTGCCAACAATGGAGCGACTTTCTCTCCCGCAGCTGATAAAAATGTTAATGTACTTTTCATGGGAAATGCCTTGGTACAAAAAATGTAAGGGGGGGGGAATTATTTGAACATGACTTGGTAGCACATACACCTCAAGTGACAAGTGTGAGTGTCACTCAGAATGGATTGATTTTGTACAGGATGTTGAGCACACATGCACCAATAATTAGCTGTGGCCAGCTTTCCGTTACATGCCCTTTTCATCCAAAAACACAGGATCAAAGATTGCTCACAAAGTGCTTTAGTTATGTAAAAGTGCAGCTGGCAGCACAAACATCATTTTGCCATCGACTACACTGGGAAATATAAGAGCACTGACCAACTTTGATCCAGCGACAGAAATCCATTTTTCCACAAATGAGGAAGCACAATGCCAGGTGGCCAGAATAGCACCAATCTTCTGAAATCAGAAATACAAAGCAAGCCACCCATTTAAAAGCCCCAAATACCTTTGCCACTGATGCAAAGAAAATATTTATTTACAACTGTAAAAAGGTAGAACACGCAGACAGCAACCGTGCTAGTCTTCATTTGTCCTCTTGTAAACGTGCTCCTTTTTGCCTTCCTTCATAGCAGCATACCGTGCCAACATGAACAGGTAGTCACTCAGCCTGAGGAAACAGGTAAAACCAGAGGGTGCCGATCACTGCAGTAGAGTAAAACATTCTAGATTGACAAGGTACAGTTCTGTGACCAAGGACAGATCATTGTCAGGGAATGTGATCTGCCCACATTCTGAACTTCACCTCAGTAGGTGAGATTTTCACAAGGAAGCTGCTTATTTAACAAGTGCTTTGGCAAAGTTTAAGGGGGACAGATAAGTAGAGAGGGAGAGAAACTATTTCTGCTGGTTGGGGAGTCTAGGACTAGGGGCCATAGTCTAAAAATTAGAGCAAGACCTTTCAGCGAAGTTAGGAAACACTTCTATGTGTAAAGGGTGGTAGAAGTTTGGAACTCTCTTCTGCAAACGGAAATTGATGTTAGGTCAATTGTTCATTTTAAATCGGAGATGGATAGATTTGTGTTAACCAAAGATATTAAGGGAGATGATGCAAAGGTGGGTATATGGAGTTAGGTCACAGAGCAGCCATGATCTCACTGAATGGTGGAACAGGCTCAATGGCCTACTCATGTTCCTATGCACTTCAGTTCATTTTGTGTGTTTTAAATCCAATTGCCCTACTCCCCACATTTGTTCTCCTCTCGAAGGTTCTTGATGTGCCCAAAAGCCCTCTGACAGATGCCATTCTTCCAGTGACTGGGTGAGCAACTGTTCAGCGATTGATCCTATTCTCAGCCAATGTCCACACACATTTCTAGCAAGAGACACTGAACAGCAATTACTAGTTTGATGGACAAAGAAGCCAAATATAAAGCCCCGATCACTGCCTAGCTAAGATCAGCTATATGTAAGACCCTTAAGTGAAAGGAGCTAGAGACATTCTCAAACCTAACACCTGGTGGCCACAAGCCAACAGTAATAAAGCATACGGGATCCTGGGAAGTTGCTGGAGCAGAGAAAGCTAACAGGAGATTTGATAGATGTGTTTACAATCATGAAAGATTCAGATAGAGTAACTAAAGAGAAACTGTTTTCAATGGCTGAAGGGTCGATAACAAGAGGGCACAGATTTAAGGTGATTGGCAAAAGAACCAGACACATGAGGAAAAACCTTTTAATGCAACGAGTCGTTCGGATTTGGAACGCACTGCCTGATAAGGCTACTATTTAATCTGTATCCACCGCCCTCAGAGAATTGGATAAATACTTGGAGAAAAAAATTGGAGGAATATGGGGAAAAACTGAGAGAGTCAGACTAACTATATAAGCTCTTTGAAAGAGCCAACGCAGACTTGATGGGCCGAATGGCCTCCTTCTATGTTGTTCTATTCTATGATTAGTTCTCTGGTTTTGCTACATACTAAATTTATACAGCACTAAACTAGTTTACCTGTTGAGGTATCTTGCAGCATTGCGGTCAGCTTCCCCAGCTCGGACGATGCAGATCATACTGATGAAGAAAATATATCGTTAAACTGTAAATTAGTGTGAACTCCAAAAATGCTCAGATTTTAAAATGGGTTCATTCAAGATTGAAATTTCTGGCTAGTGTCCTTTATTTTTAATCCTCAGGCCAGGCAGATGGAGAACCAAGAGGGCACACCAGCTACTCCTGGGTGGTCCGCCCGTGCCTCGTGACCACTGCCAGAAAGCACCATAGGCGAGCGAGAGGTCAAGGGGTGGGATCAACAACAACTTGTATTTATATAGCACCTTTAACAGTGAAACGTCCCGAGGCACTTCACAGGAGTATTACAAGATAAAAATTTGACACCGAGCCACATAAGTAGAAATTAGCACAGGTAACCAAAAGCTTGGTCAGAGGTATGTTTTAAGGAGCGTCTTAAATGAGGGTGGAGAGGTGGAGCTTGGGGCCTAGGAAACAGAGGCATGGTCACAAATGGTTGAGCGATTATAATCAGTGATGCTCGAGGGCAGAATTAGAGGAGCGCAGACATCTCGGGGGTTGTGAGGCTGGAGGAGATTAGAGATAGGGAGGGGCGAGGCCATGGAGGGATTTGAAAATATGAAAATTTTGAAATCAAGGCGTTGCAGGACCAGAAACCAATGTAGGTCAGCAAGCACCGGGGTGATGGGTGAGCGAGACTTGATGCGAGTTAGGACAAGGGCAGCAGAGTTTTGGATCACCTCAGGATAAGGAAGGACAGGGCATGGGTGGGAGAGAGAGAGGGAGGTCAGCGGGTGTGACCTTTCCCTTCTGACTTCTCTGCCCCCTCCCCCTGACCTCCTGTGAGAGACTGCACAGTCGTCACTTGGCATCTCCCTGCTCCACATGGCTCACTTCAGGAAACAATGGCTGCTCAGGGTTAGGCCAGGGTTGTTTTCTTTGGAACAGAGGAGGCTGAGAGTTGACTTAATTGAGGTGTATAAAATTATGAGGGGCCTGGATAAAAAGGAACTATTTCCCTTAGAGAGGTCAGTAACCATGGGGCATAAATGTAAAGTAATTGGTAGAAGGATTAGAGGAGAGTTTAGGAAACCTTTATTAATCAGAGGATGGTGGGGGTCTGGAACTCACAAAGGGAGAAACACTCATAGCATTTAAGTACTTGGATATGCATTTGAAGTGCCGTAACCTACAAGGCTATGGACCAAGAGCTGGAAAGTGGGATCAGGCTGGATAGCTCTGTCAGCCAGCGCGGACACGATGGGCCGAATGGTCTCCTATGCTGTAAATTTCTATAATTCTACGAGTTTAGTTTTAGTAGAGTAGAGGAGTTAAAATAATATGGCAGGGGGATGGGAACCAATGCAGGGAGGCAGAGGGAAACAAATTGGACTCAAGCAAAAGACAGAAAGGAGATGAGTAAAAGTGGAGGGCAGAGAAACCCAAGGCAAAAAACAAAAAGAGCCACTTTGCAGCAAAATTCTAAAGGGTCTAACTTTGTTAAAAAGGCAAGCTTGAAGGCTCTGTGCCTCAATGCGAGGAGTATTCGGAATAAGGTGGACGAATTAACTGGGCAGATAGCAGTTAACGGATATGATGTGGTTGGCATCACGGAGACATGGCTCCAGGGTGACCAAGGCTGGGAACTCAACATCCAAGGGTATTCAACATTTAGGAAGGATAGACAGAAAGGAAAAGGAGGCAGGGTGGCGTTGCTGGTTAAAGAGGAAATTAAGGCAATTGTAAGGAAAGACATTAGCTTGGATGACGTGGAATCGGTATGGGTGGAGCTACGGAATACCAAGGGGCAGAAAACATTAGTGGGAGTTGTGTACAGACCTCCAAACAGTAGTACTGATGTTGGGGAGGGCATCAAACAGGAAATTAGGCGTGCATGCATAAAGGTGCAGCAGTTATCATGGGTGACTAATATGCACAATACAGTGGAGGAGCATTTTCTGGAGTGCATAAGGGATGGTTTTTGTAGACCAATATGTCGAGGAACCAACTGGGGGGAGGCCATCTTAGACTAGGTGTTGTGTAATCTCGTTGTGCGAGGCCATTTGGGGAAGAGTGACCATAATATGGTGGAATTCTACATTAGGATGGAGAATGAAATAGTTAATTCAGAGACCATGGTCCAGAACTTAAAGAAGGGTAACTTTGAAGGTATGAGGCATGAATTGGCTAGGATAGATTGGCGAATGATGCTTAAGGGGTTGACAGTGGATGGGCAATGGCAGACATTTAGAGATCGCATGGATGAACTACAACAATTGTACATTCCTGTCTGGCATAAAAATAAAAATGGGAAGGTGGCTCAACCGTGGCCATCAAGGGAAAGCAGGGATAGTATTAAAGCCAAGGAAGTGGCATACAAATTGGCCAGAAATAGCAGTGAACCCGGGAACTGGGAGAAATTTAGAACTCAGAAGAGTACGAAGGGTTTGATTAGGGCAGGGAAAATAGAGTACGAGAGGAAGCTTGCAGGGAACATTAAAATGGACTGCAAAAGCTTCTATAGATATGTAAAGAGAAAAAGGTTGGTAAAGACAAACATAGGTCCCCTGCAGTCAAAATCAGGGGAAGTCATAACTGGGAACAAAGAAATGGCAGACCAATTGAACAAGTACTTTGGTTCGGTATTCACTGAGGAGGACACAAACAACCTTCCGGATATAAAAGGGGTCAGAGGGTCTAGTCAGAAGGAGGAACTGAGGAAAATCCTTATTAGTCAGGAAATTGTGTTGGGGAAATTAATGGGACTGAAGGCCAATAAATCCCCAGGGCCTGATGGTCTGCATCCCAGAGTACTTAAGGAGTTGGCCCTGGAAATAGCGGATGCATTGACAGTCATTTTCCAACATTCCATAGACTCTGGATCAGTTCCTATGGAGTGGAGGGTAGCCAATGTAACCCCACTTTTTAAAAAAGGAGGGAGAGAAAACAGGGAATTATAGACTTGTCAGCCTGACATCAGTAGTGGGTAAAACAATGGAATCAATTATTAAGGATGTCATAGCAACGCATTTGGAAAGAGGTGACATGATAGGTCCAAGTCAGCATGGATTTTAGAAAGGGAAATCATGCTTGACAAATCTTCTGGAATTTTTTTTTTGAGGATGTTTCCAGTAGAGTGTACAAGGGAGAACCAGTTGATGTAGTGTATTTGGACTTTCATAAGGCTTTCGACAAGGTCCCCCACAAGAGATTAATGTGCAAAGTTAAAGCACATGGGATTGGGGGTAGTGTGCTGACGTGGATTGAGAACTGGTTGGCAGACAGGAAGCAAAGAGTAGGAGTAAACGGGTACTTTTCAGAATGGCAGGCAGTGACTAGTGGGGTACCGCAAGGTTCTGTGCTGGGGCCCCAGCTGTTTACACTGTACATTAATGATTTAGACGAGGGGATTAAATGTAGTATCTCCAAATTTGTGGATGACACGAAGTTGGGTGGCAGTGTGATCTGCGAGGAGGATGCTATGAGGCTGCAGAGTGACTTGGATAGGTTAGGTGAGTGGGCAAATGCATGGCAGATGAAGTATAATGTGGATAAATGTGAGGTTATCCACTTTGGTGGTAAAAACAGAGAGACAGACTATTATCTGAATGGTGACAGATTAGGAAAAGGAGAGGTGCAACGAGACCAGGGTGTCATGGTACATCAGTCATTGAAAGTTGGCATGCAGGTACAGCAGGCAGTTAAGAAAGCAAATGGCATGTTGGCTTTCATAGCGAGGGGATTTGAGTACAGGGGCAGGGAGGTGTTACTACAGTTGTACAGGGCCTTGGTGAGGCCACACCTGGAGTATTGTGTACAGTTTCGGTCTCCTAACTTGAGGAAGGACATTCTTGCTATTAAGGGAGTGCAGCGAAGATTCACCAGACTGATTCCTGGGATGGCAGGACTGACATATCAAGAAAGACTGGATCAACTGGGATCACTGGAGTTCATACGAATGAGAGGGGATCTCATAGAAATGTTTAAAATTCTGACTGGTTTAGATAGGGTAGATGCAGGAAGAATGTTCCCAATGTTGGGGAAGTCCAGAACCAGGGGTCATAGCCTAAGGATAAGGGGTAAGCCATTTGGGACCGAGATGAGAAGAAACTGCTTCACCCAGAGTGGTGAACCTGTGGAATTCTCTACCACAGAAAGTTGTTGAGGCCAATTCACTAAATATATTCAAGAAAGAATTAGATGTAGTCCTTACTACTAGGGGGATCAAGGGATATGGCGAGAAAGCAGGAATGGGTTACTGAAGTTGCATGTTCAGTCATGAACTCATTGAATGGTGGTGCAGGCTCGAAGGGCCGAATGGCCTACTCCTGCACCTATTTTCTATGTTTCGATGTACACATTGTATTTACACGATTGAACTGCACCACATTACACCAAGTGTTGGAGCAGCTAGTTACACATGAGAAATTGGTGCATATAGGTGCTATAGTGTATTACTGGCTCTGAATTACAGAGATGAATTAGTAGCCCGGCTTTAAAAATATCCACTCTCAAAGTTTCTTCCACTCCCTTCTGAAGGTATCGATTGATGCCGGGCTACAATTCTATCAGCTCTCAACTGGCCCACCCAAATGGGCATTCTTCATATGCAAGTGTAGACAGAGTAAAAGCAGACTAGAGTACTGCGCGCAGTTCTGGTCACCACATTACAGGAAGGATGGGATTGCACTAGAGAGAGTAGAGAGGAGATTTACAAGGATGTTGCCTGGACTGGAGAATTTTAGCTATGAGAAAAGATTGGATAGGCTGGTTTGTTTTCTTTGGAACAGAGGAGCCTGAGGGGAGGCCTTATTGCGGTGTATAAAATTATGAGGGGCCTAGATTGTGATTATGAAGGATTTTTTTCCCTTAGCAGAGGGGTCAACAACCAGGGGACATAGATTTAAATTAATTGGTAGGAGGTTTAGAGGGGATTTGAGGGGGAATTTCTTCACCCAGAGGGTGGTGGGGGTCTGGAATTCACTGCCTGAAAGGCAGAAACCCTCACATTTAAAAAGTACTTGGATGTGCACTTAAAGTGCAGTAACCTACAGGGCTACACACAGAGCTGGAAAGTGGGATTAGGTTGGATAGCTCTCTGTTGGCCGGCAACGACTCTGTGGGCCAAAATAGCCTCAATTGTGCTGTAAATTATGATTCTACGACTGACCCTGATCCCCCACACACTTCAGCAGGGCTTGTTGGATAATGATCAAGTAAGAATTGAGGCTGCATGGATAATTGCAATGTCTAGTCATGCCAATTGTGATGAACACGTCATGCAATCAAACCGGGACCCTTTCTACTCCGAATAGCTCAGTATCACGTTAGACCTTTCTGACTCTGGCGTTGAAATCGCCAAGGTGGATCAGCTTGTCATCCGTTGGGACTCAGGACGGATTGTTCGAGGCTGGAGTAGAATTTCTGTTCTCATCTGTAGCATCCAGAGTTGGGGTGTATGAGCTGATGACCGTAGCACACTGATCCAGGCTTGAGTGAGCCGAAGAGTCATGAGACATTTCGCTTATCCTGCAAGGCACATCTCTGAGACGGCCCACCAGCTCATTTTTGATGGCGAAGGCAGCGTTCTTTTTCTGGTTTGCCTTTCCAGAAGGTGGTGTAACCGCCACCTTGTTCTTTGAGCTGGCCTTCCCCTGCCCGCCGGGTCTCACTTAGGGCGGCAATGTCAATGTCGAAGCTTCTGAGTTCCCGGGCAACGATAGCGGTGCTGTGTTCCGGTCTGTCGCTGTTGGGGTCGTCCATGAGGAGGACCCTGATGTTCCGGGTCCTGAACTTCATTTTGAAGGGTGGAAGATGCCTGTGTGAGAGTTCTTTTAACGTGAGGTGGCCGTTGCACACCAGCTACCATGCTGGCTTAGCAGAGCGAGGTCTTGACCCAGTAGCAAGGGAATCCAAGATGATGAGACCAGACTCTACTGTACGGGCCCAGATGCCTATGGTGGGATGTGAGCCGTAAGCTTGGCACGGAGCAGCGCCTCTAGGAGAGATGGTGAAAAATCCAAGGTATGGAGAGTGAGAGCAAGAGACTTGAGGCAATGCTTCACTCTCCCAGGTATTAATTAGTTCCTGGCTGAGGGCAGACACTGGGACCCTGCTCGTGCTTTTTAGCTACATCCCGTTCCATCTTGGCTTCTCGATGGTTCGCAGAAGATAGAATGGCCGCCGCCATTACACGCACCTTGTGCCCGTCGCGATTCCTCCAGCTGCTTTCGCCTCTTCAGTAGAGCTGGACTGGCGTCGTCCTCCATTTCGGCTGCCCTCAAAAGTTTGTCACCATCCTCCGCCTGCTCCACAATGACACGCAAGCAGTGATCTTGACCAATGGATCCACCACAGACACAATCCACGTCCAGATCGGAGTCAAGCAAGGCTGCATCATTGCACCACCGATCTTTTCAATCTTCGTTTCTGCATTGCTTCATCTCAATCTTAGCAAGCTTCTCACTGGAGTGGAACTAAATTATGGAACAAATAGGAATCTGTTCAACCTCCAGGCCAGATCCAAGGTCGTCCCATCCTCCGTCATTTTGAACGACAGTACGCAGACGTTTGCATCTGCGCACACTCCGAGGCGAACTTCAAGCCATTGTCAACACCTTTACCGAAGTGTACAAAAGCATGGGCCTTACGCTAAACATCCGTAAGACAAAAGGTCCTCTACCAACCTGACCCCGCCACACAGCACTGGTGCCCCCCCCCCGCCCCCGATTATCAAATTTCATGACAAGGCCTTGGACAACTTGGACCATTTTCCAAGCTAGAGCAGACATGGACGATGAGGTCCAACACCGCTTTCAGTGTGCCAGGGCCACCCGCAGAAGTGTGTTTGAAGACCAGGACCTCTAATCTGGCACCAAGCTTATGGTTTACAGGCCACTAGTGATATTCACCCTCCTATATGGCTCAGAGACATGGACTATATACAGCAAACACCTCAAAACACTGAAGTACCACCAGCGCTGCCTCCGCAAGATCCTGCAAATCCATTGACAGGATAGACACACCAACGTCCGTGTTCTCGCTCAGGTCAACATCTCCAGCATCGCAGCATTGACCACACTCAAATCAGTTCAGTTGGGGGGGCCACATCATCCTCATGCCCGACACGAGACTCCCAAAGCAAGCGCTCTATGCGGAGCTATGGCGCGGCAAGCGAGTCCCAGGTGGGCAGAGGAAATACTTCAAGGACACCCTCAAAACCTCCTTGATAAAGTGCAACAGCCCCACCGACACCTGGGAATCCTTGGCCCAAGACCGCCCAAAGTGGAGGAAGAGCATCCGGGAGGGCACTGAGCACCTCGAGTCCCAGCTCCAAGAACAAGCAGAAACAACAGCAGAAGGAGCGTGCGTCAACCCAGGCTCCCCACCCATCCTTCAACCTCTGTCTGCCCCACCTGTGACAAGAGACTGTAGGTCCTGCATTGGACTCTCCAGTCACCTGTGAACTCACTTAGAGTGGAAGAAAGTCATCCTCGACTCCGAGGGATGCGTATAGAAACATAGAAATTTACAACGTAGAAGGAGGCCATTTCGGCCCATCGTGTCCGCGCCAGCCGACAAAGAGCTGCATGGCCCTTGGTCAGCAGCCCTAAAGGTTACATATAAACCTATGAACAATGACGGAAAGGCAAAGAGCACCCAGCCCAACCAGTCCGCCCCACACATCTGCGACGTTCTGAAACATTCTATACTCCTCCCAGCCAGAGCCATGTGATCTCCTGGGAGAGGCAAAAACCAGATAAAAACCCAGGCCAATTTAGGGAGAAAAAATCTGGGAAAATTCCTCTACAATCCATCCAGGCGATCGAAACTAGTTCAGGAGGTCACCCTGGCCATATTCTATTCCCTGCAATACTTACCATTATATCTGCGCCGTCCAACAAAAAGTCATCGAGTCTAATCCCAATTACCAGCTCTAGGTCCGTAACCCTGCAGGTTACTGCACTTTAAGTGCCCATCCAACCATCTCTTAAAAGTGGTGAGGGTTTCTGCATCCACCACTCTTCCAGGCAGCAAGTTCCAGATCCCCACAACCCTCTGCGTAAAGAAGCCCCCCACCCCGACCTCAAATCCCCTCTAAACCTCCACCAACCACCTTAAAACTATGTCCCCTTGTAATAGATCCCTCCACCAATGGAAATAGACCCTTACTATCCCACTATGTCCAGGCCCCTCAATATTTTGTACACTTCAAATGAGGTCTCCTCTCAACCTCCTCTATTCCAATGAGAACAAACCCAGCCTATCCAATCTATCCTCATAACTAAGATTTTCCATTCCAGGCAACATCCTAATGTGCCCTCTAGTGCAATCACGTCCTTCCTATAATATGGCGACCAGATCTGCACGCAGTACTCCAGCTGTGGCCTAACCAAAGTATTATATAATTTAAGCATAACCTCTCTGCTCTTATATTCTATGCCTCGGCCAATAAAGGCAAGCATTCCATATGCCTTCTTAACCACCTTATCCACCTGGCCTGTTACTTTCAGGAATCTTTCAGGGACAAGCTCTCCAAGGTCCTTTTGTTAATTTACACTATAAAGTGGCCTACCGCTTAATGTGTATACCCTTTCCTTATTAGCCCTCCCAAAGTGCATCACCTCACACTTCTCTGAATTAAATTCCATTTGCCACTGCTCTGCCCACCTGACCAATAGATTGATATCCTCCTGCAGCCCATGACTTTCCTCTTCATTATCAACCACAGAGTCAATTTTAGTGTCGTCTGCAAACTTCTTAATTATACTCTCTATATTCAAATCTAAATCACTTATATATACCACAAAAAGCAAGGGACCCAGTACTGAGCCCTGCGGAACCCCACTGGAAGCATCCTTCCAGTCACAAAAACATCTAATCGTTATCCTTTGTTTCCTACCTCCAAGCCAATTTTCGATCCAACTTGCCACTTTGCCCTGTATCCCATGGGCTTTAACCTTCATGACCAGTCTACCATGTGGGACCTTATCAAAAGCTTTGCTAAGTCCATATATACATCGTACGCACTACCCTCATCGACCCTCCTGGTTACCTCCTCAAAAAATTCAATCAGATTAGTCAAACACGATCTTCCCTTAACAAATCCATGCTGACAGTCCCTAATTAATCCTTGCTTTTCCAAATGCAGATTTATCCTGTCTTTCAGGATTTTTTCCAATAATTTTCCCACCACTGAGGTTAGGCCAACAGGCCTGTAATTACTCGGCCTATCCTTCTTAAACAAGTCCTCCGGTACCATGCCCAGATCCAAAGAGGACTATGATGATGATGATCACATTAGACTGTGTATTCACCTACTTCGCCAGGGCGAGACTGCATGGGTGGAATTCGGAGAGCCTGCCCATGGAAGGTGGTTTTATATAATGCTCAAGATTGTGCAGCACTTTCTTACGATACAGTCCCCCTTTCATTTATATTCAGTTTATCAGCTGTGGCTCAGTGGGTTGCCTCTGATCAGAAGGTTGTGGGTTCAAGTCCCACTCCAGGGACTTGATCACAAAAAAAACAAAAACAAAAAATCAAGGCTGACACACTCTGTGCAGTGCTGAGGGTGTGCTGCACTGTCGGAGGTGAACTTTCGGATAAGATGTTAAACCGAGGCCCCGTCTGCCCTCTCAGGTGGACGTAAAAGAACCCATGGCACTATTTCGAAGAGCAGGGGAGTTATCCCCGGTGACCTGACCCTCAAACATCATAATAAAAAACACATTATCTGGTCATTGCTTGCGCGCAAATTGACTGCCGCATTTCCAACAGTGACCATACTCCCAAAAAAGTACTTCATTGGCTGTAAGGCGCTTTGAGACATCCGTTGGTCGTGAAAGGTGCAATATAAATCCCAGTCGTTCTTTCTATCTATTCATCTAAATTCAAAACATTAGTGAGTGCAAGTCAGACATCGAGGCAATACTGTTAGGAGTGCAGCAAAATAGAGATCCTGTTCATTAACGTACCTCCTCTCTGCCCTGCGACAGATTGCTCGCGCCAGGTGCAGGGTTGCACTGCATTTTCCTCCTGACTGCAAAAATAAGAGAGAAAGGTTTGTGGCAGCCTTCGGTGTGTGGTGAAATACCAGATATCAACAGTACAGAGTTTCAGTCGATGGGTGCAGCAGCACACTACAGGCACTGCCGGGGAAGCATGACAAGTTTCACCCCGATGCCTGATCCCAATCATGCCATCAAGGGCATGGAAGAGGCTAAACTGGAGTTCGGGTCACTCCTGCGTACCTTGCTTATGGAAAAGGCCTCTTAAGCTCCATTCCTATTTTTCCCCAGTTAAGAAATATATTTCAGTTTTAAATAATGATCAAGGCTTTTGAAGAGCCGAGAGGTGGCATGATTGTGATTTTATTTTGCCAATTTTCAGTGATATGATCGACATGGCAGTCTGAAATGAAATTCACAGGGAACTTCAAAATGCTGTTCATTTTCAGAGGTTTTAAAAAAAAGTGCATCCATAAATTTAAATTTCCCCACACTTCTTACTATCGTGGATTTGATGGTGGTGGTGGGGGGGGGGGGGGGGGAAAGAGGGGAGAAAGAGGAAGGAAGAAAGGGAAAGATTTTCTGCCAGCTTGCTCTGAAAACAGCTTCCGAGAGGTTCATAATTTTTATTTTTTTTTTTAATTCGTTTTTGTGGGTGTCGCTGGCATAGCCGGCATTTATTGCCCAACTCAAATTGCCCTCGAGAAGGTGGTGGCAAGCCGCCTTCTTGAACTACTTCAGTCCACAGTGCTGACTTTGTTGTAGCGGTTTGCTACAACTGAATGGCTTGCTAGACCATTTCAAAGGGCCACCACAAGAGTAAACCACACTGCTGTGGATCTGAAGTCACATATAAAAGCCAGGCCAGGCAAGGACGGCAGATTTCCTTCCCAAAGCACATTAGTGAATCAAATGGGTTTTTACAGCAGTTTCATGGTCACCATTACTGATAGTTTTTTAATTGCAGATTTATTTAATTAACTGAATTTAAATTCACCAGCTGCTGTGCTGAGATTTGAACTCATGTCTCCGGATCATTAGTCTAGACCTCTGGATTACTAGTCCAGTAACATAACCACTCTGCTACCGTACCCAATACATCCCAAGGGATCATTCTCCCTCTGCCTGATCCCCACTTGGATCAATGAAAACCACACAGTGTGCACGACTGCATTGGTGGATGATTATGGCCAGATACATTCTCCAGCACTCTGCTTCTTCTTGTCCTGAAACACAGACCCACGCCTTTGGAATTTCTCACTTCATGCCCGAGATTTCAGGATCTTGGAACGGCCCTGCTCTGGAAGCCCAGCTACACTGGCATACAGAAAAACACATTTCTTTTACTTGAACTATTTTCGTGCCAGATACGACCGATGTTGCAGTAAGGTCTGCGCTCACGATGGCAGTGTTAAATCTGCAGCACGATAAAGCACAAGAATCAAGTGGGTTTGCAAGATATTTTATCAAAGTGACAGTATCCGGTTACAAACATGGTTTTGCAGCTTAACATGTTGTGGAAAGGAAGCAGGTTTTAATAATATACATACTGGTAAGATGAAGTTAGTGAGAGGTGGGAGCTGCTCCGCATATCGGTCAATCCACCGTTCCAGCTCGATCACAGGCTTATCACTAAACGCTGTTCTCTCTGATACAGAAACACAAAGGACAATCAACATTTTCCCTGCTGTTAAAGGGGCAGGATTGTCTGAGCAAAATACTGCATAAAGTAACTAATTACTCCAGGTCAGTCCCATATAGGCATTTAAAAAAAAAATATATATATATATAATCCTAGTTACAAGCAATATACTGATGTTGCATGTTGAGGCAGCAATACATGGTGCCAAAGTAGAAGCAGGGTGATCACCACAATGCTGAGTTGCAAATCTCAATGCTATAATGGGGAGGAGCTGCGCAGAGGCTAGTTTCACTCTACTCTAGCACCATCTTGTGGCATGGGGCAGTCTTAAACCATCTCTTGGCACAGAACATTAGTGTCCCAAGGCTACATGACCATAGGGCAGGATGGGAGTTCTCGTGTGATTCCCACAGGAACCATTCCCAATTTCAGCCAGTCACCTGACAACAGTAAGGAACTTTTAAAATAAAGAGAGGCAGGAAATGTCACAGGTAGAGTGAGTGAGCATGCGCTACCCTCGAGCATTGCCCAGTAGTCCATTCAGGACAGCACCAGTAGATGTTTGGGAGGGATCGCCTGCTCACTATCCATCAGTGTGTTTAGAGGGGCGGGGGGGAAACAAGGGTCTGCACAACCAGGCAAATTAAAATTTACAATCAGCTTTAATTGATTTCCTTTGAAATCCCTTACTAAGATGGCTCTCTCGTGCAGAGGAGATGGGAGTAGCTACGTTGGCTCCAACATCCTGCAACACACACTGGATCTGTGAAACAAGCCAAACAAACAAAATTCAATATTTAACAGACACAATACAAGGCAAATACCTGAAATAGTGATTAAAGCAAGGATGTTCCGATTATCTTAGCCATGAGATATCTCGTGGTTATTCTTCACGGTCATTAGACAAGTTACAGATATGCCTTAGATATTCTCTCTAATTCAGTGAGGCTTGCTACCCTGTAAACGGTCCCTGCATCTTATATTCATGGGTCACCCGTACAGCCCAGTATCTAATTATACAATGGTGGAAAAATGCAGCTCCCTTGTGATCCGAAACAGAGTTAGCGTCTTTCAAATGTGCTTCAATCTTTTAGGTGGACTGCAAACCAGAGACCACCAGGTACAAATCATTAAGCTGTTTTATTTTTACAGACAGCAAGTGAACGTACAGGGTACCAGTTGTAAATAAACCTCACTTACTCCATTCAATTTCACATTTTTAAAAAATCAGGACAAAATAATAAACCAGACACCTGGTCCCTTTCATGGCCAGGTGACTAATTTTGGTATTACCATTCTTTCTAGAGAGCCTCAAACAGCAAAAACCGAGCTCCTGCATCTCAGTTTGCAATTCCATGTCAAGGCATGTCCCTTGCAGACTATTAAAAACCCGACTGACTGCACAAGTCCCTTCTTTACTCTTCTTGCATCCACATGATGAAGGTGCAGTGCCACCGACTCCTTTCCCATTCAGTATGTGCCAGCAGGTCCATCAACTAAACCAATCACTTCCTCTCCCAAAAAGGTACATTTTGGGCTCATGTGGAAAGAATCATTCGCAACCACAAGATGCTAACCAATTGTTGAATGTCTGTGGTCGTTGCGGAAACTAATGCCTGGCTCATTGACACCTCAAACTCGTGTCAAACTCACTTCCCAGTAGCTAAAACCCGTGACTTTTTAAAACCTGTGTAAATTCACAGTTTTAAAAAACACAAAATAATTTGGGAATGTTATATATTATGAAGAAAAAGTGATCACAAATCCCAAAACTCAACAATGTTGATCCTAGAACATTTACAACCTTTTCTGCCACGGGGCACAGCAATGCAGCCTTATCCGGTCCTCATCCAATTCCCACGCAAGCGCTTTCCAGGAAGGGGGAGGGTGTCACTGAACAGCAATAAGCAGTGGGGGACTCGCGGCTAATTTTCTTTTGCCTTCCTCGCCCACGAACACAGGTCAGTTGTGTTCTGACCACCATCCTGGCTCTTCTAATTCAGCTCTAACCTGCAACTTTCTGGTCTCTATAGCCAAGCATCGCATCAGGTAGTATGTTTAGACATTAAGCCATCTGGAAATTTCATACCTTTATATCACTTCCAAATTTCCCAGTTCAAAATTGTGCAAAAGTAAATGTTTTTATTTTACAGTGCGAGGCAAAGATTACATTAAGTGACCTAAATGTGAATGACAACATAATAAAAATAATCAGTATCGGTTTTACTCAACTCACAAAACACAACGAGGTGTTCCTGAATTGAGTCTTGCACACTTTTGAAGATAACTCCAGCAACTACCTCATTTCCCAGTAGCTACAACCTCAATGGATGAGCCATCTCGAAGCATCCACAAGCACAGCAATAATCTCAATGTCTGCTGCACTGGAGGGACTAGAGAAGGTGAGATTGTTCTCCTCAGTGCACAGGCGGTTAAGGGGAGAATTAATACAGGTGTTCAAAATCATGAGGGGTTTTGATAAAGTAAATAAGGAGAAACTGTTTCCACTGGTAGGAGGGTCCATAACCAGAGGGAACTTAACAGGAGTAGGCCATTCAACTCCTCGAGCCTCTTCCGCCATTCAATTAGATCTTGGCCGATCTGTATCTTAACTCCATCCACCTGCCTTGGTTCCATATCCTTTAATATCCTTGGCTAGCAATAATCTATCAATCTCAGATTTAAAATTAATTAAGCTAGCATTTACTGTTTTTTTTTTAAATGGAAGAGAGTTCCACACATCTACCACCCTTTGCATGAAGTAGTGTTTCCTAACTTCGCTCCTGAATGGCTTGGCTCTAATTTTAAGGTCCTCGACTTCCCCACCAGCAGAAAAAAACTTCTCTACCTACCCTGTCAATTCCTTCCAAAATCCTAAAAATCTAAATAAAATCACCCCTTAACCTTCTATATTTTAGGGAATATAAGCCTAGCTTATGTAATCTTGTCTCAAAATCTAACCCTTTGAGTTCTTGGAAGCATTCTGGTGAATCTATGCTGCACTCCTTCAAGGTCAATATCCTTTTAAAGTGTGGTGCCCAGAACTGTACACAGTGCTCCAGATGTGATCTAACCAGGGGAGTGGGACTAATTGGATCGCTCTTTCATAGAGCTGGCACAGGCACGATGGGACAAATGATCTCCTGTGCTATTTGATTCTATGATTCACTGTACCTTGTAAAGTTCCTTTACAAACTCATGACCTTGCTCCAAGCTGAACTCCATTGCCAGCCTGCAAGAAACAACAAACAGCTCACCGTCACTGTGATGCTTCGCAGGCACCATAAAATGTGGGAAACCATAATAGTGTAGCACAAGATTTTCTATCAGGAATGCAAATTATAGGCATTTGAAATAGTCTTTACCGAATTCCAACTGGGCATTAGTACACAACCACAATTCCACAGAAACTAAATTGGTAATCTTACTCAGAAGCAACAAGGACATCTGGTATTGGAAATGGAAAATGCCACACTGATAAAGGTAGGGGGTACTCTTGAGGTTGGGATTAAGGGACATGCTTGGGGTGGAGTTATGCCATTTTTGCTGTACCTGGCCCAGAAGTGCTTGATGTTCATATTAGCTGTGAATAGTGGAAAAAATGTTCACTTTCATGTGAAATGGGAATGTTCACACAAATGCCATCAGTCAGGACTGAACTTAAAACCAAGACCCCAACAATGAAAGGACAGTGTGCCAACACACTGCACACCCAGCCCATTGGTTTGTTGCAGAATGTAGCGAGCGAGGCAATGACAGCAAAAGGCGGTCATGGTGATTTGGAACAGTGCATTATTTTTTCCCCTTTTGTATTTCCCCTCCTGTTCTTCCCCTTTCCCACATTCTCTCCCAAAGATGATGGTTCCTGCTCAGGTTTGCTTCCATGGCTGCCCTCTAGTACTTTATCCAACTGGCCAATTTTCATGTTTAAACAGCGAGTGTCAGATAATCGAACTGTGGGAGGCATGACAAGCAATGCCCTGATCCAATATCGTCATAATGACAATTTCCACCCAGTGCAGGGGTGAAAATCCGAAGTAATGTTTCACTCATTAAGCTCAGGAGCACTGTAGCCACTTAGTGCTTCAGCTGCTGCCCTGACTGAGCTAATCTAATGGCACGAGGGATTGAACCTTCCTGGTCCCAGTAGCTCACTATGCAGTGTCAAGTAGTACAAGAAATACAGGTCTCAAGTTTCTTAATAGCTCCAAACATTCTCTAAACGTTGAGAAGATAATATAAGAAATAGGAGGAGCAGGCCATACGGCCCCTCGAGCCTGCTCCGCCATTTAATACGATCATGGCTGATCTGATCATGGACTCAGCTCCACTTCCCCGCCCGCTCCCCATAACCTCTTATTCCCTTATCGTTTAAGAAACTGTCTATTTCTGTCTCAAATTTATTCAATGTCCCAGCTTCCACAGCTCTCTGAGGCAGCAAATTCCAGAGAATTACAACCCTCAGAAGAAATTTCTCCTCATCTCTGTTATAAATGGGCGGCCCCTTATTCTAAGATCATGCCCTCTAGTTCTAGTCTCCCCCATCAGTGAAAACATCCTCTCTGCATCCACTTTGTCAAGCCCCCTCATAATCTTATACATTGATAAGATCACCTCTCATTCTTCTGAATTCCAATGAGTAGAGGCCCTACCTACTCAACCTTTCCTCATAAGTCAACCCCCTCATCTTCAGAATCAACCTAGTGAACCTTCTCTGAACTGCCTCCAAAGCAAGTATATATGGAAATATGGAAACCAAAATTGCACGCAGTATTCCAGGCGTGGCCTCACCAATACCTTGTATAGCTGTAGCAAGACTTCCCTGCTTTTATACTCCATCCCCTTTGCAATAAAAGCCAAGATTCCATTGGTCTTCCTGATCACTTGTTGTACCTGCATACTATCCTTGTGTGTTTCATGCACAAGTACCCCCAGGTCCCGCTGTACTGCGGCACTTTACAATCTTTCTCCATTTAAATAATAACTTGCTCTTTGATTTTTTCTGCCAGTTACATACCCAATTGCTGACGTCAATTCGTCTGTGCTGCCCAAAGCTTCAAACACATTATCATCCTTCTGCCTGCGCTCCCCAGTGAATGTGCTGGAAATCCCTGTCAAAACATGGAAATTATAAAAGACCTAAGGAACAAAACATCACTGCAAAACTCCCTGGGGTATAAATTTATCTTGGCCAGTAGCATTGAAGTCAAATAGAAAAGAAAGTAAGTCTGGTGGAGTGCAAAATAGGCTACCGATTTGCTAGCGCTCATTTCGCATTAGCACACAAGATGAATTTACACCCCTCTGATTACTTGCGAAATTGAAGAGTGCAGAGAATGAAACACCAGTAGTCTTCTCAAACTGTCTGATCCAATAGTGATACAGCACATTAGGGCATGACGGTGCAGTTCTGGAACACTTAGTATCACTATCATCTCTAATAATGATGCTAGTTCCAGATCCCAGGTGACTGAAACACACTCTCACCTCCTGCTGGCCTGCTCGGAGTACTGGGAGCAGGACATATGTGGCCCGGGTGTGAGTCAAGAGCTTTGAAGATGAATTCAACAATTTTTTTTTGAAGTTTTACATCAATTACTGTTGAACAATTTTCTTTTCACCTATATTTTATTTTCATGCAAGGTGTGGAAAAAAAAATCTTAATTTTAAACTTCCTCTAAATAAGGACAATTTCATTTTTGCCTCAAAAAAAAGAGAACTTTCTATTACATGGACAGAATATTGCTTTGATTTATAAATCAGCTTGAAATGTTCTCCATTCATTCCATCTCTTTTACTGACTCTAGTGGAGCAGTTTTAAACTCGCTTGCCGACCGAGCCAACAGATCCTTCAGTATCACCACAAACCTTTGTCTCCTGTTTTTGTGTAAATCTTTGGAGCCTTGGGCTTCTCTGTTTTGGCATTGGAACTGCAAAACAAAAAATATTGGAGCAACTCATTATCTGTATGATCATGGGCTATCCCCAAAGTGCAGCAAAAATGATCGGTAGACCCCTCCAAAGGTTTGGTTGGTAATGCATCAACCAATGTGGTACATTGCCTCAAAGCCTCCCTGATAAAGTGCAACATCCCCACCGACACCTGGGAGTCCCTGGCCAAAGACCACCCAAAGTGGAGGAAGTTCATCCGGGAGGGCGCTGAGCACCTTGAGTCTCATCGCCGAGAGCATGCAGAAATCAAGCGCAGGCAGCTGAAAGAGCGTGCGGCAAACTAGTCCCACCCACCCCTTCCCTCAACGACTATCTGTCCCACCTGTGACAGAGACTGTGGTTCTCGTATTGGACTGTTCAGCCACCTAAGAACTCATTTGAAGAGTGGAAACAAGTCTTCCTCGATGCCGAGGGACTGCCTATGATGACAAAATCATGCAAACCAGAAGATCCTACATTCGATCTGTGCTATCTTGCAGTTAGCTGATGGGACAGCAATTGAAGTGCGACAATTGGCCTCAGCATTGCCAGGTTGGGGAATGGTGGCTTTGTGTGTCCCCTAGCCCAGAAGCACCTTCTGACGAAGGGTCATCAACCCGAAACCTTAACTCTGCCTTTCCCTCCACAGATGCTGCCTGACCTGCTGAGATTTCCAGCATTTTCTGGGGTTTTTTGCGCCAAGTTCAGGTTGGTCATGGAAGGGTTCTGATGAAAGGTCATTGACCAGAAACGATAACTCGGTTTTTCTCTCTCTACACAGATACTGGCTGAGTGTTTCCAGCATTTTCTGTTTTTACTTCAGATTTGCAGCATCTGCAATATTTTGCTTTTGGCCATGGATGCTATAGAAGATGAAGATACATTATTGGGGCAGAGGAACCCTGCAACTAGCCACTGCTGGGAACCAACCTCCAATAGTGATTAAAAAATATATATAATTTTTTAAGACCTTGGAAGAGATTGGGAATGCTTTTGTAGGGTGGGACAGTTGATGGGAGGAGCTCTTGGATCTGAATGCTTGGGTCAGGTTTAGTCAAGAGGGTATATTTGTTCAAAGAGTTTGCCCAGAAGGGAAAACTCTTATTTGAAAAAAATATATATATTCAAATAAGTTTTTATTTTAAACAACACAGGTTTCTCCATTCACCACATCAGAAATCCTACCCACCCCGCTCTCCACCCAGTACAACTGCCCCCACCCACCGTCCATTCTCAAGGCTGGTTGAGTCTGGTAGCAAGGGCCGAGTCGCGATCAAGTTGGAGAGGGAGGGCGGTGGAATTTCTTCAGAACAATAACCTTGGAAAACATATTAAAAAGCATTTTTTGAAAATGCAAGTCTCCCCAACTCACAGCTCAGGAAACCCCAAGTAATCCTTCCCACAGTTGCTGCCTTCTCCTAGCATCCCTACCCTTCACCACTCACCACTCCCACAAATCGCACTAAATAACCGATCAATCGCCCCGCTGCAGGAAAATTCCCATCACGACACATTTTGTCAGTCGCACCCAGAACCCCTGCTGCCACCCCCCTCGCCGGCATATGCTCCCACACCCAATCAGTCTTCCCAGTGATGCCGCACCCCAAGTCTAACCTCCCACCACTGCCATACCCTTCACTCTTCTCCCTACTTAGGGCCATTCCCAATTCTGTCACAGTCTCCTCCCAAACCCAATACAGGTTCTGGACAAAGAATTTTTCCGAACGAGGGGTGGTCACATTAAATTGGATGGTACAGGTTCTGAGCAACAGGATATTGTGGCTGGCTGGCTTGGGGCTGGGAGTGCAGCAGAGAGATCCTGGGGGGAGAATCGCAGGGTCAGGCCAGCAACTGCAGGAGTTGGCAGCGAGGAAGGACTTCAATTTGTTCATGTAGGAATTCTGCGCATGCGCTACCCGGTGGCAGGGAATGGTTCTGGATAAGGGAGGTTCAACCTGTATTCCCTCCCCAGGCCTCCCAAATACCATGACCACCCCTCCCTCTCATAACTGTTCTCCCAGATCCTCCAAAGTGCTGCGGTAGAGTGTGACTGGGGGGGGGCGCGGGGGCCAGTCCTCGTACATGAAACACAAAACGCTAATATGTGGGTACAACAAGTAATCAGGAAGGCAAATGGAATGTTGGCCTTTATTGAAAGGGGGATGGAGTATAAAAACAGAAAAGCCCTGCTACAACTGTACAGGGTATTGGTGAGGCCAGACCTACAGTACTGTACACAGTTTTGGTCTTTATATTTAAGGAAGGATATACTTGCATTGGAGGCTGTTCAAAGAAGGTTCACTAGGTTGATTCTGGAGATTTGGGGGGGGGGGTTTGACTTATGAAGACATGTTGAGTAGGTTGGGCCTATAATTGGAATTCAGAAGAATGAGAGATGATCTTACAAAACATATAAGATAATGAGGGGGCTCGACAAAGTGGATGCAGAGAGGATATTTCCACTCATAGGGGAAACTAAAACTAGGGGGCATAGTCTCACAATAAGGGACCGCTCATTTAAAACGGAGATGAGAAAGAATTTCTTCTGAGGGTTGTAAATCCATAGAATTCTCTATCCCAGAGCTGTGGCGGCTGGGTCATTGGATATATTTAAGGCGGAGATAGACATATTTTTGAGAGATAAGGGAATAAAAGGTTATGGGGAGTGGGCAGGGAAGTGGAGCAGAGTCCATGATCTTATTAAATGGTTGAGCAGGCTCGAGGGGCCTCATGGCCTGCTCCTATTTCTTATGTTCACATACTCCCCCACATCCCACACTCAAACACAAACACTCCTCCTCCTCCCGTTCCCCACCAATACTGATGCATACAATTTCTGCCACCCGCCTTCCTGGAATCTCTTCTCTATACCTTTGACTTTAAAAAAAAAAGATATAAAATGAACTACATGGTTAAACTATACAAATATACACAATTAAGACCCACAATTACGAGTTTTCCTTTAACTGTTAAAGATACAATTTGATTTATTAAATCACCATGTCAGGGACCCCAATATATTGCATTATATAGCAAAAAAGTCCAACACACCACGGGAGAGAGATTTTTTTTTTTTAAAGTTTCACATGGTATTGCTCACAGGACTTTCATACCACATAGAGTACAATGTATTAAGTCCAATTGTTAAGTGAGCACAAACTCAAGTGTTCAATTGGATTGGTCAAAGAGCTGTCAATGTGTAAAATGCTCATTAGTTTCAACTCCAAGTTAGAAGCATGAAGTAACTTGTGTGTCTTTTTTTTTTAAGATCATCTGTAATAACATTTTACATCCACTTTTAAATATATATTAAACTTAATGATTGATGCTGGAACTTGGTCACACTCTTATGTCCCCATAATGTTTCTATTAAAGGGAGCCACATATTCATGAAAAGGACTGTTGTGCTTTTTATAGGAACAGGAGTAGGTCACTGAGTCTTGAGCCTGTTTTGCCATTCAATGAGATCATGGCTGATCTGTGACCTAACTCCATATGCAGGTACCCAACTTTGATTAACAAAAATCTATCCATCTCAGATCTAAAATTAATTGATCTAGCATCAATTGATTTGCTAAAGAGTGTTCCAAACTTTTACCACCCTTTGTGTAGAAAGGTTTCCAAATTTAATTCCTGAAAGGTTTGGCTCTAATTTTTAGACTATGCCCCCTAGTCCTAGAATCCCCAACCAGCAGAAATAGTTTCTCTCTATCTACCCTATCTGTTCCCCTTATTATCTTGCAAACTTTGATCAAGTCACCCCTTAACCTTCTAAATTATAGGGAATACAACCATAATTTGTGTAATCTCTCCTCATAATTTAACCTTGGGAGTCCAAGTATCATTCTGGCAAATCTACACTGCACTCCCTCCAAGGCCATTATATCCTTCCTAAGTTGTGGTGCCCAGAACTCCAGGTGTG
Organism: Pristiophorus japonicus; assembly: GCF_044704955.1. Lineage (NCBI taxonomy): Eukaryota > Metazoa > Chordata > Chondrichthyes > Pristiophoridae > Pristiophorus > Pristiophorus japonicus. The sequence continues at coordinate 224,443,733 of NC_091984.1, read as the reverse complement.
ATCTAACCAGGGATTTGTATAGCTGCAGCATAACTTCTTGTCAAAGAGCAGAACCACAAACCTCATATCCAAGTAAGACCATGAACAGGATTTATCTGATCCCATCACCTGTTTTGCAAGTGGAGGAAAGGCTTGTAATGAAGGTAATTGGAGCAATAACTTGTATTTATACAGCACCTTTAACATAGTAAAACAACCCAAAGTGCTTCACAGGAGTATTACAATACAAAAAAAATTGACAGCTCGAGTTACTTGAGCACAAAAATCTAGGCTGACGTCCAGTGCAGTGCTGAGGGAGTGCTACACTGTCAGAGGAGCTGTCTTTCGGATGAGACGTTAAACCAAAGCTCTGTCTGCTCTCTCAGGTGGACGTAAAAGATCCCACAGCACTACAGGTATTTCAAAGAGCAGAGGAGTTATCCCCAATGTCATGGGGCCAATATTTATCCCTCAACCTGCATCACTGAAACAGATTGTCTGGTCAATATCACATTGCTGTTTGTGGGAGCTTGCTGTGCGCAAATTGGTTGCTGCAGGTCTCACATTACAACAGTGACTGGACTTCAGAAATACTTCATTGGCTGAAGAGAACTTTGAGACGTCCTGAGGTCGTGAAAGGCGCTTATATAAATGCAATTATTTCTTTTTGAGAACAAGTGCCAGTATTGAGCTACCGGGAGGGATGTCCAGTTTGAACAACCCTGCCAGCCCACTCTGAAACTCCTACAGACACAGCACTGGTTTCGGATCCCCCTCCTCAGGCGGTGCTCACCTATCCCCTTCCATGCTACAGTAGCTTCGCCTGTTCCATACCCAGGCCGCCAATCCCCGGGAACGGCACACGCAGCCGGCCAACCTCACACAACTGATGGACATCAGGCCTCCCCCGCGCCAGTCAGGCCCACCTCGTCAGCCAGCGACGGAGGGTGGGGTGGGGCCCGTCCTTCCCCATTGGCTGAGCTCCCGATCGCACCTGCTCAGCCTATCCCTCCTCATTGGTCCTTCCGCTCGGCCGTTGACGAGCCCACCGAGCTGATTGGTCGGTCCGCCGGCGCTCGCGACCGAAAATGCACAGCTGTTTGGATTGGCGCTCGCTTTCCCTTTAGCGATTGGTTTGAGGTGCGGCGGAGATTGATTGGTTGGACATGAATTTGATTGGCGGGACGGTTTGTACTTCGATTGGTGCTGGTGGCTGAGGTACTTCCAGTTGATTGGCTGAAGGGGTATAGGTCCCACTATGGGGCGTGGTCGCCCGCGAGACGTAACGGCGCAACGGTCAAAGGCGACGCGAGAGGCTGGAAAAGGTTCGGTGGTGTGAGGATTCGGGATGGTGGGCAGGGCTTAATCCGAGTCAGCAGCGTTATCTCGATGTAAGTAGCTGGGCAGTCTCCACTGCTTCATCTTTTCTTTTCATTAAGACAGAAAATGTTGAAAAACATTGGTTCAAATAGGGAGTTCCTTCATCAGATGCGCAAACAGCATTTAAAATATCATCAGGACAAGTCAGAGAAGATGACTTCATCGATACTCTGTGAAAGGTAGGTTGTGGGTTCAAGTCCCACACCAGAAACTTGAGCATAAAGATCTAGGCTGACACTCCAGTGCTGTGCTGAGGGAGTGCTGCACTGTCGGAGGTGCCGTCTTTTGGATGAGATGTAAAACTGAGGCTCCTTTCGCTCAGTAAAAGATCCCATGGTGCTATTTTGAAGAAGAGTAGGGGTGTTCTCCCCGGTGTCCTGGCCAATATTTATCCCTCCACCAACATCACCGAAACAGATTATCTGGTCATTATCACATTGCTGTTTGTGGGAGCTTGCTGTGCGTGAATTGGCTGCCGTGTTTCCCACAATACAGCAGTGACTACACTTCAAAAGTACTTTTGGCTATAAAGTGCTTTGAGACGTCCAGTGGTCATGAAAGGTGCTATATAAATGCAAGTTGTCTTTGTTCTGTATATTTACTGCTCTCTGAACATTTGATTGAAAGATATTTCAATCCATGTTTAATCTTGCTCAAGGCTTCTGTAATACTTTTATTGTCAGACTTAATTTTGACTGCTCCTGATTTTAACAAGTGATCCTAATCAAGAAGAAATTAATGGATTGATTTTTTTTAAATTAAGTTAAAATTTATCTCTTTTAGGACACACTTTTCACAATGGCAAACAAGACATTTATTATATCTGCTCCGGGGAAGGTTATTTTGCATGGCGAGCATGCTGTGGTCCATGGAAAGGTAAATCATCATTTAAAAGCGGAAGTCTTACTAGAAAGTAACCCATATGATTGGGTTTCATTTAAAGGCTATGATCTCATCAAGCAGGTTCAGATGATGTCAAAGAAATGCTATAGATTTTTTTCCGTTTGTAACTGCCATCTGAATTAATCGATTAAATTGTTGTCTTATAATGGGGGCGAGCAATGTGACACCATAAAGCATCCTCCAACAAGTGCTATGAATTTTAACATTTGTGCTGTATAAATCAGTAGGTTTGGATAAAGAAGATCCTTCTGATGAAATTCCATCTTCTCACAACAGCAACTAGTTGTTTCTTAAACACATCCAGTGTTCTGGCATCAGCTGCTCTTTCTGATACCCCGGCCAGCTGTTGCTCACTCTCTGTGTAAAGAAATACTTTCTGATTTCTATCCTGAAATTGCCCATCACAATTCTGAACCTGTGTCCTCCTCTGTAGCAGATCTGAAAGTATTGTTTTGGGTAGTAATTCTGGGGGTTAAATTGGATGCATAGCTATGCTAACAGTACAAACTTGGAGGACCTACCTCCTCTCCAGCGCCGTCTTCATGTTGAGGAGGATATCCAAGACCTAATATCCGGGGCTCCTCTGACCTCGACATTTGTGCGTGGGCGACTAATGCTGCGCCAGGGCTGAATTTAACACGTTCTATCTATAATAGTGGTGGGCAATTATTTGGGCTGGAGGACCACTTAAGTTTTGGTGAGCTGTTGAGGGCCACCCACCAATGTTCCCCCTAAGGCGTGTGGCTGCATGGTCATGCAACAATCGCGCGGTCCTGTGCAGTCCGCTCCCCAGCTCCTGCCGCTGGAAGAGATAGTGTGCATGTGTGGCTGCATAGCAGCCGGCCGCACAGCAAATTTAAACTGGCTGCGTGCAGAAAAAAATTAGAAGAAACATAACATAAACATAAATTCAGATAGTAGTTAGATGCTATCTTACATACACAACATGTATTCGATACTGCTTAGAAATGAATCAAAGATAACAGTTGAAAATGTTGTGATATCATCTAGTCTCTGTAAATCAGTGCTGTGAAATAGAACTGTATCCTCCTTACAGCCTGCGTCAGCATCAATTCCCCATCTCAGTCGTCCTTGTGTCCCTCTGCAAAGATTACTAATGCTGTTCCAATTGGTGCCAGATGAGAACTCCCCTGCCGTCGTACTCTGGACACTAGGAGAGGAAAGATGCAGTGCCTGTTACTTTCTTCGGTAAAAGAGTTGTGGAGATGAGCAGCCATGACTCCACTCTAAAATGGATAGGGCATATTCGAGTGCATAGTGCATTTTGGGTACGGACATCCGCTATTGGGACCCCAAATCACGGAACGGATCCTTTTAAGATGGGGCCAGGATGAATCATTTTCGTGAATTGAATTTGAATGAAGTATTACTGTGTTTTTTCCTCGGCTGCAGTTCAGGCCTGTCTCTGACCTATGAGAATTGAAAGTGGATAGATGAATGTGCAGCTCGAGCTCTGGCTCGGGTTCTATTTCTGTCCCATCCAGCTGGCCGGATAGAATGACTTGGTGGGCTGGATATGGCCCACAGGCCATATTTTGCCCACCACTGATCAGTAAAGTCTCCTTTTGAGATGCTTCTTTTCAAGACTTATAAAGTTGTTCCTCACAGCTTGTCGCTCTGACAACAGGAATCGGCCTTATTGTTCACATCTTCACTGTCATTGTGTCCTGAATGGTCTCCATGGTGGATGGTGACCAGATACTGTGTGCAGTACTCCAGGTGTGGGTTCCGGCATATTTATTTCAAATAGATTTGGAAATGTAACCCTATTTGCATTGTTTATTGCCATCTTTAGACATGGTAAGCAATGAGTCACCGAACACCTTGAAATCCCTTTCAACTCCCACTTTGCCAAATTCTATTCCATCACGGACTGCTATTCTTGGATGCCTCCCGAATCCAGTTTACTAGTTTGGTGTCATCTGCAAACTCCTTTTGCAATGAGACTGTGATTCATTGTCAATTTATGTTTATAAGGAACTGGGGGGGATCACGGCACAGACCCCTGGGACACCCCATATCATACTTTCTCTCCCACCTATCATTGTAACCTAGCTCCTCTTCTGACTAGCCTCCGGTTCCTTCTCTCTAACTAACTAACTAACTAACTAATTTACTAATCTACATCTATGTCTTACTTTTGATGGCTGATCTTAGCTTGTAAAGGAGTCTGATGCAGTATTTTATGGAAGTCGAGGGCCACAGCCTCCCCCATAGCTTGATTAAAAATAAAGACAGAAAAGGCTGGAAACATTCAGCAGATCAAGCAGCATCTGTGGAGGGAGAATTAACATTTCGGGTCGATGACCTTTCATTTGATTTATTAACTGATTGATGTAGTTTTGCATAAAAAGTCATACAGTGTAAATTCTAATTTCTGAGCAATGGCAAATAACGTTGTTCGACTTGTAATCACTCCCATATATTTGCTGGGATTTTTTAAATGACCTACGTAGTGCAGTTGTAATGGCAGTTTTTTTTGTCATTTTTCATTTCTTCCCTTCACAAAATGGGTGTTATGGCAGATATCAGCACCTTTTATAAAAAAAAAAAAAAAAATTTTGCTTGGCATCATTAATACAGCAGAGAGAGATTTGGATATCACTGACTTTCTTATCCTGCAAGTGAAGGGCTTGCAGTGATGTAGATTTTGTTTTGAAATTCCAAGGTACTCGCGCTAATTCTTTTTATGATTATAGGTGGCTCTGGCAGTCAGCTTAAACTTAAAAACATATCTCCGGATACGACCATGTTCCGATCAAAGAGTACAATTGAACTTGCCAAATATTGACGTCCATCTTAGTTGGAAATCTGCTGCCCTCCAGTTCCTGCTGACTGCAATTGATGGTAAGATACAACTAAATGAACAGATAACGAATAAAGGATATTACACATGTCATAGTAAGTTGTTTTGAGGGGAGAGGCAGAGACATTAATTCATAAGGACATGAGCTTGCAAGGTGGTACAGTCCATGGGGACACCAAATGCTGTACCCTGCTCCATTGGGATCTGGATCTCGGATAAGCTGCTGTGTGGAGGTACGCAGGTAGAGGCCTGGTGAATCTCTGCAGGAAAATCTCAGGGAAGAGACTCTTGCTTATTTCCTGGCAATCCGTTCAGAGCAACATTGGCAGAGGGTTGGATGGAGGGAATCGGGAGTCAAAAGTGGAGGAAAATTAGAGAAAACGTGATTTAAAAATAATTTATTCTGGAATGTGGAATTGAGTTAACCTAGATGACAAGTAACTTGTATTAGTTTATATAGTATAGATTTAATTATAAAATAATTCCTAATATAGTTACTCGCTATGCCAAATTTTGTTGATCAACTATGACATTTTTTACTGCCAAAAATATTGATGAGCCTAAAGTATGACTGTCTTCATATCCGAATGCTCTTGCGGCATCTACCTTCAAGAAGAGGAATCCTAGTCCAAAAACTAGCATGGAATCTCACTGATAGCAATGGCTGTTACGGTGGTTCTTTAATTGTCGTAGTTTGTAAATAAGGTGCTCTGGAGGCACATGGAGTAATCAGGAAACAGGGTGGATTTCACTCGCGAGGAATAAGAACAACAGGTGCTGGCTTTATACAAGATCAGAGTATTGTAAGATTCCTTTTTTCTTTGAAAGACTTTTCACGGTACTTCATTCAGACATCATGAAGAAACCATGGGAGTACATGGGTAAATCGTGGATTTTACTACGCCTTTGTATTTTTGCACCAAGATCCATGTACGGGTAGCTGAAGGACACACTCAACCTATCTTTGTTGAAAGAGGATTAAAGTACAATTGTCCATGGTCGCTTATTCTATTTAACGTCTCCTTCCATGATATGATGACTGGTTTGGTGAAGGATAAAGTTGGAGGATCCATTTCAGGCATTTTTGAAAGTATGTTAGTGCTTCTTTTCATCAAATTGTTGGCTAACTCACCTAGGGATCCAGTGCATTCCACCCACCAACTTGAACAATGGGCTAACCAGTGGGATATGGTGGTGTGTGTGTTGTAGTTTTGCTTGGCTCAAGAAGGAATCTCCAAGGTACTGATTGGAGCATGCATGGGGCAATGGTTGCTTCTTATCAGTACCTGGAGGATGCCTACTAGAAATAGTTCACCAGGGTAAAGGCCATTTTGATCTGTCTTATTTTTCTTCAATGATGGCTAAGTCCTAATGCAGTTTAAGCTTGTAGCATATAGGACATATATCCATATGGTTCTCCTGTGTGGTTGAGCTCATAGGCATGCAACAGAAAGGCTTCCTCTTGTGCTGACAGTGATCAGGGTGCAGGAACCATTATTCAGTGGGTATGCTATGTATCTATGCTGTGGTTTAGGCGTATGCTGGAAACATACTCTCTTTTTAAGGTGATTGCTACCTTGCAACCAATGCCCTGATGGATAGGCTTGTCTTAGTTGAACATGCAGTGGGAAGCTTAGCAGTACCCTGTGCTCTTTAGCTGGTGAGGCTCCAACAGTACCCATGCACACCCTTGGGGGCCCTACGTCCTGCCAGCCTGTGCACAAGTTCTTTTGACTTGCATAGGTAGGGTTTGTCTCTCTAGTGGGAGAGAGTGGGCAAACAGAAATGTTACAGATGTAGATCAGTTCGTAGTTAGGTGTGGAGACTCTTGAGTTTGGTGATGTTTCTGCTTGTTAGACATCCAGCTATCTTTAAAGAAAAATCTCCTCCAAGAGCTACTATTAGCTGAAAAAGGACTTGTGGGATATTTTCCTCTGGTTACCAATCCAAGGGAAAATGTTGCTGCAAGTATATTTATAAAATATAACATACACTGACTCTCTCTTCCCTCTCATTTTCAACCAGAGGAAGGTATACCTGCTGGAAATGATTTAGACAACAGTTACCAACCTGAGAACTTCCCTGTCCTACAGACGGTTTGATCAGATTGCTGTCTTGATTATTGAACGCTTTGGAAGACTTTTCTACATTAACGGCACTATATAAATGAAAGCAGTTGTTGTATTTTGTCAATTTATTCCGTTATTTGTAAATGTAGATCGTATCTCAACAATGCATACATTGTAAGAGAAGTTGAGGAAAAAAATGATTATTTGGGTCTCTGAAGCTCCTACTTCTGGTATTCTAACACATTGTTAGCATGTAACTATACATTATGGGCCCAAGTTTCCACATGATTTGCGCCTGATTTTTAGGAGCAACTGGTGGAGAACGAACTATCTTAGAAATTGCAATTCTCCACATTTTTTTTTCTGCAGTTCTAGTGAGGTAGAACAGTTCTACTTTGGAACAGAATTTTTTCTTCAAAAGGGGGCATGTCCAGCCACTGACGCCTGATTTCAAAGTTTCCACAGTGAAAACGTACTCCAAACTAAAGTAGAATGGAGCAAGTGAAGATTTTTGTAGAACTGAAAAAACCTGTTCTACACATTAAAAAATCAGGCGCAGGTTACAAATTAGGCGTAGGGAACGAGGTGGGGGGGGGGGGGGGGGGAGGAGGAGGGAAGTCAATAAATTCTACAATAAATTCTTATTTATACTTCTACAAATAAATCCAACCTGAATAAACATTTATAAGCAAAGAAAAGATTAAATAAACCATCTTCCTACCTGTGTGAAAGTGCTTCAGCCATCGTTCGTTCCCGCGGGGGCGGGAGCCGTTCCGTGCGTTCCCGCCGGGGGGGGGGGGGAGAGCCGTTCAGTGCGTTCCCGCGGGAGGGGGGGTGGGGAGAGCCGTTCAGTGAGTTCTCGACGGCGGGCGGGGGTGGGGAGGGAAACTGCTGGCTCAACTTTCTGAGGCTTTCTCACTGCTGCAAGAAGCCTCAGTGCTGATGTGCTGATGGCAATGTGCTTTTATTAAAAAATTTTCAAAAATTAAACAGCTACAAAGAACTACAAAAATGGCCGAGTGCCAATGTTTCCTTCACACTGCGCGAACGCTCCAACGCGCACGCGCAGCATTGCCGGCAGAAAAAAAAACTAATTTAAATAGTACCCGCCCCCTCCCACTTACAAAATCGGCGCAAGTGTAGGCTCCGCCCCCCCTGCACACCGCACCAGGCAGACGAGGAGCTGCAGGGCGCTCGAGAATAGCGCATTTTTTTTTTAGGTGCGAAAAACGGGCACCCAGCTCGGAGGGGCGCCAGTTTTTTTTCGTGTGGAAACTTGGGCCCTTTGTCTCTACCCTGCTTGGCACAATATTTCAAATACCTTTAACTAAATAATACATGGGGCCTGAAATTGGTGAAAGCTAAGTTCCGTCCAAAGGACCGCTGAGATCCTGACTGTACTTTGGGCGGAAGTTTCATGGAAAAATCCGAGAAAGACTGCCCGGCGGCAAAAATGGGACATATGCGCCGATTCTGGGCGGCAGCTCCCATTCCCGCTGGCAAATGCAATCCTCAGCAAAGTACCGCCGAGGATTGAGTCAGGCCCAGAGGGGTGGAGGAACCTGATGAAATTTTTTTTTTAAAACACTAGAAATCTTTCAGGGGACCCCATCCACCTGAATCCCTGCAAAAAATAAAATTAAGAAAAGAAGTGGACTAACCTTTTTTTGCAGGTCTTCATACTTAGCGTTGAGGTTAGACCTGCCTCCACGCGGCGGTCCTTCCCCCTGTTGCAGCCAAGGACTGCCTGGACCAAACTGGCAGCTCAGCGGGCGGGAGGACACTTATGCGCATTGCACACCAGCAGACGGTACCCAGCGGTCTTCTCTCCCCAGCGGCGGGAGGCCTCCACCAAACTCACTCGGAGGGGAGACCGCCGAGAGAACTCGGCAGCAGCTGACGGTATGTCTACTAATTCTGGGCCCGTAATGTTAATTGAATTGTTACTCATACCTGATTCTACATGTTTTTCTCAACAATTAATCCATACAGTTTTTGATAAGCAAAGGGACAGGGGCAGCATGAAGTCTGTTGCTTCTGGTATACCTTTTTAAATTTTAATAAAAAGTAGCGGAGGTGTAGGACAGTTTTAGTGTTAACAGAATTGCTTCTTCCCAACGGCCACATTAATGATGCTGATTGTTTTTGTAGCTGATGTTCTGAATCCAAAGGCTGCGAGTCAGGAACAGATGGAGCAACTGCGACGGTTTGCAGGAATTCCAGAAGGTTCTACGGACGCAATGAGCCTCAGTATCCTCTGCTTCCTTTATCTATACGGAGCTATCTCCGCCAGCTCTAGGTATTTGAGTTCTTTCTATCCCGTTAACTCACTGCAGTAGGAAAGACACAATTTAACTTGGCACCAATTTTGATAGTTGCATCAGGACAGTTGGCAGACTGATGTCGATATTGCAGCTCCTAAGGATGCTTTTAGGTTGCAGAAGTACAGCTCCCTGTCGAGATGTATAATAAATACACCTGCACTGGGAGGAAGTTTGGATGGTTATAATCGTAATCTAAAGATAAGAAAAAGAAGGGATGAGAACAACGGTCAATGTCAGATAAAAAATAATATAATACTCAGAACAGAAAAGACTATAGGAAGTAATAAGAAAATATCATTGACAGAAATAAGCAGGAGTAATGAATAATAAAAGCGATAACCGAAACATGGCTTCAGACATGACGAGACAGGCAGTCAAAAATATTGCGGGCTGTAATATATTTAGAAATGTTAGGGAAGGAAGGACGGGTAATGTTCCCTCAAATTTTCTTTTGGCCCACGCTCCTTTTAAAGGCCATTCAAAATTCCGTACATGCGTGGTTATTCTATTTAAAGGCCAGCTCACCAGCTGCGCAGGACCTGCAGAGCACTGCGTGGCCGTGCAGCTTAAAGGGAACAGTGGTGGAGTAGCTGTGTTAATCAGAAATAACATGAAGGCAGTAGCAAGAAAGGACATGACTAACAAAGGGGTACAAACCGAATTTTGTGTACTTTTTTTTTTCTGGTGTATGATCCAAGGAGCATGAGAGCCATTTGCGTGGTTGGAAAGAAGTGTCGAAATCTGATGAGAAAATATGCAACTTCTAAGACCCCAACCTACTTTAATGCAGCAAGCAAAACTCCTGCAATAATATTGTGCTGATTTTCGGATTGTTGTTGGCAGGCAGTTGCCAAATGTGGACATTCTGGTTTGGTCTGAACTTCCAACAGGAGCTGGGCTGGGATCCAGTGCTGCATATTGTGTGTGTCTGGCAGCAGCCCTTTTAGCAGCCAGTGGGACCATTGCCTGCCCTGCTCCGCTGGAGAAAGGCATCACCAGGTAAGCAAAGATACCTCTTGAGGTTTTATAGCCTGTCTTGTAGAAATATTATTCTAATGATAAGACTTGCAAATGTATTCAGTCAGAAGAAAAAAATAGTCAGCCAATGTGGATTATTTGATTCTAAGCAGGAAGTCTCTATTGCTGCTTAAGCTGTTACAGGGTATAGAGTTGGATTATTATTGGGTATATTTACCTAGTGGGATTCTCTAAGGTGCACATTTAGTAAAATATCTGAGGCCATATAATTTGTAACATGTTGACCTATTCCGGAGGCTTCAAATATTTAATGAAATAACGAGACTTTTGGTTATGACTGTTTACACTGGATATTTTAGGTCAGACTATCTGGCTAAATGACTGAATTTCACATTCTCAGTGCCGGATAACAGAGTGTAGCTCCAGATAATGGGTGCATTTTTACATTGTCTGATCTGTATCATCATCATCATAGGCTGTCCCTCGAACGAGGATGACTTGCTTCCACATGAGTTCACAAATGTTTCAATGAAGGTCCCGATGTTCCACTCCTGAACTCCAATTGAAGGGTGGAAGATGCCTGTGGGTGGATTTTTTCAACGTGCGGTGACCGTTGCACACCAGCCACCACACGGGCTTGACAGAGCTAGGCCTTTATCCAGTGGCAAGGGTTAACCAGGACAACTGGAGACCTGCTCTGCTGCATGGACCTACTGTGTGCGCACATTGCAGTGTGGGCTGGCCCATGCTGCCCCTGGGCCCTCGGCTCTTCTGGGCCCCGTACCCTTATCTGCCGCACCTCCGCCACAATCTGTCACCGCACCTCCGCCTCGATCACTCGCCGCACCTCCGCCACGACCTTCCCACATCACCTGGGCCCTGCCGATACTTCTACCCACGCTCCAAACAGCAACCTGGTCCTGATGACGTCGCCCACCTCGAAGCCGTCGCACACTTGGAGCAGCTCGCGCTGGAAGTTGTAGTGGCATGCTCCAGCTCTTTTTATAGCCCCGATCCGCGGAAGTGATCTCACGCAGGTCGGGGTGGCCCACCATGGTGTAGGGCAGTGGCCTATAAGCAGCTGCAGGGGGACGCATCTTATTTTGGCATCACTGCCATTTAGCCATTTATCATCGGTCCTGCCGCTTGGCAAGTACGAGTTCATTTCTTTAACTTGCCTGTATTAATTTTTCACTCATCTAAAGCCTCAGCTTTAATCAGAGAAAATGAATCTTTTTGGGGGGGGTGATGGGAGGGTGGAAATGACCTTTGATACTGATGAGCTAGTTAACGGAATGGGTGAAAACTGCAACAGGTGACAAAAGGTGAGTTTTTGGTAGGAATGGGATTTAAAAACTTGAATCTGCTGAATTGTTTTGGAAATGCTGAACACTATGCAATTTCAGCATGTAGATTTAATATGAAAATACACTGGGAGGGGAAGGGAGAAGAAATAAAGAAATTGCCATTAAACACCAATAAAGCCATATTCTGGCAGTTGGATAATAATTTTGTTCGAATCATAGAATGATACAACACAGATAATCGTGCCTGTGCCAGTTCTTTTGAAAGAGCTTTCCATTAGTCCCTCACTCCCTTTCAGCCAATGCATTCCGGATCTCCCTTCATTCAGATGAAGGAAGCCAAGTGGTCTTGCCTGCCCTTTGATTATCCTTTTCCTTAAGTGCTCCTTAAAGATTCTAATTATATCACAATGTTCCAAATACTAAACAATGCAACCAGTACTTGCAAAAGAATGGGCTCTATTTTCCCCAGTTACTTGTGCCGTTTTTTTGGCACGCATTGCTTTTTTTTGGCCGAAATTTACAATATCCAAGTTTCCCCAGCGATTGTGCGCCAGTGTAACTCAATTAGTTACGATTTTTTTAGGTTTTTTTTTAACCTCATTGAGGGCGTAACCTGTCATCATGCCAATTCTGGCCATTTAAGTAAGTTTGGCCAGCTTCGATTGACTCCCTATTTTTCTTAGGATGGCGTATGTGACCGCTGTGGAGAAACCTTCTAGGCAGTTAAGGAAATCAGTGCAGCAGATGCAGTTCCAGGCCCAGACATCAGCAGCAGAGATGGGGGGAGAGAGGGCGGCCCTTCAGCCTGGGATAGTAGCGGGTCTCGGCACCAGGAGGCCCTTCGGCCTGGGATAGTAGCGGGTCTCGGCACCAGGAGGCCCTATGGCCAGGGATAATGGCATGGGTGGGGGGGGGGGAGGGGAAGGAGGAGGAAAGAGAGAGAGAGAGAGAGAGAGAGATAGACTTTGGCATAAACACTAATTTAATGCTGGTAAGTTGTTGCAATGTGCAGGTTGCTGTGAGCTGGCCAGAATGTGTTGTATGTGTCACTTTCCAGCCTTAGCCCGCAGTGTGTCCCTGGCAACCTGATCTTTTTGGCGCGGATCTTGGGCTCGACCCCCAAAGCTTAAGGACAGGCTAGGTGGTGTCAAAATCAACAATTCAAATGGGGAAACTTGGATGATTTTTTTTGGGGCGTAGTTGGGCCCCAAAAAAAGGGGCGTAACTCTTCAAGCACGCCAAAAAACAGCTTTGGAGAAAATTGAGCCCTAGAAACTGAAGTTGATAATTGCCTTTACACAAGGGTAAATGATATTTAAGCAAACACTAATCAATTATCCCCACTCTTAATGACCATCGATTTTTTTTAAAAAAAATTATTTTTACCCACCATCAGATGGAATGAGGATGACCTGGAACTGATTAACAAATGGGCCTTTCAGGGAGAGAAGCTGATCCATGGAAACCCATCTGGTGTGGATAATGCTGTGGGAACATGGGGTAATGTTTATTATTTATTGAAGTCAGAACATTTTACCAGTGCTTAGAAGTTATAGTGGTTCTTTCAAAAATGTTTTGGCAGTTTGCCTTGATAATTTGCCATCAACAGCACTCGACAATATGAAGGATGTGAATTCCACCATTTTAAATTTGAATTGGTTCTGACTCCTGAAAGATGTAGTCAGACGCAGTGCAAAACCAGTGATTGTATCTCCTATTGGGCGAGACAGCGGACAACACACTAAGAAAAGTACATGGAGAGCTGCAATACACAACCTTTTTTTTCTGGCAACATATCTAGTCACCAACTTTAAATCAGCGTGAAGTATCCACAAGCTCTCAAGTGTCCACATTATAAAGAAACACCAATGCTGCATGTGCGCCTCCTTGTAGGGGGGAGGAAGACTGGTTGTCACTGCTGTGTGACCCAATGAACAACCAGACAGGATATTGGCAGATGGAATAAGATGACTACCTGTCTCCGTAGCATCGTGAATTCAAGACCTAAATTGGGAGAAAATCTGAGGGTTTCTAATCCTTCATTGAAGAGTAAATATTCTCTTTAATAAAACCTATTATAATTAAGACAGATATTCAAAATGAAATACTGCTGATCTCTTAGATTGAAGGAGTTGCTGGCAATTCAATTCCTCCACACCAACATCCACAAACGTACAGTGATTAATTATCTTCCAATACTCTGGTAACTATTATCTCGTGTTGTGTGTGCACCAATCACCCTGTCCGGCTCAGCAATTCCTTCAATCAACAAGCATGAGTTATGTGAATTTTTCCCACCATTGAAAGATGCCCTGTCTTGCCCAGCTCCTGCTGAAAGACATTTTTCCCAAGTTCTGTAAGATTCTTTCTATTATCATTTGAAAACGGAACTTACTACCACATGGAGTAGTTGAGGCGAATAGCATAGATGCATTTAAGGGGAAGCTACATCAGGGAGAAAGGAATAGAAGGATATGTTGATAGGGTTAGATGAAATAGAGTGGGAGGAGGCTCATGTGGTGCATAGACCTGTTCGGCCAAATTGTCTGTTTCTGTGCTGTAAATTTTATATGTAATTGAGATAATATAACCAAATCCATAACCTTTTTCTGGGAATGACTAACAAAGGAAAGGGTTAATTGATTCTGGCCCATAAGCGCAGCCAGTGTCTGAGCAGTGAATGAATGACTGTAACTTCAGGATTTCCGTGTTTAGATGCGCATACGCTAAATCCAGAAGTTAGTCAGTTTCAGAGGGGTAAACAGTTTGCCGTCATTACCCACCGCAAAATCCGGGCCATTGTTTGTAACACTTTGATGTCTGTGGAATCCCATGGTGCTCGTATTATAAATCGTGCCACTAGGTGGCATGTTCACAGCAACAGTTTGGATTTCTCACTTGTACGATATGTAATCACTTCTGTGCAGATGTGGAACTCAAGTTTTCTAACATTATTTAATGGGCAGGGAGAAAGAATAAATTAGTAATGTATGTTGAATAAATTAGTAATGTGTCAACATAGAAACATAGCCATTCAGCCCTTCTAGCCTGCACCGCCATTCAATGAGTTCATGGGTGAACATGCAACTACAGTACCCCCTTCCTGCTTTCTCGCCATACCCCTTGATCCCCCTAGTAGTAAGGACTTCATCTAACTCCCTTTTGAATATATTTAGTGAATTGGCCTCAACTACTTTCTGTGGTAGAGAATTCCACAGGTTCAACACTCTCTGGGTGAAGAAGTTTCTCCTCACCTCGGTCCTAAATGGCTTACCCCTTATCCTTAGACTGTGACCCCTGGTTCTGGACTTCCCCAACATTGGGAACATCTAACCTGTCTAAACCTGTCAGAATTTTAAACGTTTCTATGAGGTCCCCTCTCATTCTTCTGAACTCCAGTGAATACAAGCCCAGTTGATCCAGTCTTTCTTGATAGGTCAGTCCCACCATCCCAGGAATCAGTCTGGTGAATCTTCGCTGCACTCCCTCAATAGCAAGAATGTCCTTCCTCAAGTTAGGAGACCAAAACTGTACACAATACTCCAGATGTGGCCTCACCAAGGCCCTGTACAACTGCAGCAACACCTCTCTGCCCCTGTACTCAAATCCCCTTGCTATGAAGGCCAACATGCCATTTGCTTTCTTAACCGCCTGCTGTACCTGCATGCCAACCTTCAATGACTGATGTACCATGACACCCAGGTCTCGTTGCACCTCCCCTTTTCCTAATCTGTCACCATTCAGATAACAGTCTATCTCTCTGTTTTTACCACCAAAGTGGATAACCTCACATTTATCCACATTATACTTCATCTGCCATGCATTTGCCCACTCACCTAACCTATCCAAGTCACTCTGCAGCCTCATAGCATCCTACTCGCAGCTCACACTTAGTGTCATCCGCAAATTTGGAGATACTACATTTGATCCCCTCGTCTAAATCATTAATGTACAATGTAAACAGCTGGGGCCCCAGCACAGAACCTTGCGGTACCCCACTAGTCACTGCCTGCCATTCTGAAAAGTACCTATTTACTCCTACTCTTTGCTTCCTGTCTGACAACCAGTTCTCGATCCACGTCAGCACACTACCCCCAATTCCATGTGCTTTAACATAGCATGATAATTTTTCTACTCCCCTGACAATCAATGCAGGGGGGAAGGAGGGGTCGTTGAGGGCTCGGGAACTAAATCTCACCTAGAGCCGCAGGTGGGACACCGATGATTAGTGTAGTAAGGGAGTGCTGCTCCTGGCTTTTTTTTTTAGAATTGAGAAACCAAGTTCAAGGAAGATATGCTGAACACTGCCAAAGTTGAAAAGAGACAAGGAGCTAAATGTGGAAATAATTCAATGATACCAAACAGCCTGATCCTGGAGGGGGAAGGAAACATAGTTTTGAGGCCCCAGAAAAGACTGAGTTCTAGTAGGAGACCGTGCACACCCTGTTGATTTAAACATTGTGTGGAGGGGAGCAAGGAAGAAGGTGTAGAATAATGTATTTGTTTAGGAGGAAAAAGAAAGGAACGGTTTGAGGATCACTTAGTATTGGTAAAATGGAAACGAGATGAGTTGCAACCAATGTTTAATTTTTTTTCAGGTGCACAGCCATTTAAGGCTGCATGGGAGCTACAGAGCGCTGTGCAGTCGTGCAGCTGAAAGGGAACATTGGTTGAGATGGAGAAAGGTTGTACGGGATGGTTTAATTAAATCCGTATAATCTTATCTAAGGAAGGGTATACTTGCCATAGAGGGAGTGCAATTGGTTCACCAGACTGATTCCTGGGATGGGAGGGGATTATGCTATGAGGAGAGATTGTGTAGACTAGGCTTATATTCTCAAGTTTAGAAGAATGAGAGGTGATCGCATGGAAACATACACAATTTTTACAAGGCTTGACAGGGTAGATGCAGGGAGGCTGTTTACCCTGGCTGGGGAGTCTAGAACCATGGGTCACAGTCTCCGAATAAGGGGTCGGCCATCTAGGACTGAGATGAGGAGAAACCTCTTCACTCAGAGCAGAGGGCTGTGGAGGCTCTTTGAGTATATTCAAGACACAGATCGATAGGTTTTTGAATATTAAGGGAATCTGGGGACAGTGCAGGAAAGTGGAGTTGAGTAGAAGATCAGCCATAATATTGAATGGCTGCATAGCCTACTCCTGCTCCTAATTCTTATGTTCTTGTGTAACAGTGGCTACTTTGATATGGGTTAAAGAACTGATCTGCAGTCTTTCTCAAAACAGTTGATATATTTATTTCAACTGGTAAAGAGCACTAGTGAATCAGAATTAATACTGACTGACTGCTTGAAATCACTGAACATCTGAAAATAGTCACTGATATATTTCAATTTAAATCGCATACTGGCTCATCATTTGATAAAGTGCTTGCTTAGAAAACAAATTTGTACCAATGAATAATAAAATGTGTGATGCACTCCTGCCACATTCAGACAGTCCATCAGCTAATTTGTGCATGTATTGATTTGAGCTGAGTAATCTACTTAATTATCTAACAGAGCATTGGGTCTCAATATTAACTCCCTACCCCCACCCCACCCCACCATTTAAAATGGGCTTCCACAGTGCAGTTGGGAGCCTGATTTAAATTTAACAGCCTCCGGTGGGTTACCCAGGGTTCAGGAAAGCGGCAATGAAATGGAGGTGAAAGCTGCCAGCTCCAGCAGGTTGGTGCTTTTTCGAGCACTCCTTGTGGGCCAGGAGGAGCAGGAGTGCTCCCCCGCCTCCCACAGTCCACCAAAGAAGCCTTCGGCCTTCTGTCATTCGTGGCCTCCCCTTGCTGCTGCAATCGATGGCCCCTGCCCCACCGACCGAGTTCTGATTTTGAGCCTCCTGCTGGGCATGACCCACCCACCACGAAGCTCTAATCCCAAGCCTCTTGTCACTGGTTTCCTGCCGATCAGTCAATCTGGCCGGCTGCTAGGCAGGAAACAAAAGAAGAAAATGTTAATGAGGTTCAGCCTCAGGCAGGATTTCCGCGTCCCTTTCCGGGTTTTAGACACGCTACTTCCCCCCCCCCCACAGTAAACATGTAATCTCTGGGGAAATTGCAGTAACTTATTGTTAAATGTGTGGGAGCCATTCTCTGAACTGTGTCCATCGGATGGAATTAAAGATTAGTGGGAAAGCGGGTTGTGTAGAGGACTCGGAGAGGCTGCAAAGAGATTTGGATAGGTTAAGCGAATGGGCTAAGGTTTGGCAGATGGAATACAATGTTGGAAAGTGTGAGGTCATTCACCTTGGGGGGGAAAAAAACAGTAAAAGGGAATATTATTTGAATGGGGAGAAATTACAACATGCTGCGGTGCAGAGGGACCTGGGGGTCCTTGTGCATGAAACTCTTTTGAGTTTATCTGTGAAAACATAAAAAACATTAAACGGTGCCACCCGACCTGGGTGACACTCCAGACATTTACAAGGCCCATTTTTTTTCCCCCTTTTTTGTGTTTTTTTTTTTTTGTGTTTTTTTCTTTTTTTTTTTGTTTTTTTGGGCACTAAAATCACAATTTTTCCCCAGTGCCCCCTATAAAAGGGAAGGGGACACTAAAAGCACCGGCAATTAAAACAAATTAACTTTAAAACGTAAAATCAAATTAAAATTTGGTTGCCGGGCGTGATGATGCACTCCAGTCCCTCCGGTGCCCACCTCTCGCGGAAGGCCGCGAGCGTACCGGTGGACACCGCGTGCTCCATCTCCAAGGACACCCTGGACCGGATGTAAGAGCGGAAGAGAGGCAGGCAGTCAGGTTGAACGACCCCCTCGACCGCCCGCTGCCTGGACCGGCTGATGGCACCCTTGGCCGTGCCCAGGAGCAGTCCTACGAGGAGGCCTTCGGACCTACCCGCTCCCCTCCGCACAGGGTGCCCAAAGATCAGGAGAGTGGGACTGAAGTGCAGCCAGAATTTCAGGAGCAGCCCCTTCAAATAGTGGAACAGGGGCTGCAACCTCGTGCATTCAATAAAAACATGGAACACGGACTCCTCCAGACCGCAGAAATTGCAGGCGGCCTGGGAGTCCGTGAACCGGCTTAAAAATTTATTGCACGGCACTGCTCCGTGCACCACCCTCCAGGCCAAGTCCCCGATGAATAGTGGGAGGACCCCTGCGTAGAGTGCCCTCCATCGGGGACCCCCGCCTCCTCCGGACGGCAAGATGGTACGCCATGGCGTGTCCGGACGGCCGGCGAGGATGGCAAAGTTGAGGGTGTGCAGGAGCAGCCCGTACAGGAAACCCCTCCGCGCGGAACTGAAAGGCACGGAGGGGATTTCCCCGAGGCGGCTCAAGTTGTGAGGCGCCGGCCCCCGAGGGAGGTTCCGGGGTTTGGCGCCGATGAGGAATTCCGTCCGGACGGGGGTCAGTTCGGACGGGATCTCCCCACGTGCTTGAGCCTCCTCGATGCACCTAACGGAGTCAGGGCCCAGAGCTGTTTTTAGCGACTCGATGGCTTCGGCCGCGCGGCGGACGTTGGCAGAATTTAGGCGCCGCGCCAGCGTGACTGGCGCCATCCAGCCCGCTCCTCCGCCATCGAGCAGGTCCCTGACCCTGGTCACCTCACCAGCCACAGCCCTCTCTTCCGACCGCCACATAAAACCTCGGCCGTGGAGGTACGGATTCCCGAGCAGCGGCTCCTGCAGGACGGCCGCCACTCCAGCCGGCGGAGAGCTGCGCTTGGTGGAGACTTTGTTCCAGACCCTGATGAGTTCCCTGTAAAAGACAGGCAGCTCCCGGAGGGCGGTCCTGGCACCCCCCAAGTTCACAAACAGGAGCTGCGTGTCATAATTGAGGTCGAGCTGCTGGCGGAAGAAATACCTCGCCAGAGCACACCACCTAGGAGGGGGCTCGACGTAAAGGTATCTCTGCAGGGTCTGAAGACGGAAAGTCGCGAGCTGGGCGCTGACGCACACCAACGACTGACCGCCCTCCTCAAGCGGGAGACTCAAGACCGCGACAGAGACCCAGTGCTTCCTGTTGTTCCAGAAGAAGTCCACCAGCTTCTTCTGTATCTTGGCGACAAACGCAGGGGGAGGGGTCAAAGTGACCAGCCGGTACCACAGCATTGCGGCCACCAGCTGGTTTATGACTAGCGCTCGACCCCTGTAGGACAGCACTCGGAGCAGTCCTGTCCAGCGCCCTAGGCGAGCGGCGACCTTGGCCTCCAGCTCCTGCCAGTTCGCCGGCCAGGCTTCCTCGTCGGGGCTAAGGTAGACTCCCAGATAGAGGAGATGGGTCGTGCTCCAGGCAAAAGGCCTGAGCTCCTCCGGCAGGGAGTCCACCCGCCACTGACCCACCAGGAGTCCGGAACATTTCTCCCAGTTGATCCTGGCGGAGGACGCGGCCGAGTAAATCTCCTGGCACTCACGCATCCTCCGCAGGTCAGCGGGATCCTCTACCGCGAGGAGCACGTCATCGGCGTAAGCCGAGAGGACGACCTCCACGCCCGGCCCTTGCAGAGCCAGTCCCGTCAACCTCGTCCGCAAGAGGCGCAGGAAAGGCTCCACGCAAACGGCGTATAACTGGCCGGACATGGGGCATCCCTGGCGCACCCCTCTCCTAAAGCGAAGGGGCGCCGTCAAGGACCCGTTAACCTTAATCAGACACTCCGCGGCGGCGTACAAAAGTCGGATCCGGGCGACGAAATGCGTCCCGAACCCGAAAGCGCGCAGAGTTCCGAGCAGATAGTCGTGATCCACCCTGTCGAACGCCTTCTCTTGGTCGAGGGATAGGAAGGCGACCGACAGACCAGCCTCCTGGGAGCAATGGATGAGGTCCCGGACCAGATGGATGTTGTCGTGGATTGTCCGGCCCGGGACCGTGTATGACTGGTCGGGGTGGATCATGTGGTCCAGCACGGCACCAAGGCGAGCAGACATCGCCCTGGCGAAGATTTTGTAGTCCGTGCTGAGGAGGGAGACCGGGCGCCAGTTCTTAAGGAGGCGGAGATCGCCCTTCTTAGGCAGCAGGACGATGACTGCCCTGCGCCAAGAGAGGGGCATCTCCCCGGTCGCCAGACTTTCCCCCAGGACCCGCGCGTAGTCGCCCCCCAGGACGTCCCAGAACGCCCTGTGGAACTCCACGGTCAGCCCGTCCAGCCCCGGGGATTTTCCCCTCGAGAGCCGGGCGAGGGCACCGGTCAGCTCCGCCAGGCTTAGCGGAGCTTCCAGATTTTCGGCGCCCTCCGGGCCGACCTTCGGCAGGTCCTCCCACACAACTCTACGCGCTTCCTCGCTGGACGGATCCGGAGAGAACAGAGCCCCGTAATATTCTCGGACCCTGTTGTTGACGCCCTCCGGATCCGAGACGAGAGAGCCGTCGTCGGCCAGCAGCGTCAAGAGCTGCTTACGGACACTCTGCCTTTTTTCCAGCGAGTAGAAGAAGGGGGAGCCGCGGTCCAGATCCCGCAGGAACCGGATCCGCGACCTCACGAACGCGCCTCGGGACCCGACGAGCTGCAGGTCCTTCAGCGCGGCCTTCTTCGCTTCGTACACCGTCCGCAGGGCCGGGTCCTGGACGACTTGACCGAGACGGGCTTCCAGGTCGAGCACCTCTTTTTCTAGGCGCCCGACTCTGGCCGCCCGCCTCTTGGTCGACCCCCTCGCGTACTCTTGACAGAAGACGCGGACGTGAGCCTTGCCCACGTCCCACCATAGCCTCAAGGAGGGGAAGCCCCCCTGCTTCCTTCTCCAGTCGGACCAGAATCGACGGAACGAGTCCTGGAACCGCACGTCCTCCAGCAGCCGGTTGTTAAAGTGCCAGTACGCGGACCCCGTCCTCGCGCGGAGCGAAGCGAGCTCCGCCCACACCAGGTGGTGGTCCGAACACGGCACCGGCCGCATGGAGGCCGCCGGGACGCAGGAAACGTACGCCCGAGACACGTAAAGGCGGTCGACTCTAGACCATCCAACTCCAGGCCTCACCCAAGTAAAGGCGCTGGAGTCGGGGTGGAGATTTCGCCAGACGTCCACCAAGTCGAAGGACCCGACCAGGTCCCTCAACTTCTCCATCGCCGTCATGCACTGCGGGGCACCGGAGCGGTCCCTCGCCTCGAGGGTGCAGTTAAAATCCCCCCCGAGGACAATGCAGTCGCCGACGTCGACGGAGCCAAGAAGAGCGGACACCTCTTCAAAGAAGCGCGTTTGCTGCGGGCCGGGATGAGGGGCGTACACGTTCACGAGATGGAGCGGCACGTCCCCCAGGCGAACCGTTACGTGCAGCAAGCGGCCTGGCACGGGCTCCTCGACCCCCAAGATCTCCGGCTGAAAATGCGGGCCCAGCAAGATGGCCACCCCACTAGAAATGGCGGTGAGGTGGCTCATGCGGACCTCTCCTTGCCATTCCAGGAGCCACGTGGCTTCGTCTCCCGGAACGGTGTGGGTTTCTTGCAGGAAGCACACCGCATATTTCCCCTCCCGCAGGAGCGAAAAATTGTCAAATCTACGGCGTGCCCCTCTGCCGCCGTTGATGTTGAGGCTGGCTATGGTTATCTTCATGGCAAAAGCATAGTGCAACCTCTACCTTAACCTATTGTGGGGGAGGGAGCGGAGTCTTTTGTTGAACTCCGCTCCCTCCGCAGCCCAGCGAGGAGTCCCTCGAGCTCGCGCAGCTCAAGGTGCTGCTCCTTTGTCAAGGGCCCGCCCGCGGCCAAGGTTTTAACGGCGGCGCGGACGGACCCCTTGATCAGCTCCGGCTCGGACCATTTTTCCAGGGCCAGTCGGGCTTGGTCGCGGCGACCCCGGCTCTGGGCCAAAAAGTCCCGGAGTTCCTTTGCAGGAACGAGGAGGGCCTCAGCGGCGGCCGCGAGCAGATCCACCGCCTCCCTGGCGGTGGTCTCTAGGTCTTCACCCGCGTCCCCCACCGAGTCCCCGTCCTCCTCCGGGAGGTGGCCGCCAGCAGCCGGCCCATCGACCGCACAAGGTATGGCAAATGAACCGGCCGCTCCAACCGGCCCTGGCACTGCCCCGATCCCACCCCCAGGATCGTCGGCAGAGGAGTCCCCACTGGGCTCTTTTAAAAATGGTGCTGGGTCGGGAAATGACAGCGGAAGGGGTTCCCCCTCCGCCCCAGGAACCGGAGAACAAGGAGAGACCCGGCCATAGGAAATCCCCAGGCCCTCCAAGTGCTCCAGCTCCAAAGTAAGGGGCGAGGGTGGGTGTTCCTCCCCCTCCCCGCTGCCACCCCCCGGCCCAGCATCTACAGTGTCATAATTATTTGTTTCATTCTCTGCCGGGTCGAGCAAATCCCGGGGGAAGTTGGGTAATAGCTGGGCGGGCTCAGGTTCGGCCTTTTCGGCCTCGCCCGCCTCAGTCCCCGGGACGCCCGGCCCGGCGGCTACGCATTCCTCCGCGGTCCCCACGCCCCCCACGACAGGCAGATCTTCCACTCCATCCCCGGGAGGCAGAGGCTGGGCAGCCTCAACTGTCTCACCCTCCCCGGGGAAAGACTCCTCGCGCCTGCAGCGCAATTTGGGGGCGCTGGTGGGGGACGCGGGACACGCGGCGGGCACCGCCTCCTCCGCGGAGGGATGTTGTTCCCCCTCCGCCTCATTGGGGCGGTGCCTCTTTTTGTTCCTGGGGGCGCGCGGAGTCAGGGAGACCTCCATGTCTGCCGAGGCCTCCCGCTCCGCCCCCCCCTTTTCCTTTTCTTGCCCGCGCCTGGGCCCCTCTGTGGTGGTATTCAAGGGCTCGGGCACGGGCTCGGGGCACCCCGCGCTCGCCGGTGACGGGGTTGGGCTGAGCGCGGTGGTCAAATTATCCGGCGCACTGAGGGGACCCGCCTCTTGATGTTTTGTCTTCTTCCGCGCCTTCTTTCCGGTCGGACGCTCTCCCTCCCCCCCGCCGGAGGCCCTGAAAACAAAGGCCTCCGACGATGCCCGCGCACCCATGGCTCCCGGCACGCGGACGCAACTAGGGGGAGGGGTGGCGGCGGCGCCAGCCTTGGCCGCCTTCGGTGGTTTGGCGGCCTTGGAGGCGGGGCAGTTCTTGCGAACGTGCCCCACCTCCCTGCAGGCATGGCACCGCACGCCGTCCGACGTCCAGAAGACGCGGTAGGCAGTCCCCTCGTGCACCACATTAAAATGACCTTCCGTCGTCTCCTCCCGCGCCAGCCGGACAAAGAGCTGGCGGCGGAAGGAGAACACGTGGCGCAGGCTGTTCTCCCTGAGGCCGAGCGGTATGGGGTTGATCCCTGACCTTACCTCCCCCAGTTGTTGTAGGTGAGGGAGGAGGAGCTCAGCGGAAACAAAGGGCGGGACGTTTGAAACGATGACCCTCTGCGCGGTGGCCTCGAGAGGGTCCACCGGCAGGAACGTCCCGCCCACCGTGAGCCCCTTTTCAAGGGCCAGGGACACCGCCCGCTCCGACCCCAGGAAGAACACGGCCTTCCCAGACATCTTGGAGGCTGCGACAATGGCCGAGGGGCCGACTACCCCAGCCATCGCCCGCACGCACTCCTCAATGCTCATTGTGGGGTGAGTGTAGCTCTTGACCCCGTGTTTCCTGGTTATAAGTCTGAATGGTGGCAGGGCAGCGGGTGGCGCAGGAGGTGCCGTGGATGTGGACACCGCCTGCGCATACGTCCTTGCTGGCCCTGCCACCGGCGTGGATGGGGTCGCCATCACGGGGTCCCTTTAAGGGCTACACCCACCCCAAAGTCACAGGCCTTAATGGTCTTAATTAGGCCTCTTATCTAAAAGACTGAAGCAGAGGAGCTCTTAACGAGGTACCTCTCCCCTCGTTGACAATTGGGGAGAGGCCTTGCTCCCTCTGCTCAGTTGTCTTAATTGGTTTTGTTTTTTTATTTTTTTTTGTAAATTTGGAAGGAAGAGGCCTCAGAGAGAGAGGGGAGAAACAGAGTAGCAGAGAAAGAGAGAGGGGGGTGGGAAGGGGGGGGGGACTGCGAGGGCAGGTCTCCCCTCGCAGCTGTGGGTGGGTGCACTCCCCAGATGGCAAAACACAAAAGTCTTTGGGGTGGTCTTCAGGTGGGGGGAGAAGATGTCTTCACCTGGGGTAGCTGGAGCCACCAGGCACTCCTAACGATCTTTAATTGGGTGTTTAAGAAAAACAACAATCTTCAGCCTGGTAGCTCCAGCTATCCCAGGCTAGGCAAATGTGGGGGGTGGGGGGGGGTTCCAATTGTGGGGGGGGGCCTAGTTGTAAGCAAGGCCCCCACACACACTACCACACACACACACACCCCCCGCGATGTTCCGGCCCTCAGTGGTCTTCTTTCCTCCCCCCACCGAAACAACAAAGTCTTTTTTGGGAAATGCACCCACACCCACCTGTAGAAATGTTGAGTCTCCCTCCTTCCACACTGGATGGTTGTTGTGGTCTTTTCCCCCTCTCTCCAACTCTTTGCAGAATGTTAAAAGTTGTTCAAAGTTTTCTGCTTCCTCCTCTCCCTCTGGGTTAAAGTTGATGGTGAAACCCCTTCCTTCCTTCTGTTCCTGGGCTGGTCTCAGGGCTCTACAGGCAGGAGCTCAAGTTGCTAGCTGCTTCTCTCACTGCTCACAGCTCCAACTGAGCAGGACACGCCTCTACTGCTTCACGATTGGTCCCTTGTGATTGAAACTCTTTTGAGTTCACCTGTGAAAACATAAAAACAATAAACGGTGCCACCCGACCTGGGTGACACTCCAGACATTTTCAAGGCCCTTTTTTTCCCCCCTTTTTTTTTTTGTGTTTTTCTTTTTTTTTGGTTTTTTTTTTGGGCACTAAATTCACAATTTTCCCCAGTGCCCCCTATAAAAGGGAAGGGGGACACTAAAAGCACCGGCAATTAAAACAAATTAAACTTAAAAAAAAAACGTAAAATCAAATTAAAATTTGGTTGCCGGGCGTGATGATGCACTCCAGTCCCTCCGGTGCCCACCTCTCGCGGAAGGCCGCGAGCGTACCGGTGGACACCGCGTGCTCCATCTCCAAGGACACCCTGGACCGGATGTAAGAGCGGAAGAGAGGCAGGCAGTCAGGTTGAACGACCCCCTCGACCGCCCGCTGCCTGGACCGGCTGATGGCACCCTTGGCCGTGCCCAGGAGCAGTCCTACGAGGAGGCCTTCGGACCTACCCGCTCCCCTCCGCACAGGGTGCCCAAAGATCAGGAGAGTGGGACTGAAGTGCAGCCAGAATTTCAGGAGCAGCCCCTTCAAATAATAAAACAGGGGCTGCAACCTCGTGCATTCCATAAAAACATGGAACACGGACTCCTCCAGACCGCAGAAATTGCAGGCGGCCTGGGAGTCCGTGAACCGGCTTAAAAATTTGTTGCACGGCACTGCTCCGTGCACCACCCTCCAGGCCAAGTCCCCGATGAATAGTGGGAGGACCCCTGCGTAGAGGGCCCTCCATCGGGGACCCCCGCCTCCTCCGGACGGCAAGATGGTACGCCATGGCGTGTCCGGACGGCCGGCGAGGATGGCAAAGTTGAGGGTGTGCAGGAGCAGCCCGTACAGGAAACCCCTCCGCGCGGAACTGAAAGGCACGGAGGGGATTTCCCCGAGGCGGCTCAAGTTGTGAGGCGCCGGCCCCCGAGGGAGGTTCCGGGGTTTGGCGCCGATGAGGAATTCCGTCCGGACGGGGGTCAGTTCGGACGGGATCTCCCCACGTGCTTGAGCCTCCTCGATACACCTAACGGAGTCAGGGCCCAGAGCTGTTTTTAGCGACTCGATGGCATCGGCCGCGCGGCGGACGTTGGCAGAATTTAGGCGCCGCGCCAGCGTGACTGGCGCCATCCAGCCCGCTCCTCCGCCATCGAGCAGGTCCCTGACCCTGGTCACCTCACCAGCCACAGCCCTCTCTTCCGACCGCCACATGAAGCCTCGGCCGTGGAGGTACGGATTCCCGAGCAGCGGTTCCTGCAGGACGGCCGCCACTCCAGCCGGCGGAGAGCTGCGCTTGGTGGAGACTTTGTTCCAGACCCTGATGAGTTCCCTGTAAAAGACAGGCAGCTCCCGGAGGGCGGTCCTGGCACCCCCCAAGTTCACAAACAGGAGCTGCGTGTCATAATTGAGGTCGAGCTGCTGGCGGAAGAAATACCTCGCCAGAGCACACCACCTAGGAGGGGGCTCGACGTAAAGGTATCTCTGCAGGGTCTGAAGACGGAAAGTCGCGAGCTGGGCGCTGACGCACACCAACGACTGACCGCCCTCCTCAAGCGGGAGACTCAAGACCGCGACAGAGACCCAGTGCTTCCTGTTGTTCCAGAAGAAGTCCACCAGCTTCTTCTGTATCTTGGCGACAAACGCAGGGGGAGGGGTCAAAGTGACCAGCCGGTACCACAGCATTGCGGCCACCAGCTGGTTTATGACTAGCGCTCGACCCCTGTAGGACAGCACTCGGAGCAGTCCTGTCCAGCGCCCTAGGCGAGCGGCGACCTTGGCCTCCAGCTCCTGCCAGTTCGCCGGCCAGGCTTCCTCGTCGGGGCTAAGGTAGACTCCCAGATAGAGGAGATGGGTCGTGCTCCAGGCAAAAGGCCTGAGCTCCTCCGGCAGGGAGTCCACCCGCCACTGACCCACCAGGAGTCCGGAACATTTCTCCCAGTTGATCCTGGCGGAGGACGCGGCCGAGTAAATCTCCTGGCACTCACGCATCCTCCGCAGGTCAGCGGGATCCTCTACCGCGAGGAGCACGTCATCGGCGTAAGCCGAGAGGACGACCTCCACGCCCGGCCCTTGCAGAGCCAGTCCCGTCAACCTCGTCCGCAAGAGGCGCAGGAAAGGCTCCACGCAAACGGCGTATAACTGGCCGGACATGGGGCATCCCTGGCGCACCCCTCTCCTAAAGCGAAGGGGCGCCGTCAAGGACCCGTTAACCTTAATCAGACACTCCGCGGCGGCGTACAAAAGTCGGATCCGGGCGACGAAATGCGTCCCGAACCCGAAAGCGCGCAGAGTTCCGAGCAGATAGTCGTGATCCACCCTGTCGAACGCCTTCTCTTGGTCGAGGGATAGGAAGGCGACCGACAGACCAGCCTCCTGGGAGCAATGGATGAGGTCCCGGACCAGATGGATGTTGTCGTGGATTGTCCGGCCCGGGACCGTGTATGACTGGTCGGGGTGGATCATGTGGTCCAGCACGGCACCAAGGCGAGCAGACATCGCCCTGGCGAAGATTTTGTAGTCCGTGCTGAGGAGGGAGACCGGGCGCCAGTTCTTAAGGAGGCGGAGATCGCCCTTCTTAGGCAGCAGGACGATGACTGCCCTGCGCCAAGAGAGGGGCATCTCCCCGGTCACCAGACTTTCCCCCAGGACCCGCGCGTAGTCGCCCCCCAGGACGTCCCAGAACGCCCTGTGGAACTCCACGGTCAGCCCGTCCAGCCCCGGGGATTTTCCCCTCGAGAGCCGGGCGAGGGCACCGGTCAGCTCCGCCAGGCTTAGCGGAGCTTCCAGATTTTCGGCGCCCTCCGGGCCGACCTTCGGCAGGTCCTCCCACAAAACTCTACGCGCTTCCTCGCTGGACGGATCCGGAGAGAACAGAGCCCCGTAATATTCACGGACCCTGTTGTTGACGCCCTCCGGATCCGAGACGAGAGAGCCGTCGTCGGCCAGCAGCGTCAAGAGCTGCTTACGGACACTCTGCCTTTTTTCCAGCGAGTAGAAGAAGGGGGAGCCGCGGTCCAGATCCCGCAGGAACCGGATCCGCGACCTCACGAACGCGCCTCGGGACCCGACGAGCTGCAGGTCCTTCAGCGCGGCCTTCTTCGCTTCGTACACCGTCCGCAGGGCCGGGTCCTGGACGACTTGACCGAGACGGGCTTCCAGGTCGAGCACCTCTTTTTCTAGGCGCCCGACTCTGGCCGCCCGCCTCTTGGTCGACCCCCTCGCGTACTCTTGACAGAAGACGCGGACGTGAGCCTTGCCCACGTCCCACCATAGCCTCAAGGAGGGGAAGCCCCCCTGCTTCCTTCTCCAGTCGGACCAGAATCGACGGAACGAGTCCTGGAACCGCACGTCCTCCAGCAGCCGGTTGTTAAAGTGCCAGTACGCGGACCCCGTCCTCGCGCGGAGCGAAGCGAGCTCCGCCCACACCAGGTGGTGGTCCGAGCACGGCACCGGCCGCATGGAGGCCGCCGGGACGCAGGAAACGTACGCCCGAGACACGTAAAGGCGGTCGACTCTAGACCATCCAACTCCAGGCCTCACCCAAGTAAAGGCGCTGGAGTCGGGGTGGAGATTTCGCCAGACGTCCACCAAGTCGAAGGACCCGACCAGGTCCCTCAACTTCTCCATCGCCGTCATGCACTGCGGGGCACCGGAGCGGTCCCTCGCCTCGAGGGTGCAGTTAAAATCCCCCCCGAGGACAATGCAGTCGCCGACGTCGACGGAGCCAAGAAGAGCGGACACCTCTTCAAAGAAGCGCGTCTGCTGCGGGCCGGGATGAGGGGCGTACACGTTCACGAGATGGAGCGGCACGTCCCCCAGGCGAACCGTTACGTGCAGCAAGCGGCCTGGCACGGGCTCCTCGACCCCCAAGATCTCCGGCTGAAAATGCGGGCCCAGCAAGATGGCCACCCCACTTGAAATGGCGGTGAGGTGGCTCATGCGGACCTCTCCTTGCCATTCCAGGAGCCACGTGGCTTCGTCTCCCGGAACGGTGTGGGTTTCTTGCAGGAAGCACACCGCATATTTCCCCTCCCGCAGGAGCGAAAAATTGTCAAATCTACGGCGTGCCCCTCTGCCGCCGTTGATGTTGAGGCTGGCTATGGTTATCTTCATGGCAAAAGCATAGTGCAACCTCTACCTTAACCTATTGTGGGGGAGGGAGCGAAGTCTTTTGTTGAACTCCGCTCCCTCCGCAGCCCAGCGAGGAGTCCCTCGAGCTCGCGCAGCTCAAGGTGCTGCTCCTTTGTCAAGGGCCCGCCCGCGGCCAAGGTTTTAACGGCGGCGCGGACGGACCCCTTGATCAGCTCCGGCTCGGACCATTTTTCCAGGGCCAGTCGGGCTTGGTCGCGGCGACCCCGGCTCTGGGCCAAAAAGTCCCGGAGTTCCTTTGCAGGAACGAGGAGGGCCTCAGCGGCGGCCGCGAGCAGATCCACCGCCTCCCTGGCGGTGGTCTCTAGGTCTTCACCCGCGTCCCCCACCGAGTCCCCGTCCTCCTCCGGGAGGTGGCCGCCAGCAGCCGGCCCATCGACCGCACAAGGTACGGCAAATGAACCGGCCGCTCCAACCGGCCCTGGCACTGCCCCGATCCCACCCCCAGGATCGTCAGCAGAGGAGTCCCCACTGGGCTCTTTTAAAAATGGTGCCGGGTCGGGAAATGACAGCGGAAGGGGTTCCCCCTCCGCCCCAGGAACCGGAGAACAAGGAGAGACCCGGCCATAGGAAATCCCCAGGCCCTCCAAGTGCTCCAGCTCCAAAGTAAGGGGCGAGGGTGGGTGTTCCTCCCCCTCCCCGCTGCCACCCCCCGGCCCAGCATCTACAGTGTCATAATTATTTGTTTCATTCTCTGCCGGGTCGAGCAAATCCCGGGGGAAGTTGGGTAATAGCTGGGCGGGCTCAGGTTCGGCCTTTTCGGCCTCGCCCGCCTCAGTCCCCGGGACGCCCGGCCCGGCGGCTACGCATTCCTCCGCGGTCCCCACGCCCCCCACGACAGGCAGATCTTCCACTCCATCCCCGGGAGGCAGAGGCTGGGCAGCCTCAACTGTCTCACCCTCCCCGGGGAAAGACTCCTCGCGCCTGCAGCGCAATTTGGGGGCGCTGGTGGGGGACGCGGGACACGCGGCGGGCACCGCCTCCTCCGCGGAGGGATGTTGTTCCCCCTCCGCCTCATTGGGGCGGTGCCTCTTTTTGTTCCTGGGGGCGCGCGGAGTCAGGGAGACCTCCATGTCTGCCGAGGCCTCCCGCTCCGCCCCCCCCTTTTCCTTTTCTTGCCCGCGCCTGGGCCCCTCTGTGGTGGTATTCAAGGGCTCGGGCACGGGCTCGGGGCACCCCGCGCTCGCCGGTGACGGGGTTGGGCTGAGCGCGGTGGTCAAATTATCCGGCGCACTGAGGGGACCCGCCTCTTGATGTTTTGTCTTCTTCCGCGCCTTCTTTCCGGTCGGACGCTCTCCCTCCCCCCCGCCGGAGGCCCTGAAAACAAAGGCCTCCGACGATGCCCGCGCACCCATGGCTCCCGGCACGCGGACGCAACTAGGGGGAGGGGTGGCGGCGGCGCCAGCCTTGGCCGCCTTCGGTGGTTTGGCGGCCTTGGAGGCGGGGCAGTTCTTGCGAACGTGCCCCACCTCCCTGCAGGCATGGCACCGCACGCCGTCCGACGTCCAGAAGACGCGGTAGGCAGTCCCCTCGTGCACCACATTAAAATGACCTTCCGTCGTCTCCTCCCGCGCCAGCCGGACAAAGAGCTGGCGGCGGAAGGAGAACACGTGGCGCAGGCTGTTCTCCCTGAGGCCGAGCGGTATGGGGTTGATCCCTGACCTTACCTCCCCCAGTTGTTGTAGGTGAGGGAGGAGGAGCTCAGCGGAAACAAAGGGCGGGACGTTTGAAACGATGACCCTCTGCGCGGTGGCCTCGAGAGGGTCCACCGGCAGGAACGTCCCGCCCACCGTGAGCCCCTTTTCAAGGGCCAGGGACACCGCCCGCTCCGACCCCAGGAAGAACACGGCCTTCCCAGACATCTTGGAGGCTGCGACAATGGCCGAGGGGCCGACTACCCCAGCCATCGCCCGCACGCACTCCTCAATGCTCATTGTGGGGTGAGTGTAGCTCTTGACCCCGTGTTTCCTGGTTATAAGTCTGAATGGTGGCAGGGCAGCGGGTGGCGCAGGAGGTGCCGTGGATGTGGACACCGCCTGCGCATACGTCCTTGCTGGCCCTGCCACCGGCGTGGATGGGGTCGCCATCACGGGGTCCCTTTAAGGGCTACACCCACCCCAAAGTCACAGGCCTTAATGGTCTTAATTAGGCCTCTTATCTAAAAGACTGAAGCAGAGGAGCTCTTAACGAGGTACCTCTCCCCTCGTTGACAATTGGGGAGAGGCCTTGCTCCCTCTGCTCAGTTGTCTTAATTGGTTTTGTTTTTTTATTTTTTTTTGTAAATTTGGAAGGAAGAGGCCTCAGAGAGAGAGGGGAGAAACAGAGTAGCAGAGAAAGAGAGAGGGGGGTGGGAAGGGGGGGGGGACTGCGAGGGCAGGTCTCCCCTCGCAGCTGTGGGTGGGTGCACTCCCCAGATGGCAAAACACAAAAGTCTTTGGGGTGGTCTTCAGGTGGGGGGAGAAGATGTCTTCACCTGGGGTAGCTGGAGCCACCAGGCACTCCTAACGATCTTTAATTGGGTGTTTAAGAAAAACAACAATCTTCAGCCTGGTAGCTCCAGCTATCCCAGGCTAGGCAAATGTGGGGGGTGGGGGGGGGTTCCAATTGTGGGGGGGGGCCTAGTTGTAAGCAAGGCCCCCACACACACTACCACACACACACACACCCCCCGCGATGTTCCGGCCCTCAGTGGTCTTCTTTCCTCCCCCCACCGAAACAACAAAGTCTTTTTTGGGAAATGCACCCACACCCACCTGTAGAAATGTTGAGTCTCCCTCCTTCCACACTGGATGGTTGTTGTGGTCTTTTCCCCCTCTCTCCAACTCTTTGCAGAATGTTAAAAGTTGTTCAAAGTTTTCTGCTTCCTCCTCTCCCTCTGGGTTAAAGTTGATGGTGAAACCCCTTCCTTCCTTCTGTTCCTGGGCTGGTCTCAGGGCTCTACAGGCAGGAGCTCAAGTTGCTAGCTGCTTCTCTCACTGCTCACAGCTCCAACTGAGCAGGACACGCCTCTACTGCTTCACGATTGGTCCCTTGTGATTGAATGACAGAAGGATAGTTTGCAGGTGAAGCAGGCAATCGGGAAGGCGAATGGAATGTTGCCCTTCATTGCGAGAGGGATGGAGTACAAAAGCAGGGAGGTCCTGCTTCAACTGTACAGGGTATTGGTGAGGCCGCACCTGGAGTACTGCGTGCAGTTTTGGTAACCTTACTTAAGGAAGGATATACTAGCTTTGGAGGGGGTACAGAGACGATTCGCTAGGCTGATTCCGGAGATGAGGGGGTTACCTTATGATGATGGATTGAGTAGACTGGGTCTTTACTCGTTGGAGTTCAGAAGGATGAGGGGTGATCTTATAGAAACATTTAAAATAATGAAGGGGATAGACAAGATAGAGGCAGAGAGGTTGTTTCCACAGGTCGGGGAGACTAGAACTAGGGGGCACAGCCTCAAAATATGGGGGAGCCAATTTAAAACCAAGTTGAGAAGGAATTTCTTCTCCCAGAGGGTTGGGAATCTGTGGAATTCTCTGCCCAAGGAAGCAGTTGCGGCTAGCTCATTGAATATATTCAAGTCACAGATAGATAGATTTTTAACCAATAAGGAAATTAAGGGTTACGGGGAGAGGGTGGGTAAGTGGAGCTGAGTCCACGGCCAGATCAGCCATGATCTTGTTGAATGGCGGAGTAGGCTCGAGGGGCTAGATGGCCTACTCCTGTTCCTAATTCTTAGGTTTCTCTTGCATAATAAGAACATGTCATCAAGGCTCCATTTTCAAAGATTTAGTATTGTAATATTGGGGTTTGTGTCAGCATTGCAGCAAATGAGCTGAAAATATTTTTGGTTGACCAGGGAGCCTGGAATTCGCCAGACCGATTGGTGCTGTCACCCTAGTGACAAAATAGAGAACGATAGCACAGTGGTTATGTTACTGGACTGGTAATCCAGAGGTCTGGACTAATGATCCGGAGACATGAGTTCAAATCCCTCCACGGCAGCTGTGGCATTGAAATTGTTAATTAAATAAATCTGGAATAAAAAGCTAGTATCAGTAATGGTGACCATGAAACTACCGGATTGTCATAAAAACCCATCTGGTTCACTAATGTCTGGCCTACATGTGACTCCAGACCCAGTGTGGCTGACTCTTAACTGTCCTCTGAAATGGCCTAGCAAGCAAATCACTCAAGAAACAATAATAAAATTGGATGGACCACCTGGCATCGACTGGCTTTGGACATAGCAAAGGCACACCCAGCCCAGACGACCCTGCAAATTCCTCCTCACTAACATCTGGGGACTTGTGTCAAAATTGGGAGAGCTGTCCCACAGACTAGTCAAGCAACAGCCGAGTCATACACTCATACATACCTTTCAGCCAATGCCCCAGACTCTTCCATCACCATCCCCGGGTATGTCCTGTCCCATCGGCAGGACAGACTCACCAGAGTTTGCGGCACAGTAGTCAGTTGGGAGGGAATGGCTCTGGGAGTCCTCAACATTGACTCTGGACACCATGAAATCTCATGGCATCCGGTCAAACATGGACAAGGAAACCTCCTGCTGATTACCACCTACCATCCTCCATCAGGTGATGACTCAGTACTCCTCCATGTTGAACACCACTTGGAAGAAGCGCTGAGGGTAGCAAGGGCACAGAATATACTCTGGGTAGGGGACTTCAATGTCCATCACTAAGACTGGCTCGGTAGTACCACTACTGACCAAGCTGGCCGAGCCCTGAAGGACAGGACATAGCTGCCAGACTGGGCCTGCAACAGGTGGTGAGAGAACCAACATGAGGGAAAAACTTAGTTGACCTTGTCCTCATCAATCTTTCTGTCACAGATTCATCTGTCCATGACCGTATTGGTAGCAGTGACCAACGCACAGCCCTTGTGGAGATGAAGTCCCGTCATCATGCCGAGAACACCCTACATTGTGTTGTGTGGCACTACCACTGCTAAATGGGATAGATTCAGAACAGATCTAGCTGCTCAAAACTGGGCATCCATGAGGCGCTGTGGGCCATTAGCAGCAGCAGAATTGTATTCCACCGCAATCTGTAACCTCATGGCCTGGCATATCCCTCACTCTACCATTATCAAGCCAGGCGAATCTAAAAATGAGTTGCCGACCTGGGGAAGCTGCAGCACAGGACTACATGCATTCTAAACAGTGGAGCAGCATGCTATAGGCAGAGCAAAGCAATCCCACATTCAACTGATCAGATCAAAGCTGTGCAGTCCTGCCACATCCAGTCGTGAATGGTGGTGGACCATTGAACAACTGACTGGAGGAGGAGGCTCCAAGAATATCCCCATCCTCAATGATGGTGGAGCCCAGCATACAATTGCAAAAAACAAGGCTGAAGAGTTTGCATCTATATTCAGCCAGAAGTGCTGAGTGGATGATCCATATCGGCCGCCTCCTGAGGTCCCCTCCATCACAGAAATCTGTCTTCAGCCAATTTGATTCACGCCACATAAGAAACGGCTGAGCACACTGGATGCAGCAAAGGCTATGGCCCCCGACAATATCCCGGCTGTCATGCTGAAGACTTGTGCTCCAGAACTAGCTGCGCCTCTAGCCAAGCTGTTCCAGTATAGCTACAACACTGGCATCTATCCGACAATGTGAAAAACAGCCAAGGTATGCCCTGTCCACAAAAAGCAGGACAAATCCAATCCAGCAAATTACCACCCCATCAGTCTACTCAATCGTCAGTAAAGTGGTGGAGGTGTTGCCGATAGTGCTGTCAAGCGGCACTTACTCACCAATACACTGCTCACCACCGATGTTCGGTTTGGGTTCCACCACGACCACTCAGCTACAGGCCTCACTACAGCCTTGATCCAAACATAGACAAAAGTGCTGAATTCCAGAGGTGAGGTGAGAGTGATTGTCCTTGACATCAAGGCAGCATTTGATCGAGTGTGGCATCAAGGAGCCCTAGTAAAATTGAAGTCGATGGGAATCGGGGGTAAAACTGTCCACTAGCTGGAGTCATACCTAGCACAAAGGAAGATGGTTATGGTTGTTGGAGGCTAATCATCTCAGCCCCAGGACAACAGTGCAGGAATTCCTCAGGGCAATGTCCTAGGCCCAACCATCTTCAGCTGCTTCATCAATGACCTTTCCTCTATCATAAGGTCAGGAGTGGGGATGTTCACTGATGATTACAGTGTTCGGTACCATTCGCAACTCCAGATAATGAAACAGTCTGTGCCCGCATGCAGCAAAACCTTGACGACATTCAGGCTTGGGCTGATAGGTGGCAAGTAACATTTGCAATGACAGCGTCTAAGCACCACTCCTTGATATTCAAGGTCATTACCGTTGTCTAATCCCCCACCATCAATATCCTGAGGGTCACCATTGACCAGGAACTTAACTGAACCAACCACACACATACTGTGGCTACAAGAGCAGATCAGAGGCTGGGTATTCTGCGGCGAGTGTCTCACCTGACTCCCCAAAGCCTTTCCACTATCTACATCAGGAATGTGATGGAATACTCTTCACTTGTCTGGAGAAGTGCAGCTCCAACAACACTCAAGACACTCGACACCATCCAGGACAAACCAGCCCGTTTGATTCACCACCTTAAGCATTCACACTCTCCACCACCGGCGGCCCATGGCTGCAGTGTGTACCATCTACAAGATGCACTGCAGCAACTCGCTAACAGAACCTCCCAAACCCATGACCTCTGCCACTCACAAGAACAAAGGCAGCAGGCGCATGGGAATATCATCATCTCCCCTCCAAGTCACACCATCCTGACTTGGAAATATATCATCGTCACTGGGTCAAAATCCTGGAACACCCTCCTTAACAGCACTGAGTACCTTCGCCACACGGACTGCAGTGATTGAAGAAGGCAGCTCACCACCATCTTCTCAAGGGCGATTGGGGATAGGCAATAAATGCTGGCCTTTCCAGCAATGCCCACATCCCTGAAACAAATGGGGGGGGAAAAAAAAGTGACAAACACAGTGGCCGCATAGCATTTCACAAATATCACCAGATGCATTTAACGTTTCTGTTTAAATTGAATTGTCAATGAATGGATAATTTAAATGGGATTTTTTTTCTCTCTTCCTAAAAGAAATGACTCCCTTTCCAGTTGGACTTTATTCATGCATCAGCCTTGATGGTGAGTGTTGGCAGGCGATTCGACCACAGTGGGAGGTGTCACAGCAGCACCTAAATCTGTGCTTGCTGATGCCCACAAAGGCACGGTTCCAGTAGGGGTTGCTAGGTATTGATCAAGTAAAAGATCCCCAGCCAATTTTCCCCTTTTGTAACCCATGGTTACTAAGTAGTAGCATGTCCCTACTACCAACGTGAGCGAGATTGGTTACTGAACACACACTGGGGATCAAACCTGGGATTTCCCTCATCTGCATGGCTCAGCCACTCGCTGCTAATCAATCAGGATTATCCGCGGTTTAACGAAATCCCGGTACAAGTAGATATATTTCCCCTTTCGGGTGTAAGACGCTCAGCGAAGAGCCAGGATCTAGCTTGTAAAATAGGACTTTGTCAGTCTAACGTTTCCAATCTTGAATGATTTTTTTTCCTTTTTCTGTTTTAGGGGGAGTGTTGAGATACCACGCAGGTAAAATTACCCCTTTGTCCAGGTACCTATTTTTACTCATTTTGACTGACTTTAGAAAAAAGCTCTAATGGTACTAGAATGTGTTACAATTTTTAATAACCCTGTAGTGCTTTCCAGTGTACTCCAATCCTTCACATGAAAAATTAAGGATTCAGTAATTTGATATTGACAAGCAATTAAATATTTTGATGTGGTTGAGCTGGGTGTTTATTTGCTAATTTATAAACCTTTTCAATACAATAGATTTTAAAAAAAACATGAGGGGCATTGATGCTGGAGACTTGGCATTTTTGGCATGAATTACTTCCTGTCTGAGGCTCCAATTACATCGCTCCAATAATTTAATTCCATTTACCCCATATTTTTTTGTAAAAATAGTGTCTTATGGTCCTGGTCTCTGTTTTGTTGGGGGAAAAAAAAGTTCTGATTTGTACTTTTACTAAATTTTCATATTTATGGTCAATCTCACATGCTTCCACCACTTTTCTCAAATTTGCTCTCTCTGTATCACACGGAGTTTTACAGCGAAGCGGGTAGGTGACCTGCTCCTAAGTCTGTGTTTTTGAGCCAACCACACGGAAATTTGACACGGGATGGACCAGAGTGACAATTTAAATTGATTGTGGCTGAGGTTGTAACTGTAAATACACATTCTAAAGTCAATGACACAACTTGTAAAATATTATGCAATCAATCTGAATGCAGCAAACACCACCTTGTCATTTGTTGTATGGAAACGTTCATTGCATGCTAGGTTGACTGTACTTGCAACAAATAGGTCCAGTTATATTGTACACAATCTGCTCCGGGTTAATTGCTTGTCATTTTGTGTTTAAGTAAAGAGCAGAAGTGATGCCTACCCTAATTTAACATGTGTAAGCACCAGTACTTCACGTGCAAATAAAGTTCTGTATCAAGTGTTCTGGACCATGTTACAACAGATGAAGATAGAAACATAGAAAATAGGTGCAGGAGTAGGCCATTCGACCCTTCGAGCCTGCACCACCATTCAATAAGATTATGGCTGATCATTCACCTCAGTACCCCTTTCCTGCTTTCTCTCCATACCCCTTGATAAGATCTTTTTCTCCAATTTATGCCCATGGAATACAGGAAACACATTGGAGAGAATGAAGAACAAAAGCAGGGTGAAGAGGTGCAGGATCCAAGCTGAGCTCGGTCCTTGCTCCGGACATTTTTTTTTAAACCTGCGAATGTCATTTGATCAGTTAACGGATTAAACATAACTTCTAAGTAGACCGTAGAAACCTCTGGCTAACTTCAGTCAGCTTATTCATCCTCAGCGACCAATGTCTGGTCTGACAACATGTTCCTCCTTGAGAAAGAATGTCAGTTCACTTGAGGGAAGCAGAAGTTAATGGTGAGAGGCAATGTTCCCTCTTTTATATTAAAAAAAAATGTTGGGCCCATGTGGCCCCTTTAAAAGGCTGAGCAGGCCATTCAAAATTCCGCGCATGCGCATTTTTTCTATTTAAAAGCTGGCTCGTCGGCTGTGCAGGACCTCTACACAGCTGTGTGACTGCGCATCTTAAAGGGAATTTTAGTGGCAGGTCTGCAAATAGCGCTGATCGGGATGGCGCTCGTGTGTCTCAGTGACCGCAGCGTGGATGAGTTGAAAATAAGTGGGCTTTGTGGCATGGAGATGTTTGCAGTGGCTCTTGTTTTTTTATAATTGCTCCAGGATTTGAATTGCCATTAAGAGATAATCTGTTTGCTGCGTACTGGTGGTATTACCATAGAGCAACGCTTTTTAACTTTCCGATGTGGAGGACCTCCTCCAAATAGTGACCGAGTTCCCCTGTCCCAACTTCTGAAAGTCAGTGACCCAAAGTAAATCCGTACTATCATTTCAGAAAACGTTCTCCTACATCAACAAATGCAGGAAAATTCAATAGAAATATTGATGCAAATAATCTTTGGCTCGCCCTGCTATCCTCTTGAAGATCCCTCGGGGGTCCTTGGACCTCAGTTTGAAAAGCTATGCCATAGTTTAATTATGTACAATTAATAACATTTTAATCTGTTATAGGTAGGGATTCACTTTCTTTCCAAAAAAATTAGGCATATAGTAAGCAGGGTAATTTTTGTATCTAACTTTAAAAAAAATTAAAATCTAGTTTCCAGTCTTTCCATTAAAAGAAACATGGCCTTTTACTATCTTCTTCAAACATTTTAAAATATCATAGCTTACGGATTTAAACATATCATGCCACACGTGTGATGTCTTTGAGCTATAGTTTTTCTTTCTAACCCAAAAAAAGGTCCTTACTGTTTCTAGTACCCAGCATCGTGGTAAGATTCAGCTCACTGAGTGGTACAGACACAGCTCATTGTACACTACTGGCTTCTGAAAGGGAATGTCTCCTGTTGAACAAAGTATTTCCTTTGTTAAACAAACAGTACAGAATTATAATGAACGACTTGGGGCCTGAACAATTTTCCCCTTTTTTTTTTTAAATGGCGAAAGTATCAGCACAGTATTAGCATATGGATATGATATTGCTATAAAATGAATGCAATAAATGTAATGTTTTCAAATATTTTATTTTGTGTTTAATAACTTTTCTCGCTCTCTTTATTTCAGAGTCCCCACCCTCCGGATACTGCTTACTAACACAAAAGTGTTAAGAAGCACAAAAGTGCTAGTAGCGAGAGTGAAGGACAAACTCAATAAGGTTCGTCCTTTGTTTTTCTTTTAAATGATCCGTGTCGGCAGAAACAAATTGTCTCCTGATTTCAGATACTGGAGCTTGAAGAATTCCCCTCCCCCCACCCCCATCACCGTTGCTCCACTTTTATTTAGTCTACTAATACTGTCTCTAGCTAACACGCAAATGGCAGGCATGATCTTAAGAGCTGTCTAGCCAACCCACCTTATATCATCAAGACTGCGTGTGAATGTAACTGGTAGTGCTCGGTCTAGAAATGTTACTGCTCGCCTGACCTAAGCAGCTGATTCAGGTGATTAGGGATGGAGGGAGCAAGGGATCATTTTGGAATGAGCATTAATGGAATATTTACACCACCTTTATCTGAATTCATTCGAGAACTGCATTCAAAGTGAATCTATTATTCAAGTAAGTAATTTCACTCTTTGATTACCTCTATGCAGAAGCATTGCGAATGGAAACATTGGCATTTTAGTGAATGGAAGGGAGGATGGAAAAAGAGGGTTCTGGGGGTTCTTGTGCATGAAACGCAAAAAGTTAGCATGCAGGTACAGCAAGTAATCAGGAAGGCAAATGGAATGCTGGCCTTTATTGCAAGAGGGAATGGAGTATAAAAGTAAGGGAATCCTGCTTCAACTGTATAGGGTGTTGGTAAGACCATACACACACACACACAGTACAGTGTACAGTTTTGGTCTCTATTTAAGGAAGGAAAAACTTGCATTGCAGGCAATTCAGAGAAGGTTCACGAGGTTGATTCCTGAGATGAAAGGTTGGGCCTATACTCCTTGGCGTTTAGAAGAATGAGAGGTGATCTTATTGAAACATATAAGATTCTGAGGGGGCTTGACAGGGTTGATGCAGAGACGATGTTTCCCCTCATGGGGGGCATCTAGAACTAGGGGGCATAATTTCAGAATAAGGGGTCGCCCGGTTAAAACAAATGAGGAGGAATTTTTTCTGAGGGTCGTGAATCTTTGGAATTCCCTACCCCAGAGAGCTGTAGAGGCTGGGTCTTTGAATATATTTAAGGTGGAGATAGACAGATTTTTGACTGATAAGGGAGTCAAGGGTTATGGGGAGCGGGTGGGGAAGTGGAGCTGAGGCCAGGATCGGATCAGCCATTATATTGAATGGCGGAGCAGGCACGAGGGGCCAAATGGCCGACTACTGCAACTATTTCTTATGTTATAGTTCATTGGAGGAAGGTGAACAGTCTTCCTCCTACAATTTTACTGGCTTTTCAAACCCAAGTTTGGTAACACCCAATCACTACTTTACTTATCTGGTATTGTCTGATACTCTGTTTCAACCTTGATGGTGTCCTTGGCACTTTATCTCGATTTCTGCTGGCCTGAGTGAAAGGAGTTGAATTAAGCTTGGTAGGATTTTGAAGATCGTACATGTACATATTGCAGACAGTGCTGTGGTGGTGGAGAGGTTGTATAATAGTGATTGCTGCTTGAGTAGACTGCTTTGTCCTGGATGGTGTCAAACTTCAAATGTTTTTGTAGTTGCACCCATCTAGGTGAGTGGCGAGTATTTAATCACACTCCGAGTCGACCTTTGTAGCTGGCGGTGAGGCTACAAGGGCCTCAACCCTTGTAGCCTCTCCCAATCCAATTCATATTGAGCATGGACCCACAACATAAAACTGCACTACTTTCACACCAATAGAAACTAAAGTATCCGTCTCCCTTAGACAAGTCACAGAATGACAGGTATAGGAAATAGAAAAATGACAGTAAAGGCCACTCTTGAGGTTGAGGCTGAAGCATATTGTTGGGACAGAATAGAGGAAACTTTACTCTGGTTGTGCAATACATGACTTTGGAATGCTTGATCCTGAACATTAGGTGCTTTAGAATAGAAAATGTTTCATTCTTTAGTGATATGTGGGGTGTGGAAGGGCATACTCAGAGCATCACCAACCATGCCTTCGAATGAGGAATCAACCTAGTGAAGCTACAACATCGAGCTAACTGCATGTTGAATACCCAAAAACAGCAGGTACAGGCAAAGCTAAGTGCATCAGAGCTACGCTCTAGCCCTACCACATCCAGTCAAGAAACTAATAGGAGGTGGAAGCATAATGAACATCGTCATCCTCAACTATGGCAGAGACCAGCCGGTGAGTGTAAGAAACAAGGCTAAAATGTTGGCAGGCATCTTCACCACCTCCTCGTGACTTGTCAACAACTCCCCCCATCGAATTCCCCACAGTCAACATCCTGAAGGTCACCATTGCCCAAAAGCTTAACTGGACCAACCATATTATTTTTGTTGGGTACAAGTATCAAGGAATATGGAACAAAGGCGGGTAAATGGAGTAAGAGGTACAGATGAACCATGATCTAATTGAATAGTGGATTAGGCGTGAATGGCCTCATCCTGTTTTTATATAAACAATGTGACAACAACAGCAGAGCCGAGGCTGGGTACTCTGCGATGAGTGCACACCTCGCCTCTTAGAGCCTCTCAACCATCTGCATGGATTAAATACTCGCCATTCACCTAGATGGGTGCAACTGCAACACTTGAAGCTCGACACCATCCAGGACAAAGCAGCAACCACTACTATCCAGCCTCCCCTCCACTGGAGCACTGTGTCTGCAATATGTATATGTTCAATCTGCAGGATGCACTGCAGAAACTTACCAAGCGTAATTCAACAGCAACTCCCTGCCCCATGACCTCTACCACCTAAAAGGACACAAGCACCATCACCTCCCACGTTCCCCTCCAAATCGCAGCCTGTCCCAATTTGGACATATCACTGATCCTTCATGGTGACTGGGCCAAGATCCTGGAATTCCTTAACGAACACCATTGTGGAAGCACCACGAGCACAAAATGCTGCAGAAGGTCAAGGAGCAGGCCCACCATCTTCTGAAGGCAACCAGGCAAGGGCAATATAAATTGCTTTTCCAGTGTCTTCTACATTCCTGGAACCATTTTATTAAAATAAACTTTAACATACCTCACCTTGATGAGCAGAAAGTTCTTTTTTTGATTTAGGAAAAAATCTGATGACTGGCCTGAGGAAATTTACCTCGTGTATTGAATTTATGGGAGATCTATGGTTTGCTTGCCTACTCTTGTCACATTTGAATAAATAAGAATAGTGAATAAAGTGAGCTAACTTTTTTTTTCCTCCTTTAGTTGCCAAACATCATAAAACCTGTGCTGGATTCGATAGATGCTATTTCGTGCGAGTGTGAGCGCATTCTGGCTGAAATCGCATCTGGCAATGCTGTCGACGAACACTATACAGTTTTGGAGGTAAACTTTACACACCGCTCCTGTTACAGTTTACTGCATTAGTGCAGAGTCTGGTCAAATTATAACTTCAACAATGCAGTTGATGGTTTTTGGATTTTACTCGCCGTCAATCTGTTTTTCAAACTGTGACTGCAACTTCAGGAAGTAGCGCACGCGCAGCCTAATGTGGAAATCCTGAAGTTGCGGTCTGTCATTCACTGCTCCTCCACAGGCTGTGCTGTGGACCCTCCTTCCCCATTCCCCTCAGAGCAGGCAATCAGTGAAATCTCTCAAATCGTAGAAACTGTCAAAGTTTGGCTCTTCCGCAGTAATAACCCTGTTAAATTCCCCACTAACAATTGGACCAAAGGGATTAGGTGTAGCTGGGGTTTTAACAACGTATTGACTGCTAACCAAAGGTTATGGCCCTGAAAAATACTTTTAATTTTGCACAGTGTTACATTTATCCATTTTAATAATTAAAATTAAGAAACTTTCAGGTTTTTTTAAGATTGTTCATCTTTATTTCAGGTTTGCTTTTTCCCCATGAGAGCCCCAATCTTTGCTTTGCTCTCTGACATTTTTAAAAGGTTAGAATTTTAAGAACTTGTTCGCTTTGAGAATTCAGAATTTTGATTGGCAGCTTAGACAGCTTGTTAATGTCACAGCAACTCGCACTAGGGGATCCACACTATACTCTGTTGATTTGAATTATACACAGAGCCCGGATTGAACTTGCACGTCTGTATGGCTCAGCGGCATGTTGCTTTTACCAACTGAGCCCATTGGCGGAGCTCACCGGAACAAACATCATCTTACCTATTGTCTTATTTTCTTGTCTTAACAATCTTATTTCCTCTGTTGATTTCAGGAACTTATTGACATTAACCAGCAACACCTGAATGTCATTGGAGTGGGCCATTCCTCATTGGACAGGCTGTGTCAGGCAACTGCAGCCTATGGT
The DNA here is from genome assembly GCF_044704955.1 of Pristiophorus japonicus. Classification (NCBI taxonomy): domain Eukaryota; kingdom Metazoa; phylum Chordata; class Chondrichthyes; family Pristiophoridae; genus Pristiophorus; species Pristiophorus japonicus. The sequence continues at coordinate 224,399,663 of NC_091984.1, read as the reverse complement.
CTGCACAGCAAACTGACGGGCGCAGGAGGTGGTGGGTGTGGCTTAACGCTGCTTAGACCAGGTAAAAATGAGTATGTTTGTTTTGTTGCGTTGCATTGCGTAATCTTCAATGATTTACCATTTTTCATTTCCGGCAGACAAAACCATTTGTTTGTTCAAGTAAATTCATCACAAGTTAGTTATTCCAACAAAATGTGGAAGGGACAAAAATACACAGACTGTGAGTGAATAGGATCTCTTGATTTATCTCCTCTTTTAAACCCTGGTGATGTCCTGCACTGTGGGTCCTTGGCCAATCACCTAGGTTTCTCAATAAAAGAAGTTAGATCCTCTGACGCATTCATGCTCTGTAAAGTTGGTTTAGTTTAAGAAGTAGAGAAATTATAAAAATATCCATTTACTCAGCACCTTTCACCATTTCAGGACCTCCCAAAGTACTTCACAGCTGATGAAATACATTTGAAGTGTCGTCACTGTTGTACTATGGCAGCCACTTTGCACACAAGGTCCCCCAAACAGCAATATGATAATGACCAGATAATCTGTTTTAGTGATGAGGAATAAATATTAGTCAGGACACCGGTGATAACTCCCCCAATCTTTTTTGAAATAGTGCCATGCAATGTTCCGCCTAACTTTTTTTTCCCCTGCGCAGGAGCTTTAAATTTGCTGCGTGGCCACTATCTCTTCCGGCAGAGCGGCTGTGAGTGGCCTGCGTGGGACCTCGCAATCGGTACACGGCCGCGCACCTTCAGAGGAGCATTGGTGTCATGGCATCTTTTATGTCTACCCAAGATGGTAGACATGGCCTCGGTTTAACATCTCGTCCAAAAGAGGGCACCTCCAACAGTGCAGCACTCCTTCAGCACTTCACTGGAGTTTTAGCCTGGATTCCGTGCTCTATAGTCTCTGGAGTGGGTCTTGAACCTTCTGATTTGGAGGCGAGACTGTTATCACTGAGCTATGGCTGACACCATGTTGTGAGGTTTTACTCCAGAAATGTCCTGATATTGCAGTAGACACTTGGCATTTCACAAAAACTATCAAATATCTGTCTTTGTAGTCCAGTGTTAATATGTTGGCTGGCAGTCCCAATCACTGGAAGGTTCTTAGCTGCAGATATTTAAATACTTTAGGTATGGATTGTTAGAGATTCATTTTCTCTTTCATAACTTTTATAAGTGATAAATGTGAGAGAAAAGTGGAATAGAACCCATTTTGCAATAATGCATTTGTATAGCACATTGAAATGTCTCCGAGTGCTTTCTCTAGTGAGTTATTTTTGAGTTGCTGTGACTTGCTTATTTGACCAGGCGAATGCTCTGATGACCAGGAATTGAGAAATTTTGGAGGCGGTGTGGGTGAAGCACCTTCAGTTTATTTCTGTGCTGGGAATTGATTGCCCTGAAACATGTTTTCCACCAAAAAGGAAATGTATCTACAGTGTTGGGGTTTGGCCACCAGATGTCAGTGTAATGCATCCAATTGCAAGACTGGCCTGACCGATTATTCCGGCTGCTTAGCACAGGTGAAACTGCTGCATGGCAAGCTGGCTTGGTTTTGTTATGGAGCAGACTGCATCAGTCCTCGTGTTGGTCGTTCTTAACCATGTTCTTTAGCATAAGTGAAAGACCCATAAAAATAGCGCATTTTCCACAGGGAAGAGAAAAGCTTCATTACCATCAATTGAGATAGAGACACAGACCCAAGAAGCTTCAGCTATCTTTGGCTCTCATACCTTCAGGCTTCGGTACTTCGCTCCAGGATATTCTCCTGACATTACATCAGCATTTATTGTGCTTTAAGTAACTTTTAGCTGTAGGTATTTGAGAAGCCTACACAATTAACTAAACACAACTGAAATCACAAAAATACAGCAAAAATTCTCAGTATTTTTTAAAAAGGTGAGGACCAGGTGATTATTCTTTTGGGTTCAGTCAATATCTATGACCTGATGTTCTCACAACCCCAGGATTAAATTATACCTGCCTTATTCATTCCATTGCCATTCAAGTTATGTAACAGCACTGGCACCTTTCCTGGAGAATGTTGATTCACTATCCTTGGTTGTCACAATTGCTGCTATTGTTTGAGCCACTAACCTTTTTTTTTGTGCTTTTATACTTCTACATAATCCCTGTCTCTGTAGACACAATATCCAAGAATTCTCCATTGCTACAGACACAGTAAGGGGATGGTTAATTGAACCCCCTCCCCAACGTATGTGAGCATCTTGTTAAACCTCAGTCAAGTTTAGATGTATAGCGTTCGGTCAGTCAGAATTCTGTAATTTCATAGGCTGCTGTCAGTCTCCTTTTGTATACATGTTTCGGCCTTGGCCACAATCGGCAATCCGGGTGCAAATTTTACGAAGTGAAGTTATGGTTCAAGTTTCTGTGCAAACTCATTTGCATTTCAATATAAAATCTTCCAAGAACCAGCACAATCGGGCAGTGTTTTAGAACATCATTGTTTTATTTTCTGATTTTAAAAAAAAAATTCCTTGGTATCATGAGTGGTAAATTGATGCAGTTTATCCCGCAAAATAAGCATTTTTAATACGTGTCACCAGCTGTGAGTAATCCGATTTAAAATAACTGAAAATAACTTTTATTAAGAAACTATACAGCACCATTTACTAGTTTCTTTAGTCAATTAAATATTTTTAAAAGGTGCCTATTAGTGCCCTTGCGCCTTTACAAAAATAAGCTTAATTTTAAGAGCCTCCTCGAAGGCCCGCAATTAGCAGAAACCTGTCACGGTGATTAATTCGATCTGCAGGCTTGGCCGGTGTTGTGGACGGGCCGGCTTCCAGTGTAATGTTTTTTTAACTAAGTAACTATTTGTACTGTACTTTTTTTTGACAGACAGCTGTCTGTCCAACCCCCCTCCCCCCCCCCACTGTTCGTACTGCACTTTTTTTGACCGACAAGCTCCGCCCACCCCCGGCCCCCGAATCATTCCCTCCATGTGGTGCCGAGGAGCACGACCTATGGCCCCCAAGATGCTGAGGCCCCGACTCTTCCGCCTCTGATTCCCCGAGGACTCGCCCTCACTAGGCCCCAACTTGCTCCGACTCTCTGGGAGGAGAAGAAGGGAGCGACTGGGGGGAGGAGAAAAGAGCGCTACGGGGGGAGAGGAGGAGAAGAGAGAACGATGGATGGGGGGAGGAGGAAAAGAAGAGAGGAGCAGGTGGGGGAGGGGTGGAAGACGAGAGAGAGAGAGAGGGGGAGGGCGGAGAGGAGGAGAAAGAGAGAGTGGACGAGAGAAGATAGCGAGATGGGGGGGGTGTGGAGAGTGAGAGACCAGAAAACATAGAAAAATAGGTGCAGGAGTAGGCCATTCGGCCATTCTAGCCTTCAATGAGTTCATGGCTGAACATGCAACTTCAGTACCCCATTCCTGCTTTCTCGCCATACCCTTTGATCCCCCTAGTAGTAAGGACTTCATCTAACTCCCTTTTGAATATATTTAGTGAATTGGCCTCAACAACTTTCTGTGGTAGAGAATTCCACAGGTTCACCACTCTCTATGTGAAGAAGTTTCTCCTCATCTCGGTCCTAAATGGCTTACCCTTTATCCTTAGACTGTGACCACTGGTTCTGGACTTCCCCAACATTGGGAACATTCTTCCTGCATCTAACCTGTCTAAACCGTCAGAATTTTAAACGTTTCTATGAGGTCCCCTCTCATTCTTCTGAACTCCAGTGAATACAAGCCCAGTTGATCCAGTCTTTCTTGATAGGTCAGTCCCATCATCCCGGGAATCAATCTGGTGAACCTTCGCTGCACTCCCTTATTAGCAAGAATGTCCTTCCTCAAGTTAGGAGACCAAAACTGTACACAATACTCCAGGTGTGACCTCACCAAGGCCCTGTACAACTGTAGCAACACCTCCCTGCCCATGTACTCAAATCCCCTCGCTATGAAGGCCAACATGCCATTTGCTTTCTTAACCGCCTGCTGTACCTGCATGCCAACCTTCAATGACTGATTTGCCATGATACCCAGGTCTCGTTGCACCTCTCCTTTTCTTAATCTGTCACCATTCAGATAATAGTCTGTCTCTCTGTTTTTACCACCAAAGTGGATAACCTCACATTTATCCACATTATACTTCATCTGCCATGCATTTGCCCACTCACCTAACCTATCCAAGTCACTCTGCAGCCTCATAGCATCCTCCTCGCAGCTCACACTGCCACCCAACTTAGTATCATCCGCAAATTTGGAGATACTACATTTAATCCTCTCGTCTAAATCATTAATGTACAGTGTAAACAGCTGAGGCCCCAGCACAGAACCTTGCGGTACCCCACTAGTCACTGCCTTCCATTCTGAAAAGTACCCATTTACTCCTACTCTTTGCTTCCTGTCTGACAACCAGTTCTCAATCCACGTCAGTACACTACTCCCAATCCCATGTGCTTTAACTTTGCACATTAATCTCTTGTGTGGGACCTTGTCGAAAGCCTTCTGAAAGTCCAAATATACCACATCAACTGGTTCTCCCTTGTCCACTCTACTGGAAACATCCTCAAAAAATTCCAGAAGATTTGTCAAGCATGATTTCCCTTTCACAAATCCATGCTGACTTGGACCTCTCATGTCACCTCTTTCCAAATGCGCTGCTATGACATCCTTAATAATTGATTCCATCATTTTACCCACTACTGAGGTCACGCTGACCGGTCTATAATTCCCCGTTTTCTCTCCCTCCTTTTTTAATAAGTGGGGTTACATTGGCTACCCTCCACTCGATAGGAACTGATCCAATCAATGGAATGTTGGAAAATGACTGTCAATGCATCCGCTATTTCGAAGGCCACCTCCTTAAGTACTCTGGGATGCAGTCCATTAGGCCCTGGGGATTTATCGGGATTTATCGGCCTTCAATCCCATCAATTTCCCCAACACAATTTCCCGACGAATAAGGATTTCCCTCAGCTCCTCCTCCTTACTAGACCCTCTGACCCCTTTTATATCCGGAAGGTTGTTTGTGTCCTCCTTAGTGAATACCAAACCAAAGTACTTGTTCAATTGGTCTGCCATTTCTTTGTTCCCTGTTATGACTGCCCCTGATTCTGACTGCAGGGGACCTACGTTTGTCTTCACTAACCTTTTTCTCTTTACATATCTATAGAAACTTTTGCAATCCATCTTAATGTTCCCTGCAAGCTTCTTCTCGTACTCCATTTTCCCTGCCCTAATCAAACCCTTTGTCCTCCTCTGCTGAGTTCTAAATTTCTCCCAGTCCCCAGGTTCGCTGCTATTTCTGGCCAATTTGTATGCCACTTCCTTGGCTTTAATACTGTCCCTGATTTCCCTTGATAGCACGGTTGAGCCACCTTCCCTTTTTTATTTTTACGCCAGACAGGAATGTACAATTGTTGTATTTCATCCATGCGGTCTCTAAATGTCTGCTATTGCCCATCCACAGTCAACCCCTTAAGTATCATTCGCCAATCTATCCTAGCCAATTCACACCTCATACCTTCAAAGTTACCCTTCTTTAAGTTCTGGACCATGGTCTCTGAATTTACTGTTTCATTCTCCATCCTAATGCAGAATTCCACCATATTATGGTCACTCTTCCCCAAGGGGCCTTGCACAACGAGATTACTAATTAATCCTCTCTCATTACACAACACCCAGTCTAAGATGGCCTCCTCCCTAGTTGGTTCCTCTGGCCTCCCCCCTAGTTGGTTCTCTCTCTCTCTCCTCCCCCTATCTAGGAGGAGAGAGAGAGAGAGAGACTGGGTGGGGGGGGCGGGGAGAGGAGAGAGAGAGACTGGGATGGGATGAGGGGAGAGACACGGGTCAGGGGAAGATGGATCACGTTCTTCCAACCCCCTACAAGGGACATCGTTGGAGTGGATGATATCCAGAAGTCACGACACTGTCACTATTCACTTCATACCCAATAAACCTGTTAATGATCCGCACACAATGTCTGCCCCATCTATGGGTGGGGGCAAGGATGCACTTCAGCTGTGGGGAGGGATGTACTTGGACTGGGGTAAGGCACTTTGGCTGGCCCTAGCTGTCTTCTGGTGAGCTCTATCCTCTGTCGCTCAGGAAGTCAAAGTGGATTGAGTTACAATTTGCAAAGTCAGTGAGACCTTGGGATGGGTGGAATCCAGTTACACATTCCAGTGAAATTTCAGGGTGTGGCTTATCCTCCAAGGGGACCAATCATAGACAAAGGGTGGAGCATGCAGGCCATTTTCACAGTACAAATAAACATGTCCTTTTTTTAAACCAGTGCAAAAGATCGCGGAAACTTGTATTTGCGCTGGATGTAACTTGCGCTTGAAATTCCTCAATCTTTTGTGCTGTTTTTGCCAATTTCAAGCGAATTGAATTGAAAAAAACCAGCGCAAACTAACAAACTCTACATGGGTACTTGTATCTCCCCCAGCCCCCCACAACTGCTTGGCATCTACAGTAGATATTTGGTTTATTGTTAATGTAGCTGAAAACTTCTTGCATTAATTATATTACAAAATGGGCTCTCTGTTCTATTGCAGTACTACTTCAATTACTTTGGTATGTTCTGTTCATTTTGTGTTTCAGATACAAGTCCTTCTGTGGTCGAGGCATCTAAACGGGCTTTAAAAGACTTTGGGTACGACTGCTGGGAAACAAATATTGGTGGATCCGGTGTGTCTCTGCATTCACCATCCTCCTTGCAGAAAGACATATTTCAGGTTTTATGTGATGTGAGGAATTGCCAGTGAAGAGCTTTGAAATTTATTGTTGTTGTGCTAATCATTTGTATATACTCTTGTGCACGTGACAGATTCTGTCAGTGTCTCTGGGATATGCTCACACATTTTTCACCTTCCCATCTTCCTGCACCCAAGGAGAATTCAGCCCAGCAGAAACCTTTCTCTTGCCACTTCCCTCTGTACATGTAACATTTCAGGGTCTTTTTCATTGTAAAGGACTGCTTCTTTCCAGCATAGTGCCTGGTTGAAGCACGCTGCTGATGAATAAATGCCTCAAAGGAAAGGCATTGATCAATCTACATGGAGGCGATTATTCAAAGTGCTGTACTTGGCTGGAAAATACTGTAGTGGAAGGGGATGGGACACCAGATGTGCTCTGTAATGGCTGCTTTTTTAATTCAAACAAAGAAATGGTTATTAGTATTTTTTTGTGTGCTTTCTCTACAATGCATATTGTGTTGAAGATGAGTGTATTCTGAAGTGTTGTAGTGAGAGTTAACTGGAGAAGGGTGATTAAATGTACCTGGCTCAGATGTTTTACTGTTTGCTGCATTGTTTACTCATTTTATCAATCCCTTTTTCTCATCCAAAGAAGGACCGTCTAACTTCTTTCTTGTAACCCTTCCCTCTCACACACACTTCTAGAGTGCAAGGTTCAGGGTACCTTTCACACACGCTTTCATTGGCTTTGGGAGAAGAGTATCAGTGAGAATTTTAGAGTCGGTGACACTCTGAAAATGCTGAAAGCCCTTCCTTATGATCTTGCAATCCACTTCACTCTGGCGGTGATCGTGGCTGTTTTAATTTTATGGGGAGGAAGGAATTGGGGATGAGAGTGTGTGACAGTCTGAAGCAGTGTTTCCTGAAGCATCAACAAAGAACCCTCTTTCTCCCCCCAACCTGCCATTTTTCTCCCTTCTCTTACAAAGGTGCTGCTTCATGCTGGTGTACTGTTCCATTCATACATGAGTATGGGCAGGTTGTTTGACCATCAGTGGAGAAGGGGGAAATCTGAGCCAAGCCCTGTACCCTAAAAATACCCAGGCCAGGTAATTACAATGCGTTTCAAATGGGATTCCTAACTTTTTTTCTTAGTCAGTCCCTCGGAGTCGAGGATGTCTTGCTTCCACACTAATGAGTTCTCGAGTGACTGATGAGTCCAATGCAGGACCTCCAGTCTCTGTCACAGGTGGGGCAGATGGTGGTTGGAGGAACTGGTGGGTGGGATGCTTGGGTTGCCATCCACTCTTTTACATTTGGCAAAGAGACTAGAGCTGTTTGGCGCCTTCCCGGATGCGTATCCTCCACTTTGAGCGGTCTTGGGCCAGGGATTCCCAGGTGTCGGTGGGGATGTTGCACTTTTTTAAGGAGGCTTTGAGGGTGTCCTTGAAGTGTTTCCTCTGCCCACCTGGGGCTCACTTGTCGTGTCAGAGCTCCGAGTAGAGTGCTTGTTTTGGAGTCTCGTATCGAGCATGCAGACGACGTGACCCGCCCAACGGAACTGATCGTGCATGGTCAGTGCTTCGATGCTGGGGACGTTGGCCTGAGCGAGAACACTGACATTGGTGCGCCTATCCTACCAATGGATTTGCAGGATCTTGCGGAGGCAGCGTTGGTGGTTCTTCTCCAGTGCTTTGAGGTGCCTGCTGTACATAGTCCATGTCTTTGAAGCATATAGGAGGGCGGGTATCACCACAGCTCTGTAGACCATGAGTTTGGTGCTGGGTTTGAGGTCGTGGTCTTCAAACACTCTCCATCAGGCGACCGAAGGCTGCACTAGCACACTGAAGGCGGTGTTGGACTTCGTCATCGACGTTTGCCCTTGTTGACAGTAGGCTCCCAAGGTATGGAGAATGGTCCACATTGTCCAAGGCCTCATCATGGATTTTGATAATTGGGGAGCAGTGCTGTGTGACGGGGCAGGTTGGTAGAGGACCTTTTTGTCTTGTGGATGTTTAGTGCAAGTCCCATGCTCTCGTACGCTTTGGTGAAGGTGTTGACGATGGCTTGGAGTTCGGCCTCTGAGGGTTCGTATCACTACATGAAATCTGGATTTCGGCCTGTGCACTTATAATTTTGACTGTTTGAAATCGCAAGCACCGTATTTCTGTTGTCCATACTATTAAAAAGAAAATTTCTGCTCCGAGTGCTGTCTATCTCTAGGTTGCTACCTATGCCAATGGGTGTATCAGTATTTGCAGGGAATTTTGAAAACCACTGCTGCCCAAGCTGTGATTAGCTAGCTCAGTGCAAATCAGGAATTAAAGCTGGGAGCTTAGTTACCTGCTGAATGTGCATTTACCAAATGACAGCCTCCTCTCTTTAACCTTGATATTAATGACATTGGCTGGCTAAACATTTGCAGCTGTGGCCTTTGATTAAGAGAAGATATTTTACAGTCGAGTTTTGATAATGACTCCCTTTTTATTTCAGATAAAAATCAGAGACCAATCCAACTATGGACAGACGAGCTTTGGGTTTATCCTTGCTTCACTGTTGCATGTAAAAAAAAAAAAGCCTTGCATTTATACAGCGCCTCTCACGGTTGCCAGACGTCCCAAAGCACTTTACAGCCAATTACTTTTCAAAATGTAGTCACTGTTGTAATTTAGAAAATGCGGCAGACAATTTGCGCACAGCAAACTCCCACAAACAGCAATGTGATAATGACAAGATAATCTGTTTTTGTTATGTTAATTGAGGGGAAAGTATTGGCCAGGATACCGGGGATAACTCCCCTGCTTTTCTTCAAAATAGTGCCATAGGATCTTTTACGTCCACCTGAGAGGGCAGACAGGGCCTTGGTTTAACGTCTCATCTGAAAGACGGTACCCGCTACAGTGCAGCGCTCTCTCAGCACTGCACTGGAATGTCAGCCTAGATTTTTGTGCTCAAGTCCCTGGAGTGAGACTTGAACTCACAACCTTCTGACTCAGAGGCAAATGTATCTTGCATCCAGCACACATTTATAATACTAAAGCAATCTTAAAACAAAAATATGACAGTCATTTGATGGATCCTTCAACGTGGAGCCAGAAATTTGCAAGTAGTTACAATTGCTCTCTGATTAACCTCAGGGTTTCACAAGCAGCTACAATTACATGGATTTGTCTAGTTAAACTACTGCTCATAGGGAGCACTTGAGCAATGGCCAGGTTAGCAATGAAACATCACAACCGGGTTCCAGACTACACACTACCCAGGAGCAATGCCATCGGAGATCCACTCATTTGGAAAACAAACTAGTAATTATTCATTTGTTGTAAATGAGGCAGTATAATAGTTATGGACACTAAAGTACTAATGGTCCTGTAACAAGGGTTTTTTGACTGGATTGTCCTGCGCAATGTTATGTTTAAAAGAAAATATTAAAATCAATGATGACAGTTCTGGGATGATGTGAAAGGGAGACGGGATTAGAGTAGATAGCTCTAATGTTTGAGCAGGCACAGCATCTTTCCTCTGAAATAATTTTCCCTAAAGAAGATTTTAATAATTGCACCTTTCTATTGCAATTGGAGAGCACTTGACAGAACATATACAACTGTTTAATTCAGGTGATGCATTTGTACCACATTACTTGATGCTTGCAACTGGAAATTACAATAATTACTATTTATCCATTTAATGTCCTGAGGAAAGTTCTGTAATATTTCTTCGTGTTTCTCCCTGAAGGTTGATCAAGCAAAGAATGCCTATCCAACAATGCAGCTGCCAAGCCACATTCTTAAGTGATTTGATATTCCCGTGATCCCCCTACTTCCGAGATGACCAGGTTCCCTGTCCATACTTGTCCTGATAACCTTCAATTTGGTTCCTTGCAAGACATTTAAACCAACTTATTTCAAAGGTGTAATTGGGTGTCTATTTCATGTATTTAGTACTCATTTGGTATTTCTGAAATTGGCACTTATTTGCAATTGAGCAATATCTCACGTTTTCTTGAAGTTTAATACATTTTTTTCAGCTTCTTTACTGTTCTGCGATGTGTATGTCGCCTGCCACCTGACACATCGCAATCATCTGTATTTTATAGAATGTAGAAGCCTGTTACTAACACATATCCCTAAAGAGTAATGTCATTATGTTGTCTCAATCACGGCGTTTTAACATCAGACATGTCAGCGCGTTTTTTTTTCTCTGCAAGCCACTTTTTTCTCCTCTCCTGAAAGCTCCTTGCTGGGGTACAGATCCCACGAATACAGATTGCCTACCACTGTTTCGTCCGCGTAGCCATTCTTCATGCATGAGCCTAGACCGTGAATGCGGGCTGACCGAAATTACCACAGAGGTCATCTCAGCCCAGCTGGATCGCCTGATCTCACTCTGTCCGCTTTCCAGCAGGGAGTCATTGGATAGTGATCAGGAACAGAAATATATTTTAATTTCTTCCTCTCTAGACCAGAGTCACTGCAATAATCAAACTGCCGCCACAGCTGGTATCAACTGACCCCGCACAGGAATTGAAGTTGGTTATCTTCCTGGTCTGAAAGATTTTCTCTAACTCTGATTATATTAAAAATGTGGGTGGCCACTAGGGGGTAGTAAAGACTTTCTTTTCTTCAGTATGCATGCCTTATAAACAAGTATGGAACATTTCCTGGAACCCAGTTGAGACAGGAGAGGGGAAGCAACAGATTCACTTCAAAGGACGAATCCAGTATTATATACGAGTACTATAAAACTATTATTTTCATGTGGATTTTAATTTCACTGATTTCATGGTTTACAAGCCAATGAAAATTACAGTGCAATGAATATGAATGCAATCCATTAATGTTCTTTATAACATTCAAGGAAATTAAAATACCAGCAATCGGTCAGGATTCTTCAAATGGAAGGGACTTCAAGGGTTTTACAGTGTAGCTGATGGGAAAGGTATGGTCTACGTGATGGTTTTTTAATGTGTTTATAACCACGGTCCCGTGTATAATCTATCTCTCCAGTGTTTAAAGCATTCACTGATTATTCCCATTCAAGGCTGCTTCTCTCTGGATCTCAAGTTCTCAACCCCACTCATTCGCTGTCTTGTCGTGTTCCTCAGTCCCTTCTTCCCGTGGCCGAAAAAAACAAATCCAAAATTAAGGAGGGAAATCGGGTGGAATGTTTCAAGTAAAGAAAGAAATTGACAGAGAAACATAGAAAATATGTGTAGGAGTAGGCCATTCGGCCCTTCGAGTCTGCACCGCCATTCAATAAGATCATGGCTGATCATTCCTTCAGTACCCCTTTCCTGCTTTCTCTCCATACCCCTTGATCCCCTTAACCGTAAGGGCCATATCTAACTCCCTCTTGAATATATCCAATGAACTGGCATCAACAACTCTCTGCGGCAGGGAATTCCACAGGTTAACAACTCTGAGTGAAGAAGTTTCTCCTCATCTTAGTCCTAAATGGCCTACCCCTTATCCTAAGACTATGTCCCCTGGTTCTGGACTTCCCCAACATCGGAAACATTCTTCCCGCATCTAACCTGTCCAGTCCCGTTAGAATCTTATATGTTTCTATGAGATCCCCTCTTATCCTTCTAAACGCCAGTGAATAAAGGCCCAGTTGATCCAGTCTCTCCTCATATGACAGCCCAGCCATCCCTGGAATCAGTCTGGTGAACCTTCGCTGCACTCCCTCAATAGCAAGAACGTCCTTCCTCAGACTAGGAGACCAAAACTGAACACAATATTCCAGATGAGGCCTCACCAAGGCCCTGTACAACTGCATTAAGACCTCCCTGCTCCTATATTCAAATCTCCTAGCTATGAAGGCCAACATGCCATTTGCGGCCTGCTGTACCTGCGTGCCCACTTTCAGTGACTGATGAACCATGACACCCAGGTCTCGTTGCACCTCCCTTGTTCCTAATCTGCCGCCATTCAGATAATATTCTGCCTTCGTATTTTTGCCCCCAAAATGGATAACCTCACATTTATCCACATTATACTGCATCTGCCATGCATTTGCCCACTTGCTCACACCGCCACCCAATTTAGTGTCATCCACAAACTTGGAGATATTACACTCAATTCCTTCATCCAAATCGTTAATGTATATTGTAAAGAGCTGGGGTCCCAGCACTGAGCCCTGCGGCATCCCCACTAGTCACTGCCTGACATTCTGAAAAGGACCCATTTATTCCGACTCTCTGCTTCCTGTCTGCCAACCAGTTCTCTATCCACGCCAGTACATTACCCCCAATACCATGCGCTTTGATTTTGCACACCAATCTCTTGTGTGGGACCTTGTCAAAAGTCTTTTGAAAGTCCAAATACACCACATCCACTGGTTCTCCCTTGTCCACACTGCTGGTTACATCCTCAAAAAATTCCAGAAGATTCGTCAAGCATGATTTCCCTTTCATAAATCCATGTTGACTTGGTCCGATCCTGTCACTGCTTTCCAAATGCGCTGCTATTTCATCCTTAATGATTGATTCCAACATTTTCCCCACTACTGATGTCAGGCTAACTGGTCTATAATTACCCGTTTTCTCGCTCTCCTTTTTTAAAAAGTGGTGTTACATTAGCTACCCTCCAGTCCATAGGAACTGATCCAGAGTCGATAGACTGTTGGAAAATGGTCACCAATGCATCCACTATTTCTAGGGCTACTTCTTTAAGTACTCTGGGATGCACACTATCAGGACCCGGGGATTTATTGGCCTTTAATCCCATCAATTTCCCTAACACAATTTCCCACCTAATAAGGATATCTTTCAGTTCCTCCTTCTCACTAGACCCACTGTCCCCAGTACATTCGGAAGGTTATTTGTATCTTCCTTTGTGAAGTCAGAACCGAAGTATTGGTTCAATTGGTCTGCCATTTCTTTGTTCCCCATTATAAATTCACCTGAATCCGACTGCAAGGGACCTACGTTTGTATTCACTAATCTTTTTCTTTTCACATATTTATAGAAGCTTTTGCAGTCAGTTCTTATGTTCCCTGCAAGCTTCCTCTTGTACTCTATTTTCCTCCTCTTAATTAAACCCTTAGTGCTCCTCTGTTGAATTCTAAATTTCTTCCAGTCCTCAGGTTTGTTACTTTTTCTAACCAATTTCTATGCCCCTTCCTTGCTTTTAACACTATCCTTAATTTCCCTTGTTAGCCATGGTTGAGCCACCTTCCCAGTTTTATTTTTACTCCAGACAGGGATGCACAATTGCTGAAGTTCATCCATGTGATCTTTAAATGTTTGCCATTGCTTATCCACCGTCAACCCTTTAAGTATCCTCTGCCAGTCTATTTTAGCCAATTCACGCCTCATTCCATCGAAGTTACCTTTCCTTAAGTTCAGGACCCTACTTTCCGAATTAACTGTGTCACTCTCCATCTTAATAAGGAATTCTACCATATTATGGTCACTTTTCCCCAAGGGGCCTCGCACAACAAGATTGCTAATTAGTCCCTTCTCATTACACATCACCCAATCTAGGATGGCCAGCCCTCTAGTTGGTTCCTCGATATATTTGTCTAGAAAACCATCCCTAATATACTCCAGGAAATCCTCTTCCACCGCATTGTTACCAGTTAGGTTAGCCCAATCAATATGTAGATTAAAGTCGCCCATGATGTACCTTTATTGCTGTACCTTTATTGCACACATCCCTTATTTCTTCTTTGATGCTGTCCCCAACATCACTATTACTATTTGGTGGTCTATACACAACTTCCACTAGTGTTTTCTGCCCTTTGGAATTCTGCAGCTCCACCCATACCGATTCCACATCATCCAGGCTAATGTCCTTCCTTACAATTGCATTGATTTCCTCTTTAACCAGCAACGCCACCCCGCCTCCTTTTCCTTTCTGTCTATCCTTCCTAAATGCTGAATACCCTTGGATGTTGCGTTCCCAGCCTTGGTCACCCTGGAGCCATGTCTCCGTGATGCCAATCACATCGTATCCGTTAACTGCTATCTGCACAGTTAATTCATCCACCTTAGTCCAAATACTCCTCGCTTTGAGGCACAGAGCCTTCAGGCTTGTCTTTTTAACACACTTTGCCCCTGTTGAATCTTGCTGTAATGTGCCCCTTTTTGCTTTTTGCCTTGGGTTTCTCTGCCCTCCACTTTTACTATTCTCCTTTCTATCTTTTGCTTGTGCCCCCCTTCTATTTCCCTCTGTCTCCCTACATAGGTTCCCATCCCCCTGCCATATTAGTTTAACTCCTCCCCAACAGCACCAGAGAAGGCAGACAATGTACACGAGTTTGAACCAATTAGATCTGTGTCTGGGGAAACATATTTGAGGGATATGGTGAGAAGCGATTTGTGCAGAGGGAGGCTGCATCTATTGAAAAGGCACAAGCTTGAGGTCTGGAAGCACTACTTCACTCAAAGAGTCATGGAAATCTGGAACACTCTTCCCCCAAAAAAGCTGTTGAGGCTGAGGGGTCACTTGAAAAATTCAAAATAGAGATTGATAGGTTTTTGTTAGGCAAGGGTATTAAGGGTTATAGAACCAAGGCAGGTAGATGGAGTTAGAATACGGATCAGCCATGATCTAATTCAGAGGTTTTCAAACTGAGGTCTGCAGAGACTTACCAGGGGGTCCGCGAAATAACGTGAACACCAAGCAGGGCCGGCCTTACCAAGCAGGGCCGGCCTTAGGGACGTATAGCGGCCGCACTCCCGGCCTCCGTTCAGTTGCTTACTCTTGACTCAAGGATATTGCATTATATAATATAGAGTAGTTCAGTAAACTGATTGGCCACCTAGGATAGCTTCAAAAAATGGTGGAGTAATAAGGAAACCAATTTAATATAACGGATTTGACGGAGAGCAAAGAGCTGTCATTTTCATGAAGAATAGACAGTGAGACGCAGGCAGGCCATTCCACCGATAGCTGTAGGCAAATACCTGTTTTCTTAAAAGCATAATTAAATCACCTTTACATGCATCACTTTCATATTATGAGTATTATATAGTATAATTTAGATACCGAGTCCATGATTATTAATCCATTTGAAAAGGGTTCCTTTGACCAAATATGTTTGCGAACCATTGAATGGTGGAACAGGCTGGAGGGGCTGAATGGCCTCCTCTGGTTCCTATGTTTCAATAATGACCTTTTCTGTTTCTGTATCTGAGCTAGGGAGAATCCTGGGTAGAGAAAGAAAAAGGGGTGGCTAGAGAATGGGAGAGACAGACAAGGAGAAAACCTACAAGGACAGAGGCAGATTGAATGTCTGGCCCTTGTCCAGTTTATTCAACTGCTCCATTTCCTGACATTTTATTATACATGAAGAAGCCGCTTTACGTTGATTAGACTTTGTGATACCATCAAAATAAAATACCATCCCTCATCAAATATTTTTTATGTCAGAAAATTATCAGAAAGTAATGATTTTCTACTGGCCTCAATTCGACCTTTTACAGCGAATCTTTCAATTTATTGTGGTAAAAGAAGAAATTATTAGATACTACAGCATACGTGACAACATGTAATTAAATCCAATCAAATGCACTTTTTGCATCATTACACAGCTGGGTGCATATAATGTAGCTCAGTCTGCTTGTTACTTTGACATTTATTGGAGTCAATTACAGGAGTGCTGTATCTGCTGCAAGCACAGTACATGGCAGTTAACTTCCTGCATTTTGAATTAACTTTGCAACTTAAATGAGAGAATATATATATTTTTCTCCCCTTCTAATCTTCTCTTCTCTCCTGAAGGTGCTGATGGCAGCTATGGTCACTTCACAAGATGGGTTCAACTTAAGTTGTTCTGACGAAGGGTCATCGACCCAAAACGTTAACTCTGCTTCCTCTCCACAGATGCTGCCTGACCTGCTGAGATTTACAGCATTTTCTGTTTTTATTCCAGATTCAAGCATCCACAGTATTTTGCTTTTGTCCTTCAGCCCATTTGATCTCATTCGCCTGGAATACCTGCCCTGTTATATTCCCATCTAAATGCTCCAGCTGCTCTTCATAACCTCGTCCACTCGACACGTGAGCCTCAGCAATGGGGGGGGGGGGGGAGCGGGGGAAGGAACATCGCAACCCAACCCAACCCTGTCCTCATCTGACAACTATACAAGTTCGCTTCCAGCAGGTGCCACAGGATAGTGATCATGAACAGCAACCAAGGCTGATTTTATTTTCACCTCCACAGCTCAAGGAGGTGAATCTAATTGTAACACCCTGCCTGCAACAAAGAATGGAACCTGGGATTTTCCTGCTCTGTGGAAAAAGGAAGTTTATCCCCTCTCTTCTAAAAATTATAGCGTACGAATAACAAGAAGGCAACACATCTGTTACATGTCGAATAAAACATGCACTGGAGTGTAGTATAAGTTGTTACTGCTGCAATTATTTTACAAGGAGGCCTCGAGTAAGTTCCCATCTTAGAAAATGTGTTTCTCGAGCACGGTGACCAACCAGCAGAATTAGGCGGCAGCACTGGAATGTGCATGTACGCGGACATTGGTTAAAGGCAGGATTGGGCTTGGATGCAATATCCCTTCTTCAGGCCTCACAAGATTGAGCAGCCTGTCAGCACTTGCTGTTCAGGCTCGCAGCTGAATATTGAACACTCAAGGCGATGTACTAGAGGATGGCTGGTGCCTGTGGGACTGGACCAGTGAGAATGCAAGATGGAGGATGAGCATGTAGGATAAATTATGGAGAGTTTAACAGGAGCAAGAGAGGAACGTTGAGCAGTAAAGGTCCCAGTAATGTTAATGAGAGAGAAGAAAAATAAAAGAAAGCCTTACATTTATATAGCGCCTTTCACGACCACCGGACATCCCAAAGCACTTTACAGCCAATTAAGTATTTTTTTTGAAGTGTCATCACTGTTGTAATGTAGGAAACCCGGCAGCCAATTTACGCATAGCAAGCTCCCACCAACAGCAGTGTGATAATGAACAGATAATCTGTTTTAGTGACGTTAATTGAGGGATAAATATAGGCCAGGACACCGGGGAGAACTCCCCTGCTCTTCAAAATAGTGCCTTGGGATCTTTTACATCCACCTGAGAGAGCAGACAAGCCCTCAGTTGAACGTCGCATCTGAAAGATGGCACCTCCGACAGTGCAGCACTCCATCAGTACTGCACTGGAGTGTCAGCCGAGATTTTTGATTGGTGTAAAATAAAAATGGGGAAGGTGGCTCAACCGTGGCTTACAAGGGAAATTAGGGATAGTGTTAAATCCAAGGAAGAGGCATATAAATTGACCAAAAAAAGCAGCAAATCTGGGGACTGGGAGAAATGTAGAATTCAGCAGAGGAGGACAAAGGGTTAAATTAGGAGCTGGAAAATAGAATATGAGAGTAAGCTTGCAGAAAACATAAAAACTGACTGCAAAAGCTTCTACAGATACGTGAAAAGAAAAAGATTAAACATAGAAACATAGAAAATAGGTGCAGGAGTAGGCCATTCAGCCTTTCGAGCCTGCACCATCATTCACTAAGATCATGGCTGATCATTCACCTCAGTATCCCTTTCCTGCTTTCTCTCCATACGCCTAGATCCCTTTAGCCATAAGGGCCATATCTAACTCCCTCTTGAATATGTCTAATGAACTGGCAACAACAACTCTCTGCGGTAGAGAATTCCACAGGTAAATAACTCTCTGAGTGAAGAAGTTTCTCTGCATCTCGGTCCTAAATGGCTTACCCCTTATCCTTAGGTGTCCCCTGGTTCTGGACTTCCCCAATATTGGGAACATTCTTCCTGCATCTAAACTGTCCAGTCCCCTCAGAATTTTATATCTTTCTATGAGATCCCCTCTCATCCTTCTAAACTCTAGTGAATATAGGCCCAGTCGATTCAATCTCTCCTCATATGTCAGTCCTGCCATCCCGGGAATCAGTCTGGTGAACCTTCGCTGCACTCCCTCAAAAACAAGAACATCCTTCCTCAGATTAGGAGACCAAAACTGAACATAATATTCCAGCTGAGGCCTCACTAAGGCCCTGTACAACTGCAGTAAGACCTCCCTGCTCCTATACTCAAATCCCCTAGCTATGAAGGCCAACATACCATTTGCCTTCTTCACTGCCTGCTGTACCTGTATGCCAACTTTCAATGACTGATGTACCATGACACATATGTCTCGTTGCACCTCCCCTTTTCCTAATCTGCCGCCATTCAGATAATATTCAGCCTTCGTGTTTTTGCCACTAAAGTGAATAACGTCACATTTATCCACATTATACTGCATCTGCCATGCATTTGCCCACTCGCCTAACCTGTCCAAGTCACCCTGCAACCTTTTAGCATTCTCCTCACAGCTCACACCGCCACTCAGCTTAGTGTCATCTGCAAACTTGGAGATATTACATTCAATTCCTTCATCTAAATCATTGATGTATATTGTAAGTAGCTGGGGTCCCAGCACTGAGCCCTGCAGCACCCCACTAGTCATTGCCTGCCATTCTGAAAAGGACCCGTTTATCCCGTCTCTCTGCTTCCTGTCTGCCAACCAGTTCTTTATCCACGTCAGTACATTACCCCCAATACCATGTGCTTTAATTTTGCATGCTAATCTCTTGTGTGGGACCTTGTCAAAAGCCTTTTGAAAGTCCAAATACATCACATCCACTGGTTCTCCCTTGTCCACTCTACTAGTTACATTCTCAAAAATTTTTCGAAGATTTGTCAAACATGATTTCACTTTCATAAATCCATGCTTACTTGGACCAATCCTGTCACTGCTTTCCAAATGCGCTGCTATTTCATCTTTAATAATTAATTCCAACATTTTCCCCACTACTGATGTCAGGCTAACCGGTCTATAATTACCCGTTTTCTCTCTCCCTCCTTTTTTAAAAAGTGGTGTTACATTAGCTACCCTCCAGTCCATAGGAACTGATCCAGAGTCAATCGACTGTTGGAAAATGATCACCAATACATCCACTATTTCTAGGGCCACTTCCTTAAGTACTCTGGGATGCAGACGATAAGGCCCCGGGGACTTATCGGCCTTCAATCCCATCAATTTCCCTAACACAATTTCCTGCCTAATAAGGATTTCCTTCAGTTCCTCCTTCTCTCTAGACCCTCGGTCCCCTAGTATTTCCGGAAGGTTATTTGTGTCTTCCTTCGTGAAGACAGAACCAAAGTATTTGTTCAACTGGTCTGCCATTTCTTTGTTCCCCATTATAAATTCACCTGATTCTGACTGCAAGGGACCTATGTTTGTCTTCACTAATCTTTTTCTCTTCACATATTTATGGAAGCTTTTGCAGTCAATTTCTATGTTCCCAGCAAGCTTCCTCTCATACTCTATTTACCCCTTCCTAATTAAACCCTTTGTCCTCCTCTGCTGAATTCTAAATTTCTCCCAGTCCTCAGGTTTGCTGCTTTTTCTGGCCAATTTATATGCCTCTTCCTTGGATTTAACACTATCCTTAATTACCCTTGTTAGCCACAGTTGAGCCACCTTCCCCATTTTATTTTTACTCCAGACAGGGATGTACAATTGTTGAAGTTCATCCATGTGATCTTTAAATGTTTGCCATTGCCTATCCACCGTCAACCCTTTAAGTATCATTCGCCAGTCTATTCTAGCCCATTCACGTCTCATACCATCGAAGTTACCTTTCCTTAAGTTCAGGACCCTAGTCTCTGAAGTAACTGTGTCACTCTCCATCTTAATAAAGAATTCTACCATATTATGGTCGCTCTTCCCCAAGGGGCCTTGCACAACATTAGTCCATTCTCATTACACATCACCCAATCTAGGATGGCCAGCTCTCTAGTTGGTTCCTCGACATATTAGTCTAGAAAACCATCCTCCTCCACCGTATTGCTACCAGTTTGGTGAGCCCAATCTATATGTAGATTAAAGTCGCCCATGATAATTGCTGTACCTTTATTGCATGCATCCCTAATTGCTTAATGAAGACAAATGTAAGTCACTTACAGTCAGAATCAGGTGAAGTGATAATGGGGAACAAAGAAATGGCAGACCAATTGAACAAATACTTTGGTTCTGTCTTCACTAAGGAAGCCACAAATAACCTTCCAGAAATACTAGGGGAATGAGGGTCTAGTGAGAAGGAGGAACTAAAGGAAATCCTTATTAGTCAGCAAATAGTGTTAGGGAAATTGATGGGATTAAAGGCCGATAAATCCCCAAGGCCTGATAGTCTGCATCCCAGAGTACTTAAGGAAGTGGCCCTAGAAATAGTGGATGCATTGGTGGTCATTTTCCAACATTCTATAGACTCTGGATCAGTTCCTATGGACTGGAGAGTAGCTAATGTAACCCCACTTTTTAAAAAAGGAGAGAGAGAAAACAGGGAATTATAGACCGATCAGCCTGACATCGTTGGTGGCGCAAATGTTGGAAACAATTATTAAAGATGTAATAGCAGCGCATTTGGAAAGCAGTGACAGGATCAGTCCAAGTCAGCATGGATTTATGAAAGTGAAATCATGTTTGACAAATCTTCTAGAATTTTTTGAGGATGTAACTAGTACAGTAGACAAGGGGGAGCCAGAGGATGTGGTGTATTTAGACTTTCAAAAGGCTTTTGACAAAGTCCCACACAAGAGATTAGTGTGCAAAATTAAAGCACATGGTATTGGGGGTAATATACAGACGTGGATAGAGAACTGGTTGGCAGACAGGAAGTAGAGAGTAGGAATAAATGGGTCCTTTTCAGAATGGTAGGCAGTGACTAGTGGGTGTCGCAGAGTTCAGTGCTGGGACCCCAGCTATTTACAATATACATTAATGATTTAGACAAAGGAATTGAATGTAATATCTCTAAATTTGCAGATGACATTAAGCTGGGTGGCAGTGTGAGCTGTGAGGAGGATGCTAAGAGGCTACAGGGTGACTTGGACAGGTTAGGTGAGTGGGCAAATACATCGCAGATGCAGTATAATGTGGATAAATGTGAGGCTATCCACTTTGGTGGTAAAAACAGGAGGGCTGATTATTATCTGAATGGTGACAGATTGGTAAAGGGGGAGGTGCAACGAGACCTGGGTGTCATGGTACATCAGTCATTGAAGGTTGGCATACAGGTGCAGCAGGCGGTGAAGAAGGCAAATGGCATGTTGGCCTTCATTGCGAGAGGATTCGAATATAGGAGCAGGGAGGTCTTACTGCAGTTGTACAGGACCTTGGTAAGGCCACACCTTGAATATTGTGTACACTTTTGGTCTCCTAATCTGAGGAAGGACATTCTTGCTATTGAGGGAGTGCAGCGAAGGTTCACCAGACTGATTCCTGGGATGGCAGGACTGACATATGAAGAAAGACTGGATCGACTAGGCTTATACTCACTGGAATTTAGAAGAATGAGAGGGGATCTCATAGAAATGTATAAAATTCTGACGGGATTGGACAGGTTAGATGCAGGAAGAATGTTCCCAATGTTGGGGAAGTCCAGAACCAGGGGTCACAGTCTAAGGGTAAGGGATAAGCCATTTAGGACCGAGATGAGGAGAAACTTCTTCACTCAGAGGGATGTGGGCATGTGGAATTTTCTACCACAGAAAGTTGTTGGGGCCAGTTTGTTAGATATATTCAAAAAGGAGTTAGATGTGGTCCTCACGGCTAAAGGGATCAAGGGGTATGGAGAGAAAGCGGGAATGGGGTACTGAAATGCATGATCAGCCATGATCATATTGAATGGTGGTGCAGGCTCGAAGGGCCGAATGGCCTACTCCTGCACCTATTTTCTATATTTCTATGTTAAGTCTCGTGGAGTGACACTTGAACCCACAACCTTCTGACTCAGAGGCAAGAGTGCTACCCACTGAGCCACCATTTGTGATGGGGTGAAAGAAGGATTATGTTGACTATTTAGGCAGGCATCCTGTTTAAGAAAGAAGTAAAAGCAAAAGGTGAATAACTGCTGACACTTTAGTGTCAGGATGTCAATGTGAACATTTGAAAGTGGGCAGGTTTGCTCTGCCAGCTACCATCTCCAGCATTCCTGAGCAAGTTGCTTTGTCAGCAGCAATGACAGCAACTGTTTTGAGGAATATCATTATATTGCTTGCAAGCAGGATATTTTTAATGGTGTATGTTTTTTTTCAAATTATTGTTAAAGTGCTCACAAAGTCGACAGATAATTTCAAATTCTGCAAAAGAACAGAAACGTGGCCTCTCCCAGTTTCAGTGTGGTGTCTTTGCGACTTCTGTCCTTACATTAGCAACTCCAATATGCTATAGATTGTCGATAGTTCTGTCTTCTCCTAAACCCTGGCAGTGTTGTATGTTGATTCTAGCAGAGAAGCAATGTCCCACATCATCCTGAGTCTCTGCTAACTCTGCTTTTTGTCAGGCCACTCAAAGTTAAGATAGGCTCACTTTTAGGGCTGGATTTTCTGCTCTTTTGCGCCTCTGTGCCCCGGAGTGGCTGTAAATGATATTTCTGGGCATTATGCCGAGCGTCCAAGTTTTAGCGCCCGGCCGATAAATTAGGCTTTTGTTTTGCAACGGTGCAAAAACTTACCACCCTACCCTCCATTCATGTTGGAAGGATAGTGGGCATACATAAGTGTGAAAGATACTCACCCTGACTACTCGGGTAAGGTCATTGAACTTCTTTGCGGCATTGGGTGCCAGTTCTGGCCACCGTGTCTGCCGCAGACACCACCTGTGTAATTTCACGCTATAACCTCTTAAAAATGGCTGACAGCGGCCTCCCTCCCCCAAGCAGATGGAGTGATCTCCACCTCATTTCCATTGCCTGGACTAAGGCGTCAGCAGCCTCCGTGGAAAAACGCCTGGCACGCTGCCTGCCCTCCTTCTGCGCTATCTCTGCAGAAGTGCCAATAGCTGGAGCAAGTCATTTGCGCATGCGCACAGGAAGCCACCGCGCCTTGAAAAAAATGTGTCTGCGCACGCGCAAAATGTCCGCCTTTTTTAATGTCGCGATTTTCGGCTCAGGTGCACAAAGTCCGTTGCGTGACACCTGATATAATGCCCCTGATCATTGATCCTCATTTTTGTCTCAATTTCCAGTCGAGGGCACAAACTTTTTTCAGGCGGTATCGGGACCACTCCGCCGCGATTAACACCCCGAAATCAGGAAAGCCAAAAATCCAGCCCCTTGTCTGATTTATTTTTCTTTCTCTTGGAAAATGTCTAGCCTCTGTTATTTGATATATTAAGTGGTGTCCAGGTGCAATTGGGGCAAGGGCAGGAATTGAACCTGATAATTGTTGGGAGCACAGAAAGATTTAGGGAATTGTACTTGAGGCATTGCTATAGACAAAAGCATGTTCCATCAACCTCGGTTCAATGAGTGACAGTTGACTCTGATAAAACTTTTGTATGGAAGAGACAGCGCATTTGGCAGAGAGTCTTTAAAAATTAGTTCATGGAATGCGGGCGTCGCTGGCAAGGCCAGTATTTATTGTCCATCCCTAATTGAGAAGATGGTGGTGAGCTGCCTTCTTGAACCGCTGCAGTCCGTGTGGTGAAGGTACTCCTGCAGTGCTGTTAGGGAGGAATTTGCAAGATTTTGACCCAGCGACGATAAAGGAACGGCGACATATTTCCAAGTCAGGAAGGTGTGCAACTTGGAGGGGAATTTGGAGGTGGTGGTGTCCTTGTCCTTCTAAGTGGTAGGTCGCAGGTTTGGGTGTTGCTGTCCAAGACGCCATCACGAGTTGCTGCAGTGCATCTTGTAGATGGTACACACTGCAGCCACGGTGTGCCGGTGGTGGAGGGAGTGAATGTTTGAGGTGGTGGATGGGATAACATTCAAGCATTACAGAGAGAATGAAGTGTTTCAAATGATTGGGGTTTTATACAAAATATTACGGTGCTGCTAAAGCAGCTTTTTTTGTTCCTGGTGTCATCATCATAGGCCGTCCCTCGAACAAATTTTTTTAATGTGTGTTGACCATTGCAGACCAACCACCACATGGGCTTGACAGAGCTAGGTCTTGATCCAGTGGCAAGGATTAACCAAGATGACTGGAGACCTGCTCTGTTGCACGGACCTAGTGCGTGCACATATCGCAGTGTGGGCTGGGCCCGTGCCGCCCCTGGGCCCTCAGCTCTTCTGGGCCCCGTTCCCTCATCTGTCGCACCTCCGCCACAAACACTCGCCGCTCATCCGCCCCAACCTTCCCACTCCTCTGTACCTGGGCCAAGCAAAAATGTTCAAGGATTTTAAAACCCCAATGTGTGTTTGTTGAACACCATAATTTGAGCTTGTCGCTTACAAACACAAAATCACATTGTGATTCAACTTAGAAGCCTCTGCGGAACTCGTGGAAGCACGTCATCCTCGTTCAAGGGACCGCCTATGATGTTCCTGGTGTACGCATGGAGGTTTGACTTAAGTACTTGCAATTCTATAGTGTTGCTCCTATTGTAATCCTGTGGAGGCCTGGCTGCATCTCTTTGATATTGGACAGGGTAGACTCTGGCTGGGAGCAGGCCAACTTCAAGTTCACTTGACTGGTCCCTGATGGCACGGTTGGCGATTCGCTAAGTGGAGACTCAAGGACAGAAGCCGGCAACATTTTAACCTGAATCAGCTCATACTGATGCACCAGCATCCCCTACATCCGCAACCACACACTTCCGAATTGCTTTTGCCTTGCACGTTAAATGATTTTGTCCTCATTCTCTAATCCACCCACATTGGGAAGGTGGATCACCATCTTCGCCGCCTATCTGGCCATTCACAAAGTGCAAGGTCTCCACCCTCTCTCCCCAATTTTCCATGTTTCGTGGGAAAATCGCATGCTCAGGCTCTGCTGTTTCTTGCACCCTCCTGGGGCTAAGCTTTGTGTTACCGATATTTGCTTGCCGGCCGGTGGCAGACGGGGAATTGTCAACGGGCTTCATTGTACCTCTCCCACATTTCCTGGAGGAGTGGTCGTGTCAGCATAGAATACATTCAAAAAGCAGTTAAGTGAGAAGAATATGGCTTCTGGAGTGTTGCCCCACCATTTCCGCTGTTGGCATGCTCGATGCTCGAGGGGAGGAATGGCCGTGTACTGTTGTTATAATGTAAGAGCAGCTTGTTCGACCCAGGTGTCGAGCGTTAAGTGGTCTGTAGAAACAGGACGAAAGACCTTTCTGGCAACCAGGGCTGCTGCATTTGCTCAAGGGGCATTTCCTAGCACAGGGATGAAGAAGGGGAGGCAATTCTTTATTTTAAAATCCAGTTCTGCAGGTGGCATAAAGGCTGCGTACAGCCCCAACAGGCCCC
Organism: Pristiophorus japonicus; assembly: GCF_044704955.1. Lineage (NCBI taxonomy): Eukaryota > Metazoa > Chordata > Chondrichthyes > Pristiophoridae > Pristiophorus > Pristiophorus japonicus. Next base: position 224,373,792 of record NC_091984.1, on the reverse strand, counting down.
CGAGGCTTGTAACATTACAATGGCACCCTCTTTTTAGCAGCTTGCGATGTCGGCTGAGGTCAGGGAGCATCTCGGTGGCAGGCGGAAGTCTTGCATCCGCCCTTTGGGGATTTGCACTAATCAATGGTGGGGTTGGTGGGGTTGGGGGGGGGGGGGAGTTGGGGCGGGATGGTGGAGGATAGAAATTCTCAGCTATGGTTCCCGGCTGGTTGGGCTCATTCAATTTATGTTAACAGGATTGATTTTATTAGTGTGTACAGAGCTGGGAAAATAAATAAAACAATGTTGCATTAAGTTATAAACCAATGTCTCTCTCCTCCATATTCTGAGCTTTCGCTCCAACATGACTAAATTCTGTGTAACACATAAGCTGGTTATGCAGTTGAGTGGTACATTCACGCTGAGATAAACACATTGAAGTGAAAGTGTTGAAATGTCACTTAGAGTCACAACTCTGGCTTATCTGTTCCGGTTAGCGGAATTGCTGTTCTACAAATTAGAGGCAGGAGAAAGAGACACCCAAAGTACAGCACTGTCCTAAATCTAATTTCTCAAAATGACTAAAATACTGCACTTACAGAGTTCAGACACGTATAATTTTAATCTCCAGAATGTGACCTTCATTTTAACAGTAAATTTGAAACGTTCACTTAATATTCAACCCTTGGGATTTTTAAGTAAAGATTGATTTTTTGTGCCATGCTCAATGGGATTTTTCCGATTGAAAATGTGTAACTAGATTGTCTGCAGCAGTGAGTTTCAAAGGAGAGTAATCTTACAAAAGAATGTCTATTTGAGTGATTTCAAAAGGTGTTAGAATACATGTGATGTGACAAATAGAAAAAGAAAAAGAATTCGCCAGGCATTGCGTAAGGCTGTCTTTGAGAGCCATATCAAAGGAATGTGTGGAGACTTGTTGGAGGGAGTTTAATACGCTCTCTCTGGTAGGAAGGCATAGTGATGCACGTTGTATCGGGCTTTGGCAAAATGGGTGATGGGTTGGAAATTATGACCCATAGTCCATCACAGAGAGTTACACTGAAAGTCAAGTGGCTGGATTTCGGCGTTGCTGATTTTGGGGCGGTAATGGTGGCGGGGCGGTAAAGTTTGCGCCCGGGAACAGTTTGCGCCTAGAGTCAGCAAAATTGGGCAACTGGGCCCTGAGTGTGGGGCTGAATGTTAAGGGAGGCGTTGTACACCTCTCTTAGGGCGCTAGGCCAGCTGAGCAAGCGAAAATCCCGAGCTAAAGAGCCAGCCTGGGAGTGCTCTGAGAGAAGCCTGGGGAGAAAAAAAACTAAAAAAAACATTCCTAATTCATAGCCCACGCCACCACAACATAAATCGCAAAAAAAAAGATAAAACAATCACACTTACCTAATGTCGGCATTACTTAGCCCACTGCAGCTAGCGGTGCTTTTGTCGTGCATAGGCTGTGTGTAGCGCTGGACTCATTTTGTGACCCTAGCACCCCCTTCTCCTCTAATAACCTCATTTGTGTTTTGCAGCTCAGCCAGCAGTGCGTCCCAAGGCAAGACCACAGAGGGCGGAAGGTGCAGGCACGGGGCCCTACAGGTCGGGCGGGACTCAAAAATCGAGCTGGTGTCGCAACCAGGGGCGTTGCACACCGGCTCAACTCTTCCGGTGGTAATTCTCCGCGCCCCCGCCGAGGCCGACCCCCAAAAACCCCGGTGGGACGCTGGAAGCTGACCACCAGCCCAGAAGAGCTCAACGCGCCATTGTCGCCCCTCTAGGGCGAAAACAGAGGCGGTCAGGACCAGAAAATCCAGTCCTTGGTATATTGGGTCGTCTCACTGTCACAGGAGTGCAAACTCTAAGTGTTGTAGTCAGGAGAGTGGTATATCAGACGTTATCCTGGTCAGAAGTGCAGTATGTTAGGCCAAGGTTGACTGCATGCAGCCTTTGAAGACAGGCAACTCTGTCCTAATTCTCCGTCACTGATTTACCCTATTTGAATTTTGCGGGCCTAGATATTTGGAAAGGGTTGTTTTTAGCGCTGTTGTCTCGGTGGATAAACATAGAAACATAGAAACATAGAAAATAGGTGCAGGAGCAGGCCATTCAGCCCTTCTAGCCTGCACCGCCATTCAACGAGTTCATGGCTGAACATGAAACTTCAGTACCCACTTCCTGCTTTCACGCCATACCCCTTGATCCCCCGAGTAGTAAGGACTTCATCTAACTCCCTTTTGAATATATTTAGTGAATTGGCCTCAACTACTTCCTGTGGTAGAGAATTCCACAGGTTCACCACTCTCTGGGTGAAGAAGTTTCTCCTTATCTCGGTCCTAAATGGCTTACCCCTTATCCTTAGACTGTGACCCCTGGTTCTGGACTTCCCCAACATTGGGAACATTCTTCCTGCATCCAACCTGTCCAAACCCGTCAGAATTTTAAACGTTTCTATGAGGTCCCCTCTCACTCTTCTGAACTCCAGTGAATACAAGCCCAGTTGATCCAGTCTTTCTTGATAGGTCAGTCCCACCATCCCGGGAATCAGTCTGGTGAATCTTCGCTGCACTCCCTCAATAGCAAGTATGTCCTTCCTCAAGTTAGGAGACCAAAACTGTACATAAATCACGAATCAGAACACCAAGATCTGCTCGCAGCCACAACTCGGGATATATTATTGTAACGTAGCCTTAAACTTAATAGAGGTTATTATCAGTTTGGGCACGGGCGGAAAGCTGGCGGTTATACCCTCCAAAGAAAACCGACCGGGGTGTATAGCGGACAGCCGAACCAAACCGCTAGTTTTCTGCCCGCGCCCAAACTGAAAATTACCTCCAATGTGTCACCCTGGAACTTTATGGTGTCCAATTATGTGGCTCACAGAGACAAAAAGCTTGGAAGTTACTGTTATGATCTGGAATGGGCTGCCTGAAAAGGTGGTGGAAGGAAATTCAATATTAACTTTCAAAATGGAAATTGGATAAATACTTGAAGGGGAAATGTTTGCAGAGCTATGAGGAAAGGGCAGGGGAGTGGGACTAAATGGATAGCTCTTTTAAAGAGTCGGCACAGGCACAAGCACAATGGGCCAAATGGCCTCCTTCTGTGCTGTATCCTTCTATGATTCAATGATTAAGCAATTGTAATGTATGCACCTGTGAGTATGCTCACAGGTTTGTTGAGCTATTGCGTGTCCCCCCAGATCAGGGGGCACTTGATTTAACTCTTTAATTTTGTTTCCAACCAAAAGAGTTCTTGAGCTATTGAATTGTGAGTGGCTTAGCCAGTCACGTGATGTTCACAAGACTCAATAAAACCCCAGTCAGTTGGGTTTAGGGGATCTACGATGAGGCATGTGGTTGTGAGCCTAGATGAACTGGTAATGTGTAGTGTGATTGTTAAACCTTTGCTATTAAGAACTAGTTAGCTTATTAATAATGTGTTGCTATGAGTGCTTAAGCCATGAACCAAATACATTTCAGCAATAGCGCAGCGTGCCACAATCAGGAGTGTGGCATATTAGATAATGTAAGTGAGAGTCACAATGAGGAATGTAGTATCTGAGAGGGCATTATAGTTAGAGACATTAGAGATTGTAATAGGAATGGGAACTATCTTTGTATCACAATAAGATGAGTGGTTTTTGAGAGTTTTGTATGTGTTTCAGCTTGACAAACCTGCTTTAAGATATCTGATCACTAACTAAACAGATTATACCAGAGGATTGATCCAAACTTCCTCACTCTTCCCCTCACCAATTTTCTCCCCTTCTCCGCAGTATAGTTTCATGAATATTGGTGTGGATTCTCGCTCCAGTTCCCATTCATCACTTTGATTGGAGATGGTGAATGTCAGTAGGCTATTGGAGCTCGGGGACATCAATGTTGAGGGAAAATGCTTGAAGCTATCATTAAGGAAGAAATAGCGGGACATCTAGATAGGAATAGTGCAATCAAGCAGACGCAACATGGATTCATGAAGGGGAAATCATGTTTAACTAATTTACTGGAATTCTTTGAGGATATAACGAGCATGGTGGATAGAGGTGTACCGATGGATGTGGTGTATTTGGATTTCCAAAAGGCATTCGATAAGGTGCCACACAAAAGGTTACTGCAGAAGATAAAGGTACGCGGAGTCAGAGGAAATGTATTAGCATGGATAGAGAATTGGCTAACTAACAGAAAGCAGAGACTCGGGATAAATGGGTCCTTTTCAGGTTGGAAATCGGTGGTTAGTGGTGTGCCACAGGGATCGGTGCTGGGACCACAACTGTTTACAATATACATAGATGACCTGGAAGAGGGGACAGAGTGTAGTGTAACAAAATTTGGAGATGACACAAAGTGGGTTGTGTTGAGGACACAGAGAGCCTGCAAAAAGATTTAGATAGGTTAAGCGAATGGGCTAAGGTTTGGCAGATGGAATACAATGTCGGAAAGTGTGAGGTCATCCACCTTGGAAAAAAAAACAGTAAAAGGGAATATTATTTGAATGGGGAGAAATTACAACATGCTGCGGTGCAGAGCGACCTGGGGGTCCTTGTGCATGAATCCCAAAAAGTTAGTTTGCAGATGCAGCAGGTAATCAGGAAGGCGAATGGAATGTTGGCCTTCATTGCGAGAGGGATGGAGTACAAAAGCAGGGAGGTCCTGCTGCAACTGTACAGGGTATTGGTGAGGCCGCACCTGGAGTATTGCGTGCAGTTTTGGTCACCTTACTTAAGGAAGGATATACTAGCTTTGGAGGGGGTACAGAGATGATTCACTAGGCTGATTCTGGAGATGAGGGGGTTACCTTATGATGATAGATTGAGTAGGCTGGGTTCAGAGGATGAGGGGTGATCTTATAGAAACATTTAAAATAATGAAAGAGATAGACAAGATAGAGCAGAGAGGTTGTTCCCACTGGATGAGAGACTAGAACTAGGGGGCACAGCCTCAAAATACGGGGGAGCCAATTTAAAACCGAGTTGAGAAGGAATTTCTTCTCCCAGAGGGTTGTGAATCTGTGGAATTCTCTGCCCAAGGAAGCAGTTGAGGCTGGCTCATTGAATGTATTCAAATCACAGATAGATAGATTTTTAACCAATAAGGGAATTAAGGGTTATGGGGAGCGGGCGGGTAAGTGGAGCTGAGTCCACGGCCAGATCAGCCATGATCTTGTTGAATGGCGGAGCAGGCTCGAGGGGCTAGATGGCCTACTCCTGTTCCAAATTCTTATGTTCTTATGCTCTTTATGAGCCAGATTCTACCCTCACCCAACACCCAACTGCTTTTCTCCTCCTCGCTTCAGGTGTACCAATGGCAATTGTAGCATCCCAACTGGGAGCAGGAATCGAGCCTGATGCCTTTGGATAGTACAGCTTCTTGCTGCGTTATAGTGGCACCTTTACTCACTCCTTCTTGGGCAGTCCCCCGAAATCGAGGATGACTTGCTTCGACACTAAACTTGGTTCTAAGGTGACTGATGACTCTCGGTCATTGGAGGACATGTATACTCTACTCAGAATATTTAAGTTGAGCATCCTACCCTTATGAGCAAACAGTTCCCTGGTTCAGTTGCACCGATAAATACCACTGGAGCTGTGCTCACATTCAAACTCTAAAGATAAATGATTTTGATTTTTTTTTCAAGGTCCTGTGAAAAGGCTAAAAAAAAGGGTTTTAGGGATTTGGAAAAGCCCTATTCCAATGATTCAGGCTGGTATGTAAATATTCCTTGTCCGAAATGGAGCACAAACACATAGGAACACATAGGGGGCTTCACAGGGTAGATGCCGACAGGATGTTTCCCCTAGTGGGGGAATCTAGAACTAGGGGGCATAATTTCAGAATAAAGGGATTGCCCATTTAAAACGGAGATGAGGAGGAATTTCTTCTCTCCAGAGGTTCGTGAATCTTTGGAATTCTCTGCCCCAGAGAGCTGTGGGGGCTGGGTCAGTGAATATATTTAAGGTGGAGATAGACAGATTTTTGAATGATAAGGGTTATGGGGAGCGGACGGGGAAATGGAGTTGAGGCCAGGATCAGATCAGCCATGATTTTATTAAATAGCAGAGCAGGCTCGAGGGGCCGAATGGCCCACTCCTGCTCCTACTTCTTATGTTCTTATGTAAGAATGGACAGCAATTCCCATTCACATCAAGCAGAACTTTGTGATGTCGCATCAGGGAATGTGATGCAGCATATCTCAGGCCGTCTCCAACCAACACTAGACCACATCGCTCAGTAACAAAGGACAACTGAGACTAACCAGGAAGTGTACAGAATTCATCTTCCTATGAGACTTTTAAATATTCAGCAGAACACAGTCTCCCTTTAAGCCTTACACACTGAACAAAAAAGATTGTCTGGTTGGGTAAGGAGCTATTTATGCACCTTTGATTCCTGTGTACTTCCCCCACCTCTTCACATGTCAATTGCCACATTGCGTTCAATGGGAAAATTTATATCAGCATCTTTTATTGATATTACTATTGTCAGCCCTCTGAGCTTTTCTCTGTTGTTCAATCCTAAACTCCGAAATACATCATCCTATATACTCTTCCTCATCAGTGTTGAAATCTCGATTCAGCTCACCACTCTGGCTGTTTCAAAACAATGCAACTCCTTAAATTCCCACAGCTTTCTTTTCCTTTCTGTCACCAGACTCTTAAGATTCAAGCTTGACATCACCTAACTATTATTTCTTGATTTATCTCCTATTCTTTTTAAGATATCTCAATTTTTTTTTAAAAAAGTGACAATTATCTTTTTAACTCCCCAAAGCTTACAGTAAAATAATGGAAGTTAACGGCTCAGTGAAATTATTCTGCGAACAGCCAGGCCATATAGACCAGGAAAGTCTCGGGTTCGATGTATGTTCTGTGCCTCACTCCCTGATCTCAGCCTGTGTGCCATTAAGGCTACTACAATTGGCCTCAAAACCCTGGTTAACATAGGGGACAATTGGCCAGGATTGCCACGTCTGACCACTGGTCCTTGGCTAATGTGTGATAATATTTTTTATATTCGTTCCTGGGATGTGGGCGTCGCTGGCAAGGCCAGCATTTATTGGCCATCCCTAATTGCCCTCGAGAAGGTGATGAGCCGCCTCCTTGAACCGCTGCAGTCCGTGTGGTGAAGGTACTCCCGTGGTGTTGATTGGGAGGGAGATCCAGGATCTTGACCCAGCGACGATGAAGGAACACCGATATGTTTCCAAGACAGGATGGTGTGTGACATGCAGACGAACTTGGAGGTGATGGTGCTCCCATGCGCCTGCTGCCCTTGTCCTTCTAGGTGGTGCAGGTCGCGGATTTGCTGCCGAAGAAGCCTTGGCGAGTTCGGGTTTGGCTGTGACGCCCTATTATGGTCAAAAAGCTGGTCGCCACTTCCTGTCGAGGCTTTCACAATGAATGGTGACTTGGATGAGGTTCCACGAAGCCTCTTGGAAATATTCCTCAGCACAAGTCAATGGCTTCAGGCAGAGAGGGGGGGCTTGAAAATGAAAGGGAGCAAACTTCAAAGTAAAATCTCCACCCTCACTCCAAAACAAAATAAAAAGTGACAATTATTGGTGACTTTTCACACAGAGGTTAAAACCTGGGTGTTAATTTTGTTAGAGAAATGTGAGGACTAGGCGGCAAACGGAAAATCATTGGAATCTTTTTCTGAAGGGGAGGGTTGCATGAATAATTAAGGTCACGCTTTGTCTTTTATAATGTTTGTGTAGTCATTGCTCTGTGAAGTCAGGAACTATGGGTCCTTCTGATAATACAATTCCCAAGCAGTAAAGTCATTTGATTTCTGAATTGTGGCCTCTGGGCATTAAGGGCCATTTCCTCTACAAACACCTTTGATGCAATAAATGCGGTTACAAATTGCAACTGTATAAAGTTTATGGGGGAAAAAAGGCTACTAGCAAGTAAATACTGTGATGAATATGTTTAATCCGAGATGTATTTTTTCTCCCTTTTGTTTATGTTGACCTGCAAGGGTTGATTTTAAACCCATCAACCTGCGAGCATGCAGCTCGTTTTCTCTTAACTTATTCCCAGCTTTGTCAGCCTGGTTATGTTATCTCAAATAAATTTTCTCAAAGGAAATGACAGCAGCGACACTTAAATCAGCCGTTATCTTTATTCATGAGCTTCTGAGAAAAGATTACATTGTAGCAATCAAACTGAATTTGTTCAGTAACTGCGTTTAAAAAAATTGTTCTGTGAGGCTGATGTTTGTTAACCCTTTGGGAGCACGCAATACTTTGTGTGCATTTCTTTTATCCCCTGCAGCTTTCTCCCCTGCTCTCCCTCAAGGTGCTCGGGCACAGCTCAACAGCTGCCAGGAGCCCTCCGCTACTTCCCCCAAGGATACCTTTCAAACCTAGACCTTGAATGTCAACAGACTGTTTGATCATGGCAGGCATCACAGCAGTCAAATTATGTCCTCATCTGATGTCACACCGATGCTTTCCAGGATGAGTCACTGGGCTAAAAATTCAGTATAACCCAGTTTGAGACAGTGACACCGCCTGGTCGCTAACTTCAGTGCCAGGCGATGTTTACCGCCTCCAACCGGGATATTCATTTTTAGCGCCCCAAGAGAGCGCTAATGGAGCAGTCACACGGGAGCGCTACTGAAGTTGAGGTGCTAGGATATCGGTATCCTCGCACCTAAAGAGGAGGCAAGGCAGACCAGACAAAAACTGTATGGAAATGGAAGAAATGTTAACAACAGTCTTCTAGACGTCAGAAAGATCAGTAACTGTAAATAAAGCGCAAGCTGAACACTTACCAGGTCAGATATTGCCCTGGGATCCTCTTCGCAATGCCTGCTTTCCCTATCGGGAGCAGCGCCCGGCGCTACGGCAGGCAGAAACAGACAAGTGAACGCGGCGCTAAGAGGGCGTTGCACGTGCATGACATCATCAAATGGTTGACGCTAGAGTGTGCAGCGCTAAATGACAGTGCCGCCGCTAAACCAGCAATAAAGTTCGCGGCAGGCTGTCGTAGCGCAGCGCTCGGGCGGTAGGTGCTTAGTGGCCCGTTAGCGGCCCCCTCAGGTGCTAACTGGTGGCGCTGAGCCAATGAATATAGAATAGGGAACCCTGGCTAGTTTTTTTGCTCTCTCTCTCTCTCCCTACCCTAACGGCACAGAGTTCAGCTCCAGTGCCCCTCTGCAATCCAACTTTCAACTAATTCAGTATAGACCGAGGATCAAGCTTTTGACGACCTGGTCCGTTTGGCACAGTTACCTGTTGTCCTTACCAAGTGAACCATCATGGAGTACATCTCTCGTCTGCTTCAGTGGTTGCAATATTATATTCACACAGCAACGACTGAGTGCTTATTTCCAGATGTGCTTCCAATACACGATGTCACAGGTTGCTGCCGATGACTTGTACAAGCTATGTTGGTAATGGAGACGTTGTAGCAGGTTGCATGCAGGTTAATGGACTACTGACCAGATATTGCACCTAGGATGTCATTCAACTGAGTTGTATATAGTAATAGATGGTTGTCAGTAAGTTGTATACAGGATAATCGATGGATGGTGGGAGCTACATGCAAACTAGTAGACATGTATACAGGGTAGGCGAGATCTGCTTATGAGTTGTGTATGGATAATGGACAGGTGGCAGTGAGTTGGGTACAGGGCAGTAAACAGGTGGCAGTGAGTTGGGTACAGGGCAGTAGACAGGTGGCAGTGAGTTGGGTACAGGACAGTAGACAGCTGGTAGTGAGTTGGGTACAGTGCAGTAGACAGGTGGCAGTGAGTTGGGTACAGTGCAGTAGACAGGTGGCAGTGAGTTGGGTACAGGGCAGTAGACAGCTGGCAGTGAGTTGGGTACAGGGCAGTAGACAGCTGGCAGTGAGTTGGGTACAGTACAGTAGACAGGTGGCAGTGAGTTGGGTACAGGGCAGTAGACAGCTGTCAGTGAGTTGGGTACAGGGCAGTAGACAGGTGGCAGTGAGTTGGGTACAGGGCAGTAGACAGCTGGCAATGAGTTGGGTACAGGGCAGTAGACAGCTGGCAGTAAGTTAGGTACAGGGCAGTAGACAGCTGGCAGTGAATTGGGTATGGGGCAGTAGACAGCTGGCAGTGAGTTGGGTACGGGGCAGTAGATAGCTGGCAGTGAGTTGGGTACAGGGCAGTAGACAGGTGCAGTGAGTTGAGTACAGGGCAGTAGACAGCTGGCAGTGAGTTGGGTACGGGGCAGTAGACAGCTGGCAGTGAGTTGAGTACAGGGCAGTAGACAGGTGGCAGTGAGTTGGGTACGGGGCAGTAGACAGCTGGCAGTGAGTTGGGTATGGGGCAGTAGACAGCTGGCAGTGAGTTGGGTACAGGGCAGTAGACAGCTGGCAGTGAGTTGAGTACAGGACAGTAGACAGCTGGTAGTGAGTTGGGTACAGTGCAGTAGATAGGTGGCAGTGAGTTGGGTACAGTGCAGTAGACAGGTGGCAGTGAGTTGGGTACAGGGCAGTAGACAGCTGGCAGTGAGTTGGGTACAGGGCAGTAGACAGCTGGCAGTGAGTTGGGTACAGTACAGTAGACAGGTGGCAGTGAGTTGGGTACAGGGCAGTAGACAGCTGTCAGTGAGTTGGGTACAGGGCAGTAGACAGGTGGCAGTGAGTTGGGTACAGGGCAGTAGACAGCTGGCAGTGAGTTGGGTACAGGGCAGTAGACAGCTGGCAGTGAGTTGAGTACAGGGCAGTAGACAGCTGGCAGTGAGTTGAGTACAGGGCAGTAGACAGCTGGCAGTGAGTTGGGTACGGGGCAGTAGACAGCTGGCAGTGAGTTGAGTACAGGGCAGTAGACAGCTGGCAGTGAGTTGGGTACGGGGCAGTAGACAGCTGGCAGTGAGTTGAGTACAGGGCAGTAGACAGGTGGCAGTGAGTTGGGTACGGGGCAGTAGACAGCTGGCAGTGAGTTGGGTATGGGGCAGTAGACAGCTGGCAGTGAGTTGGGTACAGGGCAGTAGACAGCTGGCAGTGAGTTGGGTACAGGGCAGTAACTAGCTGACTGCTAGTTGCCTACAAGCGATTGGTATAATTTAGCTACTATTTCCTAACTTATTTTGCCTATTTTTGGACCGTGGCTTTTTTTCTTCTAGATTTCTCAATATTATTGGGATAAAAGTAGCTTGTGTTGCATTTCCTACATTCCCAAATAAACAAAAGCATCTTTCAGTACAAGGGCTGATTTCAGGCCTTGATGAGTCAAGTGAAAGTCAAAAACTGAACATTTTCACAGCATGGCACAAAGGAGCTACTAGTCGAAAAGTAAGGGGTTGGTACATTTGTTTTCCTACAAATAAACACCAGTTTTTTTTGTTACGTCTCAACAGGCATCAAACTCGCTCCAATTGAAGAACAGTCGGCGTTTTCACTCGCTGACCCCATGTTTCTTTGGTATGTAAACACTTACACAACGCTCTGTCAAAAAATTCAAAGCCAAATTTCAACAGGTGCGGTGCCCGTGATTTTCCCCATACGATGCATTCCTGATTTTGCATCTGCAGCCAGAACAACGAAATGCTTTCCCACAGGAATGAAGAGGATATGGAGAAGGGACTCAAACCACTCCTTAGATAATCTTGCAGCGCCTACGGGCTAGTTATAGTCTGGCCTTGGCAGAGCCCTGGGAGCCTGGCACTCATCTGGATACTTGGTGCATGGTATGGGGAGGCTGGAACAGGGATAGGGCAAAATGATAAAATAACTCAGCCCGTCCAACAAAATGTCAAATTTACATGGTGATTGTGGTGGGAGTGATGGGGCCTGAGAAAGATGGATTTATAAACACACCTCTAAATGAATATATTTATGTAAAGCATCTCAAAGTGTTTCACACAATGAATTGCCTTTCAAGTACAGGATATATCTAGGCTTTCTAGTTTCAGAGTTTTTGATATTGTCTGTATTACCAACAATAGCTTGTATTTATATAGCGCCTTTAACGTAGTGAAATGTCCCAAGGCACTCCACAGGAGTATTATGAGACAAATAATTTGACACCACGCCTCATAAGGAGAAATTAGTGCAGGTGACCAAAAGCTTGCTCAAAGAGGTAGGTTTTAAGGAGTGTCTTGAAGGAGGAAAAAGAGGCGGAGAGGTTTCGGCAGGGAATTCCAGAGCTTGGGGTCTAGGCAACGGAAGGCATGGTCGCCAATAGTTGAGCGATTATAATCAGGGATGCTCAAGAGAGCAGAATTAGAGGAGTGTAGATATCTCGGGGGGTTGTGGGGCTGGAGGAGATTACAGAGATAGGGAGGGGCAAGGCCATGGAGGGATTTGAAAACAGGGATGAGAATTTTAAAATCAAGGTGTTGGTTAATCGGGAGTCAATGTAGGTCAGAGAGCACAGGAGTGATGGGTGAGTGAGCACAGGGGTGATGGGTGAGTGGGACTTGGTGCAAGTTAATACACGGGCAGTCAACTTTTGGATCACCTCATCTGCCCTATATCTTCTTCATTCCTGTGGGAAAACACTTTGTTGTTCCGAGTGCAGATGTAAGGTCTACCATCGGGGAAGCACAGAGTGGAAACTGATTACTTCTTTCTCTCCCAAAGGAGAGAGCGAGATGGAGAAGTTCAGGGAGGGAATTCCAGAGCTGAGGTCTTAGCCAGCTGAAGGCACGGCCACCGATGGTGGGGCGAAGGAAGTGGGGGATGCACAAGAAGCCAGAGTTGAAAAACGTAGAGTTCTCAGAGGGTTGTAGGACTGTACAGAAATCATGAGCGGCGATGCCACAGAGGGATTTAAACATCAGGATATGAATTTTAAAATCATGGTGTTGCTTAACCAGAAGCCAATGTAGGCCTTCGCGCAAAGGGGTGATGAGTGAATGAGACTTGGTGTGAGTTGGGATACAACCAGCACAGTTTTGAATGAGCTCATGTTGATGGAAGGTGGAAGATGGGAGGCCGGCCAGGAGAACATTGGAATAGTCGAGTCTGGAGATAACAAAAGCATGGATGAGGGTTTCCGCAGCAGATGGGCGGAGGCAGGGGCGGAAGGGTGAAAACTGGAATTTACAAAAAAAGTTTTATTGAAAGCGACATATTCCGTACATCTTAACCATGTTGGATCGAAGAAAGTTTTCCTTGTGTTGGCAGAGAAGGGCAGTTGCAAAGTCACTTCTCCCTCAGCCTTTGTCACTTAATCTGTTTCCTTTGCCTTAATTACGCCCATTAAAGTTACAAACTCCTTCGGAAAGTGCTTGTCTCCCAAGGACTGGGCGACAGTTGAGTTGCAGCGTGCAGACAATTGGTGGCGATTTCTCTTTTATTTTTATCTGCGCAGGCCTGACATTTTCTCTCTCTCCTTGACCCCTTTTCATGTCTCCTCTGTTATCTGAAATAATGTCACTGGCACTTTGGGCTTTATTCATCAGAGCAGAAAGAGCCTCGCACTGACAGTGACAGAACATACCATCTGTCCCTCTGAGGGGAAAGAAAGCTTCAGATCAAACCCCATCGCAACTGCTTTTTCCCCTTGCTGGCTATTTAAATACGAAAAGTGTGGTCATAATTAAATTCCAATAGAAAGCTGAATTAGTGAGACAGCGCGGAACAGGGGCTCCGCTGACAAGATGCCTTGCACTGTGGAACTCAGGGTTTTCTTTCTTAAATGGAAGTGTAACGGGAAGGTTTTTTCTTAAATAAAAGGGTACCTCTTTCAGAATCCTTCTTAACGAGACACAGCTTTACCATGAAACAGTTTTGTGCTTATTTCCCACCAATTCTGTCTCTGATTTTTTTCTCGTCCTGAAGACATTGGGGCCGTCATTGCTCCTTCCAACAAGGCCTCTGGTCGCTTGAAAGTGGTGGCTAGGGGGCGGCGCGGAATGGCCGCCGACTCTCCGCGGAGGGGCCACCATTTTGCAAATTGCCCTTCATCAGGGGCGGAAAAAAACTTTAAAAGCGGAAAGTGCGCCCCGTTTCAGGCGGAGGTGAATTTTTACCCCACTGTCTCCTGGCACTGGTCCCCTCCAGCACATTGCCTTACATAGAATGACACAGAGACAGGCCACTCGTCACAACCGGTCTGTGCCAGTGTTTATGCTCCACTCGAGCCTCCTCCCACCCTGCCTCATCTGACCCTATCTGCACATTCTTCTATTCCTTTCTCCCTCATGTACTTATCCAGCTTCCCCTTAAAGGCATCTATGCTTTTCACCTCAAGCACTCCCTGTGGTAGCAAGTTCCACATTCTAATATTCATTTACTTTTTGGACTCTAGGGGAATCAAGGGATATGGGTGATGGACGAACTCCACAAGACTGAGTACTGTGAGCTAAAACTGATGTGACCTTAGTCTCTTTAATACAACTGCAGAGTGACTAAGCAGCATGACAGACAACCTTTTATACTCCTCTTGCACGAGGTGTGCAGGTGACCCTTGGGCCTCCAACAGTTGCGCCCTCTGGTGGCAAGTCTTACACAGTTACAATGTTCACATACATAACAGGTATTATGCGGGAAGATGGAGTTGAGGTCGAAGATCAGTCATGATCTTATTGAAAAGCAGGAATGGGGTACTGAAGTTGCATGTTCAGCCATGAACTCATTGAATGGCGGTGCAGGCTAGAAGGGCCGAATGGCCTACTCCTGCACCTATTTTCTATGTTTCTATGTTTCTATGAACGGCCGAGCAGGCTCGAGGGGCCGTATGGCCTACTCCTACTTCTATTTCTTATATTATGTTCTCTGGGTAAAGAGAATTTTCCTGAAATTCTTATTGGCTTTAATAGTGACTATCTTATATTTATTGCTTAACTGACCATTTTCTGTCTTGAGCTTAGACAGTGAATGTTGGCAGGCTGTTTAACCATGGTTGACGGTCATTGCTGAGCACCTGTCCTTGACATCCACCCACGCACCGACCAAAGGAGGCTGCTGGATAATAATCAAGTAGAGGAGCCACTATTGCTTTTCCCCTCCCTAGCCCAGGGGCCACTGTTTGCCTTTCTTGATGTGCAATTGACTGTAGCACTGTTTAATGGGAATCCCCAGGGAAGATGTTGTAGAGCGCGAAATGGGACATATACTGTGGATAAGGTAGAAGTTGAAATATCATGAACAAAATTTTTTTTAAATTTAGTTTTAAATGTTTTTTTTATCATAATGGAGCAATTTGACAAATATAAAACATAGTTTTTCAAGGCCATAATGATTGTTTAGCGGTCAATATGCTGTTAAAACCCCAGTTACATCTATTCCAACAAGGCTTAACTTTGAATGGGGTGTTTAACAGCGATATTCGTGCAGAAAAGCTCAAGTTTTCATCAGTTTCACTGACTGCCGGCTAGGGGGAGGGGGGGGGGGTGCAGGGGGTGGGGTGTCGGAGAAGTGAATGACAGACCGCAACTTCAGGATTTTCGGGTATATCTGCACATGCGCCATATCCTGAAGTTGCGGTTAGTTTTAGAGGGGGAATGACGATGAAAGTTGACAGTTGGCCATCATTACCCACCGCAAAATCCGGGCCAATGTCTTTGTTAAAATAGCAGATTAAGAAATTAAATTGAACATACCTTTATGCTAATCTCCATACAGCGTAATCTTAAAGCCATAAGAAAAATGGGAACAGAAAAAGGCCGAGGACCAATATTCCCAACCTATCATAGATTAACACAACCTTCTCACTGTACCTCAAAAGGGCATGGGTGTTCAAATTAAAATACTCCCAGTGATGACATTCACAATCTAATGAACATAATACTGCTTTAATAAGTGAATCCCACTATCAGAATCTTTTTTTTAATGTATAACCTTTCAAAGAACTGTGGCTAGCTTTAAACTCCTTTCCCCTTCTCCATTCCTGTTGATTTTCTGTATGTCGAGGTTAAAATACTATGTACTTAAAAGAAAGAGAAGAGACAGCTGATTGTCAGTGTGATTGCAGCTCGTTAGGTCGGAAAGCTTCACACTCGCTTCCCCATTACAAACGTCATTGCTATGAATTCTCGAAGTAAATGGCAGCAGCTCTCTTTACATGAAAAATATAATTTTTACAATGTAAATATTTGTAATTATTTATATTAAAAATGCCGCAAGCATATTTATGTGGGAACGTGACTGCTTCCACAATTATAACTTCCTTAAAGAAGATTTTCTCTTTCTCTCATAACGTCCTGCTATCTTTCATAGAATCATAGAATGGTTACAGTACAGAAGGAGGCCATTCAGCCCATCGAGGCCATGCCAGCTCTCTGAAAGTGCACCTCAGCTAGTCCCACTCCCCCGCCTTTCCCCGTAGTCCTGTAAATTTATTTCCTTTCTCTTTCTTTTCTCTCACACTGTTTTCCCATCTCTCTTTCGCCTCCCAACATTTCCAAGCATTTTTTCGAATTCTCTTCTCCCCTGACTCTCCTTCCACTGATTCCTGCCACCACTCTCTTCCCCTTGCACACCCTCCCCAATACTCAGCTGCTTCTCTCTATATGATCAGAGTATATTTGTAAAGTTCTGTTGTTGCAATTTCTGCTCATTTCCCAGTATACCATAAACTTTATTTTTTAAATTACAACCAGGCTGTTATATTGAACGCAGACACATGCTACCAGCTCCCTAGTGCAGGAGCTCAGCCAGACAATGGGCTGTTGTTGAGGTGGGAACCCAAAGAGAAACCAGCTGCTATTAATCCTGAATTGAGGTAAGAGGAGATCAGTGTCTCCCCAGAATTGTCTTCTCTCCCTTCCCACTTTAGACACAAATAGCTGAGGTGACACTATACAGTGTTACAAAGCCACACTCAACTCAGGCTTCTGCCAGTGCTACCTTAAGGTTCAAATTTGTTGTAAAATGACCAATTTGGCATGTAAAATGAATAAATTAGGTCAGAAATAGTATTATAAGAACATAAGAAGTAAGAGCTGGAGTAGGCCTTCAAACCTGCTTCACCATTCAACATGATCATGGCTGCTCTTCCACCTTCCCACACTATCCCCATATCCTTTAATTCCCTTAGTTCCCAAAAATGTATTGACCTTTATCTTGAATATACTCAATGACTGAGCATCCACAGCTCTCTGGGGTAGAGAATTCCAAAGATTAACCACTCTCTGAGTGAAGAAATTTCTCCTCATCTCAGTCCTAAATGGCCGACATCTTGGGCCCAAATTTGGCCCACCTGTTTTTTTCGGTGCATTCACGTGAGAAGCGCCAACTTCCTAGGCTCAAAACGGCACCAAAAAGATGTCCCCGGATTCTGGCCACTCTGTCGGCTCTCCCGAGGCTTGGCACAGCGTAGTGATTCCATTGGGGGGGGGGGGGGGGCGAAGCTAGGGTCCTGCGCATGAAAGAGTGCCGGCAGTGGGATAGAGCTAGGACCCTGCGTGTGAAAGAGTACCGGCAGCCCTGCGCATGCGCATTAGAGTGTTTGCGCATGCGCAGTAGCGAATAACATTGGCAATTGACCATTTTTAAAGGGAAAGGAAGCTGATTGAGTTTTGGTGCCAGAAGGAGTGCTGTGAGGAGTGCTGTGGAAGAAATCAGCTGTTGGATCAGTGAGTGCTCTGTGTTGCTGCTAAAGTTCCAGAAGGAGTGCAGCATAGATGAAAATCATTGCTGCATGCAAAATAAGGAAAAATCACTGAGTGTCAATTCAATACAGCATTGCAACAATGTGCACCAAGAAAGAAGAATTACTTGCAAGACGAAGTGGAGATATTAGTTAATGTCATTGAGAACAGATGGCAGGAGCTGGATACCAGCAACAGAGGTCGCACAAAAGTGCCACCCAAAAAAATGAAGAAACGCTGGAACCAAGTTGCAGAAGATTACTGCACAATGGTGAACACTACAAGATCTTGAGGCCAGTGTAAAAAGAAATGGCAGGACCTTGGTCAAGTAGTTAGTGTAAGTAATATTTTCATTTATTCAATGCAATTGCAATTGTAAATGTGACCAGCTGTACACATTCCACCCAGCGAAAAGACACCGTCTCTTGCAGAAGAAATTGGCCTACAACAAAAGGGAAAGAACTCGAACAGGAGGAGGCCTGCCAAATCTGCACCAACTAACATCTTTGGAAGAGAGGTTCGCTGCTTTGATGGGTCCTACCTGGAGAAAAACAATCAGTACTGCACAAGCTGGGCCCACACGCGAGTGAGAGGGCAACTCCTGAAAATTCATCGTGACCCTTCAAATCAACCTGCTGCCTGGCCTGCTATGTGTGAGCCCACTCATGCCACCCATCCTGCCCTCTCCTGTGCTGCTAACCATTTGACTGTTCTGTTATATTTTGCAGAACCTGATGCCAATCCTGAAGATCCAGAAGAAGATTCTGACGCATACAAGTCTAACCCTGCAGACCAACTTGGGGGAGGGGGCGGGGGGGGGGGGGTGAGGGAGGGGCATGGAGATGTATGAAGGGGACAATGTTGAAATGAATATAATTGAGGCCACGGTACAGGACTTCACGTTGCCAAACACTTCCATGAGTTCTGGTGCAACATTCTTTGGTTTTAGCCCGTCCCTGTCCATGTATAGTGCTTTAAGTTCTGATTTGACATTCCATGGTTTCCCAAGTTGCGGGTCCCACTGGGGTGCCGCGAGGCAGACCCAGGATGAGGGGAAGGAGAAATCGACCACGCTCTCCTGAAATACAGGATGCAACAGATGTGGTTCAGATGATGGCATTGGGTGCGGAGAGCAATGGCCTTACCCGATCACTCGTGCACACCTTCAGTGGGGTGGGTGATGAGGTAACAGGGAGAAATAAAAATAATGGTATGGGAAATGGGAACGATTTCCAGGAACATCAGTGAGGGAATAGTGTTCCTGTGGGAGGGAATGTCAGAGGCAGTGGGAAAGATGGCACAGGCCATGAGGGAGGGCATGTGTGAGGTAGCTGCTGCAATAAGGGAATACAACCAGGCCATGCGCCCTTGACAGAATCAACTGCCACTCCCACTGCAATCCCCACACCAGCCTCTGAAGAGACCCAAGCTAGGCCCTCCACATTAACAGCTGCCCCCCCTCCCCCATGGAGAAGTGCACATTCACCGAGATGTGGATGTTGCTGCTGCTGTTGTTGTTGTTGTTGTTAATGTTACTGTTGTAACTGTTTTCAAATTGAAAGATTTTTGTAAGTTATGTAAATTTACAACTTTATAAGTGATCTTAAAGTTTTTAAGTGATCTTAGAGTGTGTTTTTTCAAATTGAAAGTTTTTTGTAAGTTATGTAACTTTACAAGTTTATAAGTGATCTTAAAGTTTTTAAGTGATCTTAAAGAGTCATATTAAAGTAAAGTTTGATGCAAGAATTATTTTATTACACTAAAGTGTAAACATTGTAAACTTTTCAATAAAATATATTTTACATTAAAACTGAATCATGTTCCATTAACAACACAACATTTAGGAACAAACTGCAAAAAATAAACATATCCATGCAGAATAGTTGTCGCTGAGCCCTCAGGATTCGGTAAAGCGTTCACGGATGAGCTGCTGGCTCAAGGCTCGAGCAATTGTTAAAGGGGCACGACGGCCCGCCCTCCTCCGACGTCGTGCTCCGGCCTCAGGCACTTGCACAGTTTCCTGATTGTTGTCATCATCCTCCTCTACCTCCTCCTCCTGCTTGTCATCTGCATCTTCCAAATCATTATCATCAGCCACTCTCACCGCAGGTGGGTCTTCCCCTTCCACTACCAGCTGCTGCTGCCTCATGATGGCTAAGTTATGCAGCATGCAGCACACAACAGTAAACTGACCGACAATCTCAGGTGAGTATTGCAAGTAGCCTCCGGCATGGTCCAGGCATCGGAAACGCTGTTTCTCTCTATGATGCTGCGTGTCGTAATGTGCGACATGTTGTACTGATGGTCAGCTTCCGTCCGGATTATGCGTAGGGGCGTCATGAGCCAGGTGGCCAGGCCGTACTCTTTGTCTCCCAGTAGCCTGCTCTGCCCTTCTGGCTGCTGCTCAAACATGTCAGATATAACGCTGTCGCGTAGGCTGAACGCATCATGGGTGCTGCCAGGGTATCTCGCATCGACTGACATGATGCGATGCATGTTGTCACACACGAGCTGCACATTAATGGAGTGGAAGCCTTTTCTGTTCCTGAACTGCTCGGCATCCTCCACAGGTGCTCGCAAGGTGATGTGGGTACAATCAATGCAGCCCTGTACCTTTGGGAAGCCAGCAATCCTGGAGAACCCCACAGGCCTGTCATGGATAGCTTGAGCGGTCATTGAGAACTTGATGAAGTCATTCCTCCACGCATACAGTGCAGCCGTGACCTGGCGAATGGAGACATGTATTCCACGTTGAGAGATGGCGCACACATCTCTAGTTGTAGCTTGAAACAATCCCGAGGCATAGAAGGAAAGTGCAGCTGTAACCTTCACTTCAAAAGACAAGGCAGCCCACCTGCCGCTCCTCGGCTGTAAGTCTGGTCTCAGCAACTCACAGATCTCACTGACAACGTCTCTGCGGAAACGCAGCCTTCTGACACAATCTGCATCACTCAGGTCCAGGTACGAACGCCTGATTCGAAATTGCCGAGGTGGGTAAGGCCTCCTGCCCAGCAGCCTACGGGCTCTGATGTTCCTGATGTGATGAGCTCTAATCAGTTCTCTCCTACGTAGCATAATGATGCCGAACCGTTGCAAATGGCGTGGCATTGATATTGCTGCACCCATACTTAAAGTAAAAGTTAAACTTTCAAAGGTCAAAGAAGGTAAAAAAAAAATGGCAGCAAAGCAGGCAGCACAGCAGAGTTTTGCAGTTCTCCCTCCCCCCCCAAGGTATGTATATGGACCACACCCAAAGGTCTTTTGTTCTCTCCCCTCCCCCCTTCAGTCATGTGACTTCTCTCTCCCTCCTCGTCCACATGCCCACCCCCCCCGCCCCCCAGCCTGTTGCAGCCTGGTTGATTCCTGCAGCCAGCAGCCTGTGTGCTGTGCCAGCCCAGCCCAGCCTGCCTGTGTGTGTGTTCTGCAAGCCCGTGGCCAGTTCCCTGTGCTCTCTCGCCCAGACGTCCCGCCCGCACCTATCCTCGGCCGAGTGGCCTCTCACACCGGCCGGTCCGCTGACTTCCCGGGCTGAGTTAGGAAAGTAGGACTGAAGTTTTATTTTTTATTTATTATTGATGATTTTTAGTGCTTCTTGAATGTTGTTGTGAAGGTGTTTAGTGCTTTGCAAAGTCCTCTCCGTTTCCCTCCCCCACCCATCTCTGGCTACCTGCGCTGATTTCTCAACTCTCCGCAAGGGTTTTCTGTGCGGCCACAAGTGGCCACATACGCTGGCCTAAGTTAGTTTAGAGCAACTATTAGCTGTCCAAAGTGGCTTAATTGGCCAAAATGGGAGTAGGTGGCTGGTAACGGCCCCTTTTGAAAAAAACAAAACTAAATTTTTAAAATCCTAACTCACTTACACTGGCGCAAAGTGAATGTGCAAAATGGGGATTTTTAAGATACTCCAGAAAAATCAAGTTGTTCCAAAAAAAGCGGAGCAACTCCTGGGCAAATTTGGGCCCTTATTCTGAGACTATGACCCCATGATCTACATTCCCCAGCTAGGGGAAACATTTTCTCAGCATTAACCCTGTCAAGCCCCTTAAGAATTTTATATGTTTCAATTAGATCACCTCTCATTCTGTTGCTTCATCAATGACCTTCCCTCCATCATAAGGTCAGACGTGGGGATGTTCGCTGATGATTGCACAGTGTTCAGTGCCATTCGCAACTCCTCAGATAATGGAGCAGTCCATGCCCGCATGCAACAAGACCTGGACAATATTTAGGCTTGGGCTGATGAGTGCCAAGTAACATTTGCGCCACACAAGTGCCAGGTAATGACTATCTCCAACAAGCGAGAGTCTAAGCACTGACCCTTGACATTCAACGGCATTACCATCACCGAATCCCCGACCATCAACACCCTGGGAGTCACCATTGACCAGAAACTTAACTGGACCAGCCACATAAACACTGTGGCATCAAGAGTAGGTCAGAGGCTGGGTATTCTGTGGCAAGTGTCTCACCTCCTGACTTCCCAAAGCCTTTCCACCATCTACAAGGCACAAGTCAGGAGTATGATGGAATACTCTCCATTTGCTTGGATGAGTGCAGCTCCAACAACATTCAAGAAGCTCGACACCATCCAGGACAAAGCAGCCACTTGATTGGCAGCCCACCCACCACTTTAAACATTTACTCCCTCCATCAATGACGTACCATGCCTGCAGTGTGTACCATCTACAAGATGCACTGCAGCAACTCACCAAGGCTTCTTTGGCAGCACCTCCCAAACCCGCGACCTCTGCCACCCAGAAGGACAAGGGCAGCAGGCGCATGGGAGCACCACCACCTCCAAGTTACCCTCCAAGTCACACACCATCCTGACTTGGAAATCTATCGCTGATCCTTCATCGTCGCTGGGTCAAAATCCTGGAACTCCCTCCTTAACAGCACTGTGGGAGTATCTTCATCACACGGACTGCAGCGGCTCAAGGAGGCGGCTCACCATCGTCTTCTTCAGGGCGATTGGGGATGAGTAATAAATGCTGGCCTTGCCAGCGACGCCCAAATCCCAGGAACTAATTTTTTTTTAATTCTTCTAAACTCTAGGGAAAATAGGCGGAGTCTGTTCAATCTCTCCTCGTAGGGCAATCCTCTTTGTTGCACTCCCTCAATGGCAACTATGTCTTTCCTTAGATAAGGAGATCAGAACTGTACACAACACTCCAGGTGTGGCCTCACAAATAAAAGAAAGCCTTGCACTTATATAGCGCCTTTCACGACCACAATGTCTCAAAGTGCTTTACAGCCAATGAAGTACTTTTGAAGTGTAGGCACTGTTGTAATGTCTTGAGCCCCTGCAGAGCAGGAAATGCCAGGTTTGAATGTTCCTCTCGGCTGTATGAGCTAATTTCAGCTGGAGTGACAATTGGAGTGCTACAGTTAGCTTCAGCATTCTCGGCTTAGGGAAGTAAAAATCAACCAGAGTTCCTATTCCCAATAACTATCCAGTGTCCGTGCTGGGAAACTCAAGTGTGGGGGTCAGCAAGAAAACGATCAGTGGAACTGTGAAAGTTTACACACAAAAGAACAGCCCCTTGGACAGGGTCCTGGGAATTAATAAAGCCCACGAAACTGCACCCGAGCCGGACCCGACGGCTGCAGGAGCAGATGGGAAAAAATTGAAAAAAAATAATAAAGTGTAAAAAAAGTGCAACCTTGAGATGACTAGACTGAAACATTGTTGAGGTTGCTGTTTAGTCAACCCTTTCAGATCAACTGACACAAGCCAGAGCTTCAGAGAGGCAGAACCAAGAGTTACAAGTGTGAGTCCAGTGAAAAAGTGTGAATTGTCCTGTCACAGTTGATTATTAAAAGCCTTGTCCTGTGCAGGGACATATGGCGCGACTGGCTGAAAGGCGGCTAAGTGAGAATGAGCGAGAAAATAACTGATCCCCTGTGGCAAGGACGTACTCTTGGAGAAGGGCTGCTCCACTGCCAACATCAATTACAGGCCGTTGAGGAAATAAAGTATACAAAAAAATCATTAACGTTTCTTGAAATATTATTGTTGTGTTTTGCACAGTATTAAACTACAGCGATATTCTGTGCTGTTTTAGACAGCCAGCTGTGTGTATTGGACTGTGTGGGGCAGGTCTCTGTGTGTATTGTACTGTGTGGGGCAGGTCCCTGTGTGTATTGGACTGTATGGGACAGGTCCCTGTGTGTATGGGACTGTGTAGGACAGGTCCCTGTGTGTATTGGACTGTATGGGACAGGTCCCTGTGTGTATTGGACTGTGTAGGACAGGTCTCTGTGTGTATTGGACTGTATGGGACAGGTCCCTGTGTGTATAGGACTGTGTAGGACAGGTCCCTGTGTGTATTGGACTGTGTAGGACAGGTCCCTGTGTGTATAGGACTGTGTAGGACAGGTCCCTGTGTGTATTGGACTGTGTTGGACAGGTCCCTGTGTGTATTGGACTATGTAGGACAGGTCCCTGTGTGTATTAGACTGTGTAGGACAGGTCCCTGTGTGTATTGGACTGTGTAGGACAGGTCCCTGTGTGTATTGGACTGTGTAGGAGAGGTCCCTGTGTGTATTGGACTGTGTAGGACAGGTCCCTGTGTGTATTGGACTGTGTGGGGCTGGTCCCTGTGTGTATTGGACTGTGTAGGACAGGTCCTGTGTGTATAGGACTGTGTGGGGCTGGTCCCTGTGTGTATAGGACTGTGTGGGGCAGGTCCCTGTGTGTATTGGACTGTGTGGGGCATGTCCCTGTGTGTATTGGACGGTGTAGGACAGGTCCTGTGTGTATTGGACTGTGTGGGGCAGGCCCCTGTGTGTGTAGGACTGTGTAGGACAGGTCCCTGTGTGTATTGGACTATGTAGGACAGGTCCCTGTGTGTATTGGACTGTGTAGGACAGGTCCCTGTGTGTATAGGACTGTGTAGGACAGGTCCCTGTGTGTATAGGACTGTGTAGGACAGGTCCCTGTGTGTATTCAACTATGTAGGACAGGTTCCTGTGTGTATTGGACTGTGTGGGACAGGTCCCTGTGTGTATTGGACTGTGTGGGACAGGTCCCTGTATGTATTGGACTGTGTAGGACAGGTCCCTGTGTGTATTGGACTATGTGGGACAGGTCCCTGTATATATTGGACTGTGTGGGACAGGTCCCTGTGTGTATTGGACTGAGTGGGATAGGTCCCTGTGTGTATAGGACTGTGTGGGACAGGTCCCTGTATGTATTGGACTGTGTAGGACAGGTCCTTGTGTGTATTGGACTGTGTGGGACAGATCCCTGTATGTATTGGACTGTGTGGGACAGGTCCTGTGTGTATTGGACTGTGTAGGACAGGTCCCTGTGTGTATTGGACTGTGTAGGACAGGTCCCTATGTGTATAGGACTGTGTAGGACAGGTTCATGTGTGTATAGGACTGTGTAGGACAGGTCCTGTGTGTATTGGACTGTGTGGGGCAGGTCCCTGTGTGTATAGGACTGTGTAGGACAGGTCCTGTGTGTATTGGACTGTGTAGGACAGGTCCCTGTGTGTATTGGACTGTGTAGGACAGGTCCCTGTGTGTATAGGACTGTGTAGGACAGGTTCCTGTGTGTATAGGACTGTGTAGGGCAGGTCCTGTTTGTAGTGAACTGTGTAGGACAGGTCCTTGTGTGTATAGGACTGTGTGGGGCAGGTCCCTGTGTGTATAGGACTGTGTAGGACAGGTCCCTGTGTGTATAGGACTGTGTAGGACAGGTCCCTGTGTGTATAGGACTGTTTAGGACAGGTCCCTGTGTGTATAGGACTGTGTAGGACAGGTCCCTGTGTGTATAGGACTGTGTGGGGCAAGTCCCTGTGTGTATTGGACTGTGTAGGGCAGGTTCCTGTGTGTATAGGACTGTGTGGGACAGGTCCCTGTGTGTATTGGACTGTGTAGGATAGGTCCCTGTGTGTATTGGACTGTGTGGGGCAGATCCCTGTGTGTATTGGACTGTGTAGGACAGGTCCCTGTGTGTATTGGACTGTGTAGGACAGGTCCCTGTGTGTATTGGACTGGATGGGGCAGGTCCCTGTGTGTATAGTACTGTGTAGGACAGGTTCCTGTGTGTATCGGACTGTGTAGGACAGGTCCTGTGTGTACTGGACTGTGTAGGACAGGTCCCTGTGTGTATAGAACTGTGTGGGGCAGGTCCCTGTGTGTATAGGACTGTGTAGGACAGGTCCCTGTGTGTATTGGACTGTGTAGGACAGGTCCCTGTGTGTATAGGACTGTGTAGGACAGGTCCCTGTGTGTATTGGACTGTGTAGGTCAGGTCCCTATGTGTATAAGACTGTGTGGGACAGGTCCCTGTGTGTATTGGACTGTGTAGGACAGGTCCCTGTGTGTATAGGACTGTGTAGGACAGGTCCCTGTGTGTATAGGACTGTGTGGGACAGGTCCCTGTGTGTATTGGACTGTGTAGGACAGGTCCCTGTGTGTATTGGACTGTGTGGGGCAGGTCCCTGTGTGTATTGGACTGTATAGGGCAGGTCCCTGTGTGTATTGGACTGTGTGGGGCAGGTCCTCCAATACAGCGCATCATCTTAGAGAGGAGGTACAATTGATCTGTTTCAAACAGCACACGGAATCTGTCAGTCTAAAGAGCTGGTCCTATGTAACACTGTCCATTCTATACACTTCCCTTCTGTAACATGCCGTTCAACAACATCAACTTGCATTTATATAGCACCCTGTAACAGAGTAAAACATCCCAAGGCGCTTCAAAGCAGCGTTATCAAACAAACTTGACACAGAGCCACATAAGGGAATATTAGGACAGATAAATAAAAGCTTGGTCAAAAAGGTTAATTTTAAGGAGTGGCTTAAAGGAAGAGGGAGTGGTAGAGAGTTCAGTCCATACAAACAGTTCTTTCCAGGTAACAAACTTCTCAATCCATGCACATTTTTATATGTAATTTAACATTTAAAATATTTTAAATTTCCCCTTTTAAAACTCAAACCAGTTCCTAGACATTGTAATCTTGCAGCAAACAGGCCTAATTTTTGGACTATGTTGTCCATCTTGCTCGGTGGACACAGGATGGCTGGAATAAGAAATGGAAAAATGTATCCCAGGCTGTTAAAAGAAGCAAAAGAGGAAACAGCAGAGGCCAATCCTGCTAACTGATACACTCATAATAATGGATGAAATTGAGTACTGTGAACAATGAGCAAGTGTGACCTTAGCTCCTTTAAGACTCCAGAGTGCAGGTAACTCGTGGGTACAGTGTTCCCAAGGGATGCTGGAATCCCTTGGGACTCCAACAGGTAGACCCTCTGGTGGTGGTGTGATACAGGTTGCAAGGGGTTAAATACATAACATCACTCCCTCGTAAAGTTAATAATACACTTATTTACAGGGTGAGATGATCTGGGGCTTTTTGCTCCCTTGTCGATTGTCTTGGTACAAACATGTGTGGGCGAGTTGGTTAGTTCTTCACTGGGCTGCAGGGCAGCTGGCCTTGCCGGGCTGCTGGGGATGGTGAGTTCGGCTTCGTGGTCAACCATGATGTCAATTGCCACTTGTGTGTGTGTTGGAGGGTCAAAGTTGGTGGTGTATTCTTTGGGTTATTCGTAGATGTTGGTGAACCGCAATTTGATTTGGTCCAAATGTTTTCTGCATGTTAGTCATTGGCCAATTGACCTGAAACACCCTACTCCCCTCTTTGACTATGACCGTGCCAGCGAGCCATTTGGGACCATGTCCATAATTGAGTACAAACACAGGGTCACTGACCTCAAAATCGCGTGACAAATTTGCGCAATCATGGTACATACTTTGTTGATGCCGCCTGCCCTCCACGTGATCATGGAGATCAGGGTGGACAAGAGAGAGCCTTGTTTTGAGCGCCCTTTTCATGAGCAGCTCAGCTGGGGGAACCCTGGTGAGTGAGTGGGGTCTGGTGCGGTAGCTGAGCAGTACTCGGGACAGTCGGATCTGCAGGGAGCCTTCCGACACGCGTTTCAAGCTTTGCTTGATGGTCTGAACTGCCCGTTCTGCCTGGCCGTTGGGTGTGGGCTTGAACGAGGCAGATGTGACGTGCTTGATCCCATTGCGGGTCATGAATTCCTTGAATTCAGCACTGATGAAACACGGCCCATTGTCGCTGACTAGGACATCAGGCAGGCCGTGGGTGGCAAACATGGCCCATAGGCTTTCGATGGTGGTTGTGGACGTGCTTACAGACATTATTTCACATTCAATCCATTTTGAATAAGCATCCACGATAACTAAGAACATTTTGCCTAGAAATGAGCCCGCATGGTCAACGTGGATCCTTGACCACGGTTTGGAGGGCCACGACCACAAACTTAGTGGTGCCTCTCTGGGTGCATTGCTCAGCTGGCGCACGCATGACTCCAAATCTGAGTCGATGCCGGGCCACCACACATGGGATCTGGCTATGGCTTTCATCATTACAATGCTTGGATGGGTGCTGTGCAGCTTACAAATGAACGTATTTCTGCCTTTCTTGGGCAAGACCACGCGATTACCCCACAACAAACAGTCCGCCTGCAAGGACATTTCGTCTTTGTGCCTGTGGAACGACTTAATCGCCTCCTGCATCTCCGCTGGGACGCTGGATCAGCTCCCATGGAGGACACCGTTTTTTAACAAGGACAGCAAAGGATCCTGGCTGGTCCAGATCCTGATCTGGCGAGCCGTAACGGGTGACTTTTCGTTTACGAATGCATCCATTACCATGAGCAAATCCGCAGGCTGTGCCATTTCCACCCCGGTGGTGGGCAATGGTAGCCAACTGTGCCCGGTCTGTGGCGGATTACATAGTTGTATGCCGACAGCGGGAGCGCCCATCTTTGGATGCGGGCAGAGGCATTGGTGTTAATCCCTTTGCTCTCAGAGAACAGCGATATGAGTGGCTTGTGGTCAGTTTCAAGCTCAAACTTGAGGCCAAACAAGTAATGGTGCATTTTTTTTACCCCGCATGCCAGAGCCTCTTTTGCAATCATGCTGTAGGCCCTTTCGGCTTTGAACAAACTCCTGGACGCATAAGCGACCGGTTGCAAAATCCCCGATTCGTTAGCCTGTTGTAACACGCACCCGACCCCGTATGACAATGCATCGCAAGCTAGCACTAATCTTTTACAAGGGTTATACAGTTTGTTTGAACACAACAGATTTCTGGCTTTCTCAAAAGCAGCCTCTTGTGAATTCCCCCATACCCAGTCATCTCCCTTGCGCATTAGCACATGTAGGGGTTCTAGCAGGGTGCTTAACCCAGGTAGGAAATGACCAAAATAGTTAAGGAGTCCCAGGAACGACTGTAGCTCCATCACGTTCTGTGGTCTCGGTGCGTTCTTGATGGCCTCCGTCTTGGCGTCAGTGGGTCTGATGATGTCTGCTGCGATTCTTCTTCCCAAGAACTCGACCTCCAACATCAGGAAAACACACTTCGAGCATTTCAACCTGAGCCCCACACGATCCAACCGGCTAACAACCTCTTCCAGATTCTTCAAGTGCTCAATGGTGTCCTGACCTGTAACCAATATGTCGTCCTGGAAAACAATGGTGCGAGGAACCGACTTTAGCAGACTCTCCATGTTCCGTTGGAAGATTGCCGCGACTGACCGAATCGCGAATGGGCATCTGTTATTGATGAACAGACCTTTGTACGTGTTGATGCAGGTGAGGCCTTTCGAAGACTCCTCCAGCTCCTGCGTCATGGAGGCCGAGGTCAGGTCCAGCTTGGTGAACGTCTTCCCTCCAGCCAGGGTCGCAAATAGGTCGTCTGCCTTGGGTAGTGGATACTGGTCCTGCAGCGAAAAACGGTTAATCGTTACTTTATAGTCCCCTACAAATTCTGATCTTGCCGTCCTCTTTCAGTACCGGGACAATGGGACTGATCCACTTGTTGAATTCCACCGGCGTGATGATGCCTTCTCGCTGCAGCCTGTCCAGCTCAATTTCCACTTTCTCATGCATCATATATGGTGCAGCCCTTGCCTTGTGGTGGATGGGTCGCGTACCGGGAACCAAATGAATCTGCACTTTCGCCCCCGAGGAGCTTCCAATGCCTGGCTCGAACAATGATGGAAATCTGCTCTGGGCACATGAGGCGTCATCGACGGACGAAAGCACTCGGATGTCGTCCCAGTTCCAGTGGATTTTTCCCAGCCAGTTTCTGCCAAACAGTGTGGGGCCATCCCCTGGCACGATCCACAGTGGGAGTTCGTGTACTGCTGCATCATAGGAGATTTGACTTCTCCACTGCCAATTACAGGGATTAGTTCTTTGGTGTAAATCTTTAGTTTGGTGTGAATGGGGCTGAGCTTGGGCCTGTGTGCGTTGTTGCACCACAGCCTGTCGAAGGCCTTTTTGCTCATTATGGACTGACTCGCATCCGTGTCTAGTTCCATAGATACTGGGATTCCATTCAGTTCAACTTTCAACATTATTGGTGGATATTTCATGCTGAATGTGTGTACCCTGTGCACTTCTGCCACCTCGGTACGAGTCTCCAATTCAGCCTCATCCACAATGGATCAATCTTCCTCTACAACGTGGTGGCTTGCAGGGTTTGCAGCTCACCTGCACATTCGCTGGAGGTGTCCCATTGTTCTGCAGCCGTTGCACGCATAGTGCTTGACGTGGCATTGATGGGCCCGATGATCACCTCCACAAGGTGTTAACTGCCTCGCATTAACGATTGATGGTGGACTCTGGGTCATCTGAGATCGTGCAGCAGCAGCCGGCGTGTACGTTCTGCCATATATATATTCCTGCTCGAAAACAAAGTGACTTTGTGCACAGTACTGGCCGAAACCTCTTTACTCTGCGAAATCTGTTTGGTGTTGTCGCCGGTGGACATAAATGCCTGTGCTATCGTTGTGGCTTTGTTTAGATTTGGAGTTTCTACAGTCAATTGTTTGCGAAGGATTGCCTCATGTCCGATGCCCAGTACAAAAAAGTCTCTCAGCATTTGTTTTAGGAATCCCTCAAATTCGCAATGTCCTGAGAGTCGCCTTAGTTCGGTGACAGAGCTCGCCACTTCCTGGCCCTCCGACCGTTGACACGTGTAGAACCGATATCTCGCCATCAAAACGCTTTCCTTAGGATTTAGGTGCTCCCGGACCAGCGTACACAATTCTTCATAGCATTTAGTTGTTAGTTTTAGCTAGAAGATTCTTCATGAGGCCATAGATTATTGCTGCACAGACAGAAAGGAGGATCGCCCTTCGTTTGGCAGCGTTCTCGTCCCCTTCCAGCTCGTTGACCACAAAGTATTGGTCGAGTCTCTCCATGAAGGCCTCCCAATCGTCCCCTTCTGAGAACTTCTCCAGGATACCAACTGTCCTTTGCATTTTTGCGCGGTTGTTCGTTACCTCGTCGCCAATTGATACACTCATAATAAAGGATGAAACTGAGTACTGTGAACAATGAGCAAGTGTGACCTTTGTCCTTTCATAAGACTCCAGAGTGCAGGTAACTCGTGGGTGGGCTGCTTATACACAGTGCTCCCAAGGGATGCTGGGATCTCTTGGGACTCCAACAGGTAGCCCCTCTGGTATGGTGTGATACAGGATACATAACACTAACGATGTACCGTTATTTAAAAAGGAAGAAAGGGATAGACCGAGTAATTACAGGCCAGTCAGCCTAACCTCGGTGGTGGGAAAATTATTAGAAAAAATTCTGAGGGACAGGATAAATCTTCATTTAGAAAGACACGGATTAATCAAGGACAATCAGCATGGATTTGTTAAGGGAAGATCGTGTCTGACTAACTTGATTGAATTTTTTGAGGAGGTAACACGGAGGGTCGATGAGGGTAGTGTGTTTGATGCAGTGTATAGGGATTTTAGCAAAGCTTTTGATTATGAGGGGCTTAGATAGAGTGGATAGGAAGGATCTATTTCCTTAGCAGACGGGTCAACAATCAGGACACATAGATTTAAAGTAATTGGTAGAAGGTTTAGAGGGGATTTGAGGGGAGATGTCATCACCCAGAGGGTGGTGGGGGTCTGGAACTTACTGCCTGAAAGGGTGGTTGAGGCAGGAACTCTCACTACATTTAAAAAGTACTTGGATGTGCACCTGAAATGCCGTAACCTACAAAGCTATGGACCAAGAGCTGGAAAGTGGGATTAGGCTGGGTAGCTCTTTGTTGGCTGGTGCACGGACACAATGGGCCGAAATGGCCTCCTTCCGTGCTGTAAATTTCTATGATTCTATGGGACTGTAAGAGGTGATCTGAGTGGTGGCTGACGCCCCATGCTGAGGGCACAAAAATAAGCAGAGAGAACGTTACTCGGTATCTAACTGTGCTGCACCTGACCTGGGCGGCCAAAATGGGAAAACATTCCAAGCCTGAGCACTCACATTCTTCACCCTGTGCACCCATTTATTTTTCTTCTAAAGATAAAAGAGAAAACCAAATGATTATGCCTGCTATTTGCTGCGAAAGCTCTGATCCATTAACTGATGGTGGGTCCAAGTGCGTCTGGTGGGAAATAATGCTCAGGGTAGCCCTTCAAGCACTCCAGAGCCAAAACCAGCATAATGAATTTAATTTAAATAAACACTAGTAAATTTCCAGTGAAGCAATAAGAGCTAAGGACTCTGGGAGATTGCAAATGAATTCTATTTAAGACTGATCGTAAAAAATAAATGAACAATTTTGATGGGAAATGAATTTTAATTTGTCTCGGGCTTTTACTTGGTGTGGCAAAGAGAAGTTCTGATTATTCAGATCAGACAGCTGTGGCTGTCTTATCCTCAACCGTTCCGTGTCATCAGTAGGAGATTTTTTTTTGCTAATGCAGTGCGTACAGCTGACCCAGCTGCATGCTTCCCTCCCGGAAAACCGAGCGGTGGGAGTGCTTGTGGCCGGGTCCACCACAATTCATCATCCGCTTTCTTTGGGGGCGAGGCCGCATATTGTTGTGCCCTGGGCTGTTCTTAGAGTAATTAGCAATGCCTGGTGGAGGAATGAGCAGTTCTCTTTCCTCTTTCAGAAGTCTGCAGGGGAAGACCATTTGGCCCGTTATGTCTATGCCAGCTCTTTGCTCGAGCCATCAAAAGAGCAATCTTGCTAACCTGCTCTCCCCTCATAAGCGTTGGCCAAAACCCCCAACGAACTTCCTTGCTGGGATCTTTTATGCCCACTGTTATGTATGAAAACCTCACCAATGTGTAAGACTTGCCACCAGGGGGCACACCCTTAGGTCACCTGTGCAACCTGGGCAAGCAGGTATAAAAGGTAATCTACCATGCTGCTTCCCCACTCTGGAATTACAATAAAGAGACCAAGGTCACAACAGTTTGAGCTGAAGATGTACAGTATTGTGGAATTATTCTAAACGTAACAATTGGCGATGAATAACAGATCTCGAATTTTCACGCAGTTATGGCTACCGTTGATATTCTTGAGAGATTAGTTGAGGGTGATGATTGGGACGCCTTCGTTGAGCGTCTTGACCAGTACTTCGTGGCCATCGAGCTGGAAAAGGAAGAAACCGCGGTCAAGCGCAGGGCGATTCTCCTCACCGGTTGCAGGTCCACGATATATGGCCTCATCAAAAATCTGCCAGAGGTAAAATCTCTGCGGAGGAAGATAGCGGCAGTCAGCATCACGGACACGGACGAGAGTGCGTCCAGACCACGGAATGAAAGTGCATCCAGACCACGGGACAAGAGTGCGTTCAGACCACGGGACGAAAATACGTCCAGACCACGGGACGAGAGTGCGTCCAAACCACGGGATGTCGCCGCAACAAAACAAAGGCATGTGTTGCCCAGCAAGGAAGACGACTGGGCTTGGAGCAAAGGTAAAGGGGCGGCCGATGAGAAGGCCAGGAACCCACTACGTTCCAATATGTTTTTGCACTGTGTAACCCATGTAAGCGCCCATTCGTGGCAAATAATGTATTATCATATGGGGTCGTGGGTACCTTACAACAAACCAAAGTAGCGGGTGAACCCCAACCGGTCGTATATGTATCTAACAAAGTACTTGTAGCAAGTGATGTGTTATCACACGGGGTCGGGCGTGTTGTACAGCAAGCCAAAGTAGCGGGCGAACCCCAACCGGTTGTACATGTATCCAATAAGTTACCCAAGGCAGTAGCCTGCGTTCACAGGACAATAGAGACGTACCAAAGTGTGTCCCAATATTTGCTCGAGTCAGACAAGCTGCCAATGTCACAGTTTTTGGAGAGCAGAGGCACCATTATCAATGCTTTGTCTCGAATAGGTCTAACACTGTGCACTGTAACATGATCCGCCACGGGCCAGGCACTGAGACCGGACGGCGCTGATATCCTCAGTTGGCTACCGTTGCCCACCACTGGGGTGGAAACAGCGCAGCCCGCAGATCTACTTGTTGTAATGGAAGTGCTAGAAAGCGAGGGGTCAACCGTAACGGCTCCCCAGACTAGGACCTAGACCAGCTAGGATCCCACGTTACCGCCTGCTAACGGCGAACCACTAGACGGGATGTTGCAGCTTATCCGTCACAAAGACGTAATGCTCATCCCATCAAATTGCCCCCTATGGGGCAATCCTGCAACGTTGCAAAGAAAGGCAGGGAGGCTACACACAGTTGGTGGTCCGGGGCCCCCATACCATGGCCCAGGATCCACGGGGACCATGCGGCTTCCGGCCACTACTGAAAGTCTCAAGGCCATATCTGTCATCCTTGGCTTGCCAGACCTTAGGGTCAGTGACAATAGTCCGGAGTGGGCAGTCCAAATCATAAAGCCGAGCACCACACGTGTCACGGTAGACTCCCCACAGACCTGGCTATCCCGGGTGCTACGCAGTCACCAGACTGAAGCATTCAGAACTGGGCCTTCCGTATGCTATCAGCAGAGAATGCACCATGATCGTACGGCTCCTCCATGCGACATCAGAATAAATGATGATCATGGCCCCAGATGGGCTGCTAGCAATGTATTGGCCAAAGAGGGGAATGAAGTGTTTGTGATGAAAATGGGGTGTTTGTTGTGAAACCATGTAATGGGCAAACGCAGAAAGCATTTGGACTAGACCAAACTGCAAACTACAGATAACCAGGAACTACTGTGAAAGGACGTGGCCCCCAGCAACCCATTAACACAATCGACCTCGCTGTCAACCGCGAGGGTGAACCCACCATGCTCGACAGTCCGATCAGACCAGCCGCGCGGCAGTGCAGCAACGATCCGACCAACTCACCCAGGCCAGGACTTCAACTCAGGCGATCAACCCGGGAACGCAGAGCGCCAGATCGCCTCAACTTGTAAATAACTTGTACATAAGACTTTGGGGGGGAGTGATGTTATGTATGTAAATCTCACCAATGTGTAAGATTTGCTACCAGGGGGCACACCTGTGGGAGACCTAAGGGTACCTGTGCACTCAGGTCAAGCAGGTATGAAAGGCAATCTAACATGCTGCTTCCCCACTCTGGAGTTACAATAAAGAACAGTTTGAGCTGAAGATGTACAATCTTGTGGAGCTATTCTAAACATAACACCCACCTGACAAGGTAGGTCTGATGTGGCCCACCCAAGTGCAGCAGTTTAAAGAGAAGGCAGACCACCTTTTTGAGTAAAACGAAGGGTGAGAAATAAAAGCAGCCTTGGCAGCATTGCCCACGTCCTGAGAACGAATTAAAAATTGATAACAGTTAAGACAGAATAGATTGGGGGTTGAATCTGGGAATTTCCCCCTCTCTTTGACTTTGTTATTCATTCCCCTTTGTTTGGAACTATTCTAACATCTCATCTGACATTACAGCGCTTCCTCAGTACCACACTGGAGCATCAGCCTAGTTTATGTGCTCAAGTCCTGCAGTGGTGCTTGAACCCATGGCCTTCTGACTCAGAGGTGAGAGTCCTACCACCGAGCCATGGCTGACACATACTGTACTGGACTATTAATCCAGTAATGAGTTCAAACCGAATATGGCAAGTTGTGAAATTAAATTCAATAAATCTGATAATTTATAGGCTTGCACCAGAAAAATGAAAGCTGCTGGATTGTTGTAAAAACCCAATAGTTTCACTAATGTCCTTCAGGGAAGGGGTTCTGCTGTAACCCCAACCCGTTCTGCCTACATGTATCTCAAGTCCCACACCACTGGTTGGCTTTTAAATGCCCTCATAGTAACCAGGGATGGACAATAAATATGCTTTGTCAGTGTTATCCGCATCCCAAGAACAAATATATATTTTAAAAAACAATATTTTCTCATTGTTGGTATCTCATTGAAAAGGAAATCATGCTTGACAAATCTTCGAGAATTTTTTTGTGGATGTAACTAATAGAGTGGACAAGGGAGAACCAGTGGATGTGGTGTATTTGGACTTTCAAAAGGCTTTTGACAAGGTCTCACACAAAATTAAAGCACATGGTATTGGGGGTAATGTATTGACGTGAATAGAGAACTGGTTGGCAGACAGGAAGCAAAGAGTAGGAATAAACGGGTCCTTTTCAGAATGGCAGGCAGTGACTAGTGGGGTACCGCAAGGTTCAGTGCTGGCACCCCAGCTATTTACAATATACATTAATGATTTAGACGAAGGAATTGAATGTAATATCTCCAAGTTTGCAGATGACACTAAGCCGGGTGGCAGTGTGAGCTGTGAGGAGAATGCTAAGAGGTGGCTTGGACAGGTTAGGTGAGTGAGCAAATACATGGCAGATGAAGTATAATGTAGATAAATGTGAGGTTATCCACTTTGGTGGCAAAAACAGGAAGGCAGCATATTATCTGAATGGTGACAGATTAGGAAAAGGGGAGGTGCAACGAGACCTGGGTGTCATGGTACATCAGTCATTGAAAGTTAGCATGCAGGTACAGCAGGGGTGAAGAAGGCAAATGGCATGTTGGCCTTCATAGCGAGAGGATTTGAGTATAGGAGCAGAGAGGTCTTACTGCAGTTGTACAGGGCCTTCGTGAGACCACACCTTGAATATTGTGTACAGTTTTGGTCTCCTAATCTGAGGAAAGACATTCTTGCTATTGAGGGAGTGCAACAAAGATTCACCAGACTGATTCCCGGGATGGCAGGACTGACATATGAAGAAAGACTGGATCGACTAAGCTTATATTCATTAAAACTTAGAAGAATGAGAGGGGATCTCATAGAAACATATAAAATTCTGACAGGATTGGACAGGTTAAATGCAGGAAGAATGTTCCCGATGTTGGGGAAGTCCAGAACCAGGGGTCACAGTCTAAGGATAAGGGGTAAGCCATTTAGGACCGAGATGAGGAGAAACTTCTTCACTCAGAGAATTGTGAACTTGTGGAATTCTCTACCACAGAAAGTTGTTGAGGCCAGTTCATTAGATATATTCAAAAGGGAGTTAGATGTGGCCCTTACGGCTAAAGGGATCAAGGGGTATGGAAAGAAAGCAGGAATGGGGTACTGGAGTTCATGATCAGCCATGATCATATTGAATGGTGGTGGAGGCTTGAAGGGCTGAATGGCCTAGTCCTGAGCCTATTTTCTATGTTTCTATGTATCATCGTGGTAAATCTGCATTGTGGTCTCTCTATGGCTTTCAGGTCCTTTCTATAATGAAGTCCCTAAAATAACGTACAGTGCTACAGCTATTGTCCCTGTACAAATTTGTCATGACCTCTTTCTAATTGCAATCTATGCCCTATGTATAAAACCCAAATTGCCATTAGCCTTTTCTGTGGCTTTATGCACCCGGACACACACTTCCAATAAATGATGTAATTGAACCCCCATGTCTGTTCCTGCATACTCTCTGGGAACCTTCCATTGAGCTTACACTTGCACTCCTTCCTTGCCTTTCCAAAATGTATCACCTCACACACTTCTCTGCATCAAATTGAATTTACTGCCTGTCTGCACATTTTGTCAACCTATTTCTGTTCTTCTGAACTCCACTGTTTATACCAAACCCCTGCTTTTATATGATTGGCAAGTTTAGATTGTGCTCTCTACACCCAAGTCCAAATCATCTATACTACTTAACACCACTTCCAATTCTTCTCCAACCTAAGCAGCACCCATTAACCCTAACCCTTTGTTGCCTGTCAGTTAACCAATGCTATTCATAGTAATATCCATGCTATTACATTTTCTCTTATTTCATACCGCTGAATGTTCACGAGGTGGGGGGATGATGTTGTGTGGCACCCCGGTATATTCGAGAAGGGCAAGTGACACAATATTCATCCTTTCATCCCAGAGGTGTAACAGGACAACGTTTGCTTCCCCCAAAGAGCTGAGTGAGAAAGAAATGAGAATGAGGGTATTGTGTTCCTGATGTATCCTTTATATAATAGTAAGCTGGGCTTTTCATTGCTTTCTCGTGTGTATTCTCTTTATAATAGTAAACTGGATACTTCGCTGTTTGCAGTATATATCTGTATTAAAATTGGTGTCTTGCTGCTTCTCAGTATGTACACTTTATATAAATTCAACTGGGTATCTACCGCTTCCCCACTGTGTATCCTCTAAATAATACTAAAGGTGATATACCACTTTCCTTTGTGTGTATCCTCTATATAACATTAAACTGCATATATCGCTGTCCGCAATCCACCATATAAGGCTATTGTGTTCCTAACACAGATGAGGCTGCACACAGGGAGGTTAAAGTAACAGTGACCTCAGTCTTTAATAAGACACTCCAGAGTGAGGAACAGGCCTTATGGGCCGGCTTATATACAGTGCTCCCAAGGGATGCTGGGATCCCTTGGGACTTCAGGGATACACATCATCACTCCCCCCGCACCCCCCAAAGTCAAAGTGAAAACTATTTACAAGGTGAGGTGGTCGGAAGCCTTTCTTTCCCTGGTGGACCGCCTCGGTACAAATGTCTGTTCTGGTGTGTTGGCTGTGCCCTCGCTGGGCTGCTGGGTGAGCCTGGCCTTGCTGGGCTGTTGGAATGATGGGTTCGATTTCCTGGTCCGGCGTGGTGTCGTTGATCCTTTGGGTGTGTGTTGTGGGCTCGAAAAAGGTGGTGTCTGCTGTGGGTTGTTCAGGGCAGTCTGTGAACCGCAGCCTCGTTTGGTCCAGGTACTTTCTGCAAATTTGTCCATTGTCAAGTTTGACTACAAACACCCTACTCCCTTCTTTAGCTATCACCGTGCCCGTGATCCACTTGGGACCATGTCCATAGTTTAGCACATACACAGGGTCATTCAGATCAATTTCCCGTGTCAGTGGCGCGACCATCGTTTACATTTTGTTGCTGCCACCTGCTCTCTACCTGATCATGCAGGTTGGGGTGAACCAGCGAGAGTCTGGTTTTAAGTGTCCTTTTCATGAGTAGCTCAGCTGGGGGCACCCCTGTGAGCGAGTGGGGTCTCGTTCGGTAGCTGAGCAGTACTCGGGACAGGCGGATTTGGAGTGAGCCCTCTGTGACTCATTTGAGGCTCTGTTTGATGGTTTGTACTGCCCGCTCTGCCTGCCCATTGGAGGCTGGTTTAAATGGGGCCGAGGTGACATGTTTGATCCCATTGCAGGCCATGAATTCTTTAAATTCGGCACTGGTGAAACATGGCCCATTGTCACTGACCAGTATGTCAGGCAGGCCGTGGGTGGCAAACATGGTCCTCAGGCTTTCAATGGTGACGGTGGCGGTGCTTCCCGACATTATTTCACATTCAATCCATTTTGAAAAAGCATCCACCACCACCAGGAACACGTTACCAAGAAACGGGCCCCGCATAATCGACATGGATCCTCGACCATGGTCTGGAGGGCCAGGACCACAAATTTAGTGGTGCCTCTCTGGGCGCGTTGCTCAACTGAGCACATACGCTGCATTGCGGTACACAGGATTCTAAGTCAGTCGATACCGGGCCACCACACGTGGGATCTGGCTATCGCTTTCATCATTACTATACCCGGGTGTGTGCTGTGGAGATCCGAGATGAACATCTTCCTGCCCTTTTTTGGTAGCACTATGCAGTTACCCCACAACAGGCAGTCTGCCTGAATGGACAGCTCATCCTTTCGCCGCTGGAACGGCTTGATTAGCTCATGCATTTCAACGGGGATGCTGGCCCAGCTCCCATGCAGTACACAGTTTTTTACTAGGGACAGCAGAGGATCTTGGCTGGTCCAAGTACTAATCTGGCGGGCCGTGACAGGTGATTTATTATTTTCAAACGCTTCCATGACCATCAACAAGTCTGCGGGCTGCGCTACCATCAACAAGTTTGCAGGCTGCACCATTTCCACCCCCGTGGTGGGCAATTTTAGCCGACTGAGAGCATCCGCACAGTTCTCGGTGCCTGGCCTGTGGCAGATGGTATCGTTATACGCTGATAGCGTGAGTGCCCACCTTTGTATGTGGGCTGAGGCATTAGTATTTATCCCCTTGTTTTCAGCGAACAGGGATGTGAGGGGCTTGTGATCGGTTTCCAGCTCAAATTTGAGGCCAAACAGGTACTGATGCATTTTCTTTACCCCGAACACACACACTAATGCCTCTTTCTCAATCATGCTGTAGGCCCTCTCGGCCTTAGACAAGCTCCTGGAAGCATAGACGACAGGTTGCAACTTCCCCGCAACGTTAGCTTGTTGTAAAACACACCCGACTTCGTACGATGACGCGTCACATGCTAGCACAAGTCTTTTACACGGGTTATACAATACAAGCAGCTTGTTGGAGCTTAAAATGTTTCTGGCTTTCTCAAAAGCAATTACTTGTTTTATCCCCCATACCCAGTTCTCACCTTTGCGCAATAACACATGTAGGGGCTCTAAAAGGGTGCTTAACCCCGGTAGGAAGTTACCAAAATAGTTGAGGAATCCCAGGAACGACCGGAGCTCTGTGATGTTCTGTGGCCTAGGCGCGTTGCTGATAGCCTCTGTCTTGGTGTCTGTGGGCCGAATGCTGTCTGCCGCAATCTTTCTCCCCAAAAACTCCACTTCTGTTGGCATGAAGACGTATTTCGACCTCTTCAGCCGCAGCCCTACGCGATCCAGTTGCTGGAGGACCTCCTCCAGGTTTTGTAGGTGCTTGGCGGTGTCCCAACCCGTGACCAATATGTCGTCCTGAAAGACCACCATGTGTGGTACCGACTTGAGTAAGCTCTCCATGTTTCTCTGGAAGATCGCTGCAGCCGACCGAATTTCAAATGGGCATCTATTGTAGATGAACAGTCCCTTGTGCGTGTTGATGCAGATGAGGCCCTTCGAAGACTCCTCCAGTTCCTGCGTCATGTAGGCCGAAGTCAGGTCGAGCTTGGTGAACGTCTTGCCTCCTGCCAGCGTCGCAAATAGGTCGTCTGCCTTAGGTAGCGGGTATTGGTCCCGAAGTGAGAAATGATTAATAGTTACTTTATAATCGCCGCAAATTCTGACCGTGCCATCACTTTTGAGTACTGGAACAATCGGTGAATTCCACTGGAGAGATGATGCCCTTGCGTTGCAGCCTGTCAAGCTCGATTTCCACTCTCTCCCTCATCATGTGAGGTACCACTTGCACTTTGTGGTGAATGGGTCATGCCTCTGGGACCAAGTGGATCCGCACCTTCACCCCAGAAAAGTTTCCAATGCCTGGCTCAAAAAGGGAAGGAAATTTGTTAAGAACCTGGGTACATGAGGCCTCATCGACATGTGATAGCGCTCGGATGTCATCCCAGTTCCAACGGATTTTGCCCAGCCAGCTCCTTCCAAGCAGTGTGGGGCCATCGCCCGGGACAATCCAGAGTGGCAGATCGTGCACCATGCCCTCGTAGGTGACCTTGACCATGCCGCTGCCCAGGACAGTGATAAGCTCTTTGGTGTACGTTCTCAGTTTCGTGTGGATAGGGCTCAGGGCTGGTCTGAATGCCTTGTTGCACCAGTCTCTCAAACATCTTTTTTACTCATGATGGATTGACTAGCACCAGTGTCCAGTTCCATGGCTACGGGTAAGCCATTCAATTTTACGTTTAGCATTATAGGTGGACATTTCATCGAAAATGTGTGCACCCCGTGTACTTCAGCATCTGCCTCCTCTCTTTGAGGCTCGAAATTGCTTTGATCCACTTTGGACTGATCTTTCTCTGCCACGTGGTGGTTAGCAGGTTTTGCAGAGCTTGCAGCTCGTTTGCAAGCTCGTTGGAGGTGCCCCATTGTTCCACAGCTCTTGCAAACATACCCTTTGAAACGGCATGAATAGGCTGAATGGAAGCCTCCACAATACCAACAAGGTGTGAATTGCCTTGCATTCATCCTTTGTTGGGGTCTCTGAGTCATCTGGGTCACCTGAGGCCTGCTGGCAGTTGCAGACTTGTGGGTTCTGCCCTGTATATTTCTGCTCGCAAACACAGTTCCAGTTAATTTATGAACATTGCTAGCACTTGTGTGCTGAGAGATTTGTTTGGTGTTATCACTGGTGGACATAAACGCCTGTGCTATCGCAATGGCCTTACTGAGGGTCGGTATCTCTACAGTCAAAAGTTTTCGTAGGAAACAAAAAAGTCTCTGAGCATTTGCTCCAGGTAGCCATCGAACTCACATTGTCCTGCAAGTCGCCTTAGCTCGGCGACGTAGCTCGCCACTTCAGATCGCTGGCACGTGTAGAACCGTTACCTCACCATCAGCACGCTCTCCCTAGGGTTAAGATGTTTCCGAACCAGTGTACACAACTCCTCATACGACTTATCTGTGCGTTTCACCGGAGCCAGAAGATTCTTCATGAGGCTGTAGGTCGGTGCCCCGCAGACTGTGAGGAGGACTGCTCTCCTTTTTGCAGCGCTTCCTTCTCCGTCCAGCTTGTTGGCAACAAAGTATTGGTCTAGCCGTTCGACATAGGCTTCCCAGTCCTCACCCTCTGAGACCTTCTCCAGGATGCCCACAGTTTGATGCATCTCTGCGTTGGATTTGTATACTCGTCACCAGTTGTTGTGTTCCTAACACAGATGAGATTGTACACAGGGAGGCTAAAGTAACAGTGATCTCAGTCTTTATTAAGACACTCCAGAATGAGGAACAGGCCTTAGGGGCCGGCTTATATACAGTGCTCCCAAGGGATGCTGGGATCCCTTGGGACTACAGGGGATGAGCTCCCTGGTGGCGGAACATGGGAGTGCATGCTTTACAGATACACAACAAAGATTAAACTGGGTATTTCACTTTCCAGCAACATATATATCCTCTTTACAATACCGAGCTAGGTATCATGTGTGTATCCTCTATTTAATACTAAACTCACAGTACCCCAATCTGAATCCTCTATATTATACTGGGTGTTTCACTTTCCGATGGTTTATATCCTCTATGTGACATCAAGCTGGGTGGTTCACTGCTCCCAAATGTGTTTCATCTGACATTTCAAAACTAATGTTCAACTCCCCTAATGGTTGTGTGGGTGAGTGCACCATCCAGTACATTTTTCACAGTCCATTGAATACATGGGAGGTAAAGGAGATTGGAAGTTAGCCAACACTAGTCTAATTCTTAAAGGGTTAGAAGTATGATCCTGGGAACTACATACCTAAAAGCTTAATTAGGAATAACATGAAGTATATTGCAAAGGAAACAATTCAATAGCATTTCACAAGAATTGAGGAAGTAGTTCTGAGGCATCATAGATTTCTAATAGTTGTGTGTAACAAATGTATTGAACTTCTTTAAGTTATGATATGCAGATGGTGGATGTTTGATATAGTGACTGGGATTTTCTGTTTGTACACTCACCAGTCCAGGATATTCTTGGTTATTAAGATAAATGGGAGGGAAATCCTGGGCTGGAAAGTAAACAAGCAGAAAATCCCAACCAATATGGTAGCTTCTAAGAGTCATTTGATAAGGTGCCGAATGAGATATATGAATACACTGAAAGAATTTGGGACATGCTAAGGTCTTG
Organism: Pristiophorus japonicus; assembly: GCF_044704955.1. Classification (NCBI taxonomy): domain Eukaryota; kingdom Metazoa; phylum Chordata; class Chondrichthyes; family Pristiophoridae; genus Pristiophorus; species Pristiophorus japonicus. The sequence continues at coordinate 224,330,525 of NC_091984.1, read as the reverse complement.
CTCAGACCACACTTGGGGTATTGTGCTTCTGGTTTCTATAATGGGAACTAGGGTGCTAGAGGAATGGGCTGAATGGCCTTTTCTCATTATTGGTCTTATCAAATATAAAGGAAGAAATACTGAACTGGATTGATATTAGGATACAAACAGTGGAATAGGAGTTCCAGGTACTCACCCTTGGGACAGTCACTGGGCAGTTGCGATTACTTGTAAATTCCAGACTCCAGGACAGTGACTCCTTTTCTTAAAGTTTTGTGGCTGGTGCTAGAAGGAAGATTTTTATACTAACAGATCTCCCTTGGCTTAATATGCTGTTTTGATCAATGTAATGTACAATATGTTCTGGCCACAAATTTACATTGGTTAAATCAGTTTAATTGCAATTTATTATACAATATTGTGGGAGTGTTTGTGGTCAATTCCTTGATGATGTGCATATCTGTGTGGAGAGTATAAATCTGTGGTCTTGATCAATGTTCCCCGTCATTTCTTTTGGGTGCGTGGCCCCTTGGTTTTGCTCAGAACGTTAACATTGCAAGCATTAACAGTCCTGGGCGGCGCAATGGGCAGAGAGCTGCGCGGCCGTGCAGTTTATAGGAAACGTTGATCTTGGTTATTATACATTTAGATGTCAGTCTTGGCTCAGTAGTAGCACTCTCGTTTCTGAATCAGGTGGTTGTGGGTTCAAATCCCAGTCCAAAGACTTGAGCACATAATCTAGGCTGACACTTCAGTGCAGCACTAAGGGAGTGCTGCACTGTCGGAGCTGCCGTATTTTGGCTAAGATGTTAAACCGAGGCCCTGTCTGCCCTCTCAGGTAAAAGATCCCAGGGCATTATTTGAAGAAGAGCAGGGGAGTTCTCCCTAGTGTCCTGGACAATATATATTCCTCAATCAACATCACTAAAACAGATCATCTTGCCATTATTTCATTGCTGTTTGTGGAAGCTTGCTGTGCACAAATTGGCTGCTGCATTTCCCACATTATAAAGGTGCCTACACTTCATTGGCTGTAAAGTGCTTTGGGACATCACGAAGTCGTGAAAGGTGCTATATAAGTGCAAGTTCTTTCTTTCTTATTGAAGTACATCGTTGATTTTATCTCTTAACCATTTTTTAAAGCCTTATAATACAGAATAAGATAGCAGGGAAAATCTTCCAGGATGCAGGTAGGTAGGAGGGACATTGCAGTTATGATTTGTAGCAGCACTGTGGAGTGGATAGAGATGTGTGGTTAGATAGTGTTATGAAATTGGTCCAGGAGTATTGGAACCAAATTGGCAGGGCTTCATAGTGGTAAGAAGGTGGTCTCGAGGCGAGGGAGTACTGGGATGATGGTGGCAGCATTGGGAAGGAGAGAAGTTGCTGGGTTTGGAAATTCTGGGAACGGGATCCTAAAGAGGTGGGAACAGTGGGAAGGGGTTTGCAGACTGTAGCTCAGAAAGTACAGCAATAGGGTTTTTGTGCGGCTGGTTGCTAGTGGTGAGTGTTATGTGTGAGAGAGGGGGGGGAAGAGAGAGGGGGGGTGGGGGAAGTGGCCAGGACAGAAAGTCACAGGCACTTAAGAAATCCAAGAGGTAATTCAGAAGAAACTTCTTTACCCAAAGAGTGAGAATGTGGAACTCACTTCCACAGGGAGTGGTTGAAGCGAATAGTATCGATGCATTTAAGGGGAGGTTAGACAAGCACATGAGGGAGAAGGGAATAGAGGGTTATGCTGATAGATTTAGATGAGGAAAGACGGGAGGAGGCTCAAGTGGAGCATAAACGCCGGCATCGACTGGTTGTGCCGAATGGCCTGTTTCTGTGCCGTATATCCTGTGTAATCCTGTGTAAGTCAACAGGTGAGAGCAGCAAGAGTTGGTCCGGAGAACGAGGAGGGGAAAGGCACAGATAAATGGGCTGGTAGGAAGGAGTAAGGGTTGGAAGGCACATCGTCCAAGAAAGCTTTAAAAAAAAAGTCATGTCCCGCAATGAGTTAGAAAAGCCTGTATTATTTGCACAGCATGCATAAACACTGTTTGCTATTTAAATAATAGGGATTCCTAAGTTAACATGGGGAATCCAGATCCTCATAAGGAAAGACATGTTCTTGATGGTAACCAAGAATTGGTTTTGTTGGTTAATCGCTTTTAAGTGGCACATAAAAGTTTTATGGTGTGGCATGCGGATATTAGCAATTTCAGTTACTGAAGGGAAAAAATGGCGTTGAAAAGTTTTCAGGTAAAATTTGTGGAGAAACAATAATACAGCGCCACCTAGTGGGCAGCGTGTACGATTACAGCGTAACATGTTTATATAGCTGGTTTCCATTCTAAGTGTGGGCATAGAGGGGGCAAAATTGGGCTGCTTTGTGTCTCCTGTTAGCACCCCCGGGGGGGATGCTAATGGGGCACAAATGAGTTTGCGACTGGGCGGGTCGCTGTTAACGACTCCCGCCATATTGGGCAGGGGTTTAGCAGCGACGTTACGGCCTTGCGCCCCGATCTCCTGCACCCGGAGATTGTGATATCATCGCCGTTGACACCGCTTCGTTAACGCCCCGGCCCCGAAATTGGCATTCGCCCCCTGCAGCAGTGTCGGGCGGTAACAGTGACAACTTCAGGGGACACCTATCGGGCGGACGGCCACTAGCAGGGTGAAATTAAAGGGGAGGTGGCCAAGTGCAAAAAAAAATGACATTTCGTTGGCACGCCTAATGCGGTTTCTTCGCGGGGTCGTGGCCGCGATCGCTCAGCTCCTCACTCTGCTTGAGAGGATGGGATACAGAATCAGAATCTGTTTTTGGTGGTGTCCAGGAAGAGAAAACTGGAGAGAGAAAAGGACAAAAGGAAAGAGGAAAAGAGGGGAAAAGACCAAGAGAAACCTGCTGCTTTTGACAAAGTAAAAATGGCGAGTTCAATAATTGATCTATTTTTGAGTGGTAAATGTTGCCCTTAAAGGTGCGGGTGTTGGTATTGTATGTCAACTGTCAAATTAGAAGGGGTAAAGATGTGGTTTATTTGTCTAGATGCACCACGTTCACAAACTGGCAAACTCTTTCTTGGTTTTGGGAAGGAGAATAGTCAGGCGACCTGTATTATTTTTAACTCCAGCCAGGGGAAACAGCCTCTCTGCACCTTCCCTGTCAAGCCCTCTAAGAACCTTATATGTGTTTCAATGAAATCACCTTGCATTCTTCTAAACTCCAGAGAATATAGGCCCATTCTCCTCGATCTCTCCCAATAGGACAGCCCATTTAAAACAGAAATGAGGAGGAATTTATTTTCTCAGAGGGTCGTGAATCTTTGGAATTCTCTACTCCAGAGAGCTGTGGGGGCTGGGTCATTGAATATATTTAAGGTGGTGATAGACAGATTTTTGAACGATAAGGGAGTCAAGGGTTATGGAGAGCGGGTGGGGAAATGGAGTTGAGGCCAGGATCAGATCAGCCATGATCTTATTAAATGGTGGAGCAGGCTCGAGGGGCCAGGTGGCCTATTCCTGCTCCTATTTCTTATGTTCTAGGACACCATGAGAAATCCTCTGCACTTTTGGTATAGTGCCATGGGATCTTTTACATCCACCTGAGAGAGCAGAGGTGCTTGGTTTATCATCATCATCATCGGCAGTCCCTCGAAACGAGGATGACTTGCTTCCATGCCAAAAAAGGATGAGTTCACAGGTGTTCCAATGAAGGACCTAATATTCCAGGTCCTGAACTACATCCTGCAGGGTGGAAGATGCCTCTGTGCGTGGATTTTTTTTAACGTGTGGTGACCGTTGCACACTAGCTACCACACGGGTTTGACAGAGCTAGGTCTTGGTCCAGTGGCAAGGGTTATCCAAGACGACTGGAGACCTGCTCTGCTGCGTGGACCTAGTGCGCACACATATCGCAGTGTGGGCAGATAGGAGAGTATCCCACGACATGATGGAAGCCCCGACCTGCGTGAGAACACCAGCGGCAGGTCGGGGCCATAAAAGGAGCGGAGGTGCGGCGCCTGGGAGCAGCGTGGAGGAGTGCAACTCCAGGGAGCAGCACGAGCTGTGATGGCAGCAAAGAGTGATGTCATCAAGGCCCAGGTCGGTGATTGGAGCGTGGGCAGATACAGCAGGAGCAGCGAGGTCGGGGCGAAGGAGAAGCGAGAGACTGTGGAGGGATGTGATCGGGGCCCAGGAGGGGCGTGAGTTCGGGGCCAGGGGCCCAGGGGCCCAGGGGCAGCACGGACTTGGTTTAACAGCTCCACCAAAAGATGTACATCCAACAGTGCAGCACTCCCTCAGTACTGCACTGAAGTTTAGGCTTAGAATACATACTCAAGTCTCTGGAGTGGGGCTTGGACCCGGAACTTTCTGACACAGGGACGTGTAAGATTTCTAAATCTCTGGCATTAAATTGACAGTGAGACTGAGTCGGAATAGTTTATTAAACACACATGCATGTCTTATCAGAGAAACAGCAGTCGTCAGCTAGCTTACGGATCGACTTAGTTACAACAGATACAATGTTACAATAATGATTTATAAAAAGGTATATGTCATTTCCCTCTGGAAAAACACACGGCTCGCTCTTTTGTCCGTAGAGAGAGGTCCTGCCTTTTGTTGTGTGCTTAAGAAAAAAAGAGACCGAGCAATCTTTGCTTGGGTTTTTATTATCCCTTAAGTCCATTGTTCCTCAGAAAGCCTCAGGATTGGATCTTGGTTCCAGGGCCGTTCCTGATTGGCTCTCCTCACACATGTGTCTGTCTAGAGGACCCGGTGCCATTCCTTGATTAGGTTAATGGCTTTCCAATAAACATCTTTTCTAGTTTGGTGAGTTTCAAATCCATGGAGACATGAACTTGGGGAAGTCATTCATTTTGTTTCTTTCAACACTGCAGCCTTTCTATATAATCTACACTTTTAACATTTATATATATATAGAATCAATTTTGTCATTACTAAACACTTTTATTCTTACAGACGAGGAGTGCTACCCACTGAGCCAAGTGATAACTTTGACATCAAGAAAAGTGAGCGAGGAAGTAAGGCATTGAAAACTGGAAGTCTGCACTGACTTAATATTTGTACTAAGATATACAGGCATTGAGGCTTACATCTAATACCTGTCCATCAATCTCCAGACATCACACTTTGTTACAAAACAACAACTGACGTACAGCCTGAAATGTACAAGCAATTATAACTGGCATTTGATTGTCAGCAGTTCATAAGCCATTGCAAAGACCCAGATTTGCATATCTAGAGGTACTGGGCCAGTGAACAGCTGAACATCATAACCCTGCTCCAGACTGACGACTACCTGTGAGCAATGACCTCAGGACACTCCCTGCTTTATAAATGACCCTGATCAAGATGTTCAAAGTAGAATGTCTAACTTTGCAGATGACATCAAATTGTGTGATAAGGGAGGGTGGTTAGAGGAAAGGGATAATATCTAAAAAGATCTGCACAGTCTCAGCAACTGGGCAGATGGATTGCAAATTCAATTTAATATTAAGAAATGTAGGATAATACACTTCGGGTGCCAAAAGTAGAAAATGTGATTAGATCATTAAATAAAGTAAATCAGGAAGAAGATGCAGCTTTAACTGTTAACACACTCTGAAATACTCACCACAGTGAGAAACAGCATTGCAAAAAGAAACTAAATGTTGGAACAAATGTTGGAAAGTGTGAGGTCATGCACTTTGGCAGAAAAATTAAAGAGCAAGTTATTATTTAAATTGAGAAAGGATGCAAAGTGCTGCAGTACAGCAGGACCCGGGGGTACTTGTGCATGAAACACAAAAGGATAGTATGCAGGTACAGCAAGTGATCAGGAAGGCCAATGGAACCTTGGCCTTTATTGCAAAGGGGATGGAGTATAAAAGCAAGGAAGTCTTACTATATAAGGTATTGGTGAGGCCACACCTGGAATACTGCGTGCAATTTTGGCTTCCATATTTATGAAAGGATATACTTGCTTTGGAGGCAGTTCAGAGAAGGCTCACTAGGTTGATTCCGGGAATGAGGGGGTTGACTTATGAGGAAAGGTTGAGTAGGTTGAGCCTCTACTCATTGGAATTCAGAAGAATGAGAGGTGATCTTATCGAAACCTATAAGATTATGAGGGGGCTTGATAAGGTGGATGCAGAGAGGATGTTTCCACTGATAGGGGAGACTAGAACTAGAGGGCATGATCTTAGAATAAGCGGCCGCCATTTAAAACAGAGATGAGCAGAAATTTCTTCTCTCGGAGGGTTGTAAATCTGTGGAATTCGCTGCCTCAGAGAGGTGTGGAAGCTGAGACATTGAATAAATTTAAAACAGAAATAGACAGTTTCTTAAACGATAAGGGGATAAGGGGTTATGGGGAGCGGGCGGGGAAGTGGAGCTGAGTCCATGATCAGATCAGCCATGATCTTATTGAATGGCGGAGCAGGCTCGAGGGCCATATGGCCTACTCCTGTTCCTATTTCTTATGTTCTTATTATGTTAAGCACTAGGGACCGAAATTGCCCTCAACAGGAAATTGGGGAGGGCTCCAGGAATTAACTGGGAATTTACCGCCCGATAGAGTCAGAGGGAAGGGCCGGAAAAGTAGGCTCTTTAACTCTGACACCGCCTCCCAGCGCTTTGAGGTGGTGTCGGGGCAGATTCGGGTCGGGGCGATGACTACGTCAGGGAATATGTCAGCGCGGCGGTGATGATGTCAGCATGACCCAGATGTACTGTGTTGCACTGACACGTCGCAATGTCCCTCCCCTTCATTTAAAGAAGAGGGACGCTGTGAGGCCGACATGGAGCCCACTGGGCCACCAGGGAGGGGTTCGGCCGGGCCAGCGGCCACCATTGTCGGTCGACTCAGGAGTCGGCTGACAATTAAAACAAAATGGCGACCACGGCAGTGCGCCCTCCCCTTTAAGGGCGTTGCACCGCCCAGCCACTGGCAGCTTCCCGCTGCGCGAAGCTGTCGGGTGTACCAACCGGCGGCGACAGCGCTCCTGCAGGGCAATTTCCCCCGGGGGGGTGGTTAATGGGGTGCTCATAGAAACATAGAAACATAGAAAATAGGTGCAGGAGTAGGCCATTCGGCCCTTCTAGCCTACACCACCATTCAATGAGTTCATGGCTGAACATGCAACCTCAGTACCCCATTACTGCTTTCTCGCCATACCCATTGATCCCCCTAGTAGTAAGGACTACATCTAACTCCTTTCTGAATATATTTAGTGAATTGGCCTCAACAACTTTCTGTGGTAGAGAATTCCACAGGTTCACCACTCTCTGGGTGAAGAAGTTTCTCCTCATCTCGGTCCTAAATGGCTTACCCCTTATCCTTAGACTGTGACCCCTGGTTTTGGACTTCCTCAACATTGTGAACATTCTTCCTGCATCTAACCTGTCCAAACCCATCAGAATTTTAAACGTTTCTATGAGGTCCCCTCTCATTCTTCTGAACTCCAGTGAATACAAGCCCAGTTGATCCAGTCTTTCTTGATATGTCAGTCCCGCCATCCCGGGAATCAGTCTGGTGAACCTTCGCTGCACTCCCTCAATAGCAAGAATGTCCTTCCTCAAGTTAGGAGACCAAAACTGATACGTCCTTACTACACAGTATAAATGCACACGAGGCCCATGCTTGAGAGAAGGTCAGTCTGTGACCTGTCCTTTATTCCTTAGCACTCAAGTGATGAAGGTTGGTGGAGCTTCCCCTTTTATATCTGAAGGTCTAGGTTAGGAGTGTCTCCCACAAGTTCACCACCTAGTGGTCAGTGTTCTCACAGTGTACAACTTAGGTCAGTTTATACGTGGGTTACAATGCTGGTTGAATACATGACATCACCTCCCCCCCCAAAGTCTTATTGGGATCACAGGTTGAGTCTTTCTGGTGGTTTACGCTCCCTTGTAGAGCGCCTGAGTTGGGGCTCCGGTTGTTGGGCGCTGGCCTGATTTTGCGGTGCCTCAGGCCTGTCCGGACTGCCCACAGTGACTGGGCTCTCCTCCCTTTGGTTCCGGTGTTCGGTCACCTGTGGTGGAGTGAACTCTATATCGTGTTCTTCCTCTGCTTCTTCTATGGGGTTGCTGAACCTCCTTTTTGTTTGATCCACATGTTTGCGGCAGATTTGTCCATTGGTAAGTTTAACTACCAGAATCCTATTTCCTTCTTTGGCAACCACGGTGCCTGCGAGCCATTTGGGTCCTGCAGCATAGTTGAGGACAAAAACAGGATCATTTACATCAATACATCGCGCCCTCGCATTCCTGTCATGGTAGTTACATTGTGACTGGCGCCTGCTCTCGACAATTTCTTTCATGGTGGGGTGTATGAGGGATAATCGGGTTTTGAGCGTCCTTTTCATTAGTAGCTCTGCAGGTGGAACCCCTGTGAGTGAGTGTGGTCTGGATCTATAGGCCAACAGGAGGTGCGATAAGCGGGTTTGTAGGGAACCCCCTTGGAATCTGAGTATCCCCTGTTTGATTATCTGCACTGCTCGTTCTGCCTGGCCGTTTGAGGCCGGCTTGAACGGTGCCGTTCTAACATGGTTAATTCCATTGCCTGCCATGAAGTCCTGGAATTCAGTGCTTGTGAAGCATGGGCCATTGTCGCTGACCAAGATGTCCGGTAGACCGTGGGCGGCGAACATTGCCCGTAGACTTTCTACCGTGGCAGAGGATGTGCTTGAATTTAAAATGTCACGCTCGATCCATTTGGAGTAGGCGTCTACTACAACCAAAAACATTTTCCCCATGAAAGGACCTGCGTAGTCCACATGGATGCGTGACCAAGGCTTGGCGGGCCATGGCCAGGGGCTAAGGGGGGCTTCCCTGGACGCATGGCCCAGCTGGGCACACGTGTTGCACCTGCGAACACAAAGTTCCAGATCTGCGTCTATCCCTGGCCACCAAACGTGTGACCTGGCAATTGCCTTCATCGTGACAATGCCCGGGTGCCCATTGTGGAGTTCTCTGATGAACACCTCTCTGCCCATCTGGGGCATGACTACGCAGTTTCCCCACAGTAGGCAATTGGCCTGAATCGAGAGTTCATCCTTGCACCTGTGAAATGGTTTAAATTTCTCAGGGCATGCCCTGTACGTGGCTGCCCAGTCCCCATTCAGGACACATTTCTTGACTAGAGACAATAGCGAGTCTCTAGTTGTCCAGACTTTAATCTGACGGGCTGTCATGGGTGAGCTTTCGCTTCCGAAAGCTTCAACAGCCATGACCATCTCAGCACCATGCTAGTGGGAGCCTGCTGAGTGCATCAGTGCAGTTTTCGGTGCCCGGTCTGTGCCGAATTGTGTAGTCATAGGCAGCTAACGTGAGTGCCCACCTCTGTATGCGGCCGATGCGTTTGCATTTATGGCCTTGTTGTCAGCCAAAAGGGACGTTAGGGGTTTGTGATCTGTCCCCAGCTCAAATTTCCTGCCAAACAGGTACTGGTGCATTTTCTTTACCGCATATACACATGCGAGCGCCTCCTTTTATTCCATCCCGTAGCCCCTTTCTGCCTGGGACAGACTCCTGAAGGCATAAGCTACCGGCTGTAACTGACCCTTGGCATTGACATGCTGCAACACACACCCGACCCCATAGGATGACGCATCGCACATTAACACAAGTTTCTTACATGGGTCATATAGCGTTAACAGATTGTTGGAACATAACAAATTGCGTGCTCTATTAAAAGCCCTTTCCTGGCTGTCCCCCCAGACCCATTCGCGACCTTTGCGTAGGAGCACATGTAGCGGCTCTAGCAGCGTGCTCAATTTGGGAAGAAAGTTACCAAAATAGTTCAGGAGCCCCAGGAACGAACGCAGCTCCGTCGTGTTATGGGGTCTGGGTGCTCTCTGGATCGCTTCCGTCTTGGATGCAGTAGGGCTGATCCCGTCTGCTGCTACCCTCATCCCCAGGAATTCTACCTCTGGAGCTAGGAAGACGCACTTCGCCTTTTTCAGCCGCAGACCTACCCGGTCCAGTCTGCGTAGCACCTCCTCCAGGTTGTGGAGGTGTTCTTCAGTATCGTAACCCGTAATGAGGATGTCGTCCTGAAAAACCACCGTCCCTGGAATCGACTTGAGGAGGCTTTCCATATTTCGTTGGAAGATCGCGGCGTCCGAGCGAATTCCGAACGGACATCTGTTGTACTCAAACAACCCCTTGTGTGTCGTGATGGTGGTCAGCTTCTTCGACTCACTCGCCAGCTCCTGGGTCATGTAAGCTGAGGTCAGGTCCAATTTTGAAAAAAGTTTGCCACCGGATAGCGTCGCAAAGAGGTCCTCCGCTCTCGATAGCGGGTACTGGTCTTGGAGTGACACCCGATTGATGGTGGCCTTGTAATCGCCATATATCCTGACTGACCCATCCGCCTTGAGCACCGGCACAATCGGGCTCGCCCAGTCACTGAATTCGACTGGCGAGATGATGCCTTCCCTCAACAGGCGGTCCAATTCACCTTCTATCTTTTCCCGCATCATGTACGGCACCGCTCTGGCCTTGTGGTGTATGAACTGTATACGTGCTCCACATGAACTCGCTGAACTTCAGCTTCCAGCGATTTCCCCCAGTGTCCATTTCTGCAATTTCTGCAGGTATTTTGCTCATCTCTGCAAACTCCGGCTGAGTGTGTGCCTCCACACCTCCAGCATGAGTTGCGGTTTGAAACAAAAGGTCCCTTGCCAGTCGATCGTCCCTGACTGCCCCTGTTATTGTCTTTGAGTGCACCATTAACAGGTGTTGATGGCCCCATTACTGGCCGCATTGTCCCTTGCAATGGCGTGAATCGCCGTTCAGCTTGCCATTGTCTCTGTCGAACTCCCCCTCTGGGTTCGACTACATGTTGGGGCATGCCTGACTGCCCTTGTCTGCCTGGAGAACTGTGTGCTGCTTTAACAATGTTGAATCTTTGTCCCAACCATTCCTTAACACAGTACCTCTTGTCTGTTCTGCTAGTGGCCATGCTCGCGTGGTTTAAATCCCAGTTTCTTGTCGCCATTGATACGTCCTTACTACACAGTATAAATACACACGAGGCCCATGCTTGAGAGAAGGTCAGTCTGTGACCTGTCATTTATTCCTTAGCACTCAAGTGATGAAGGTGGGTGGAGCTTCCCCTTTTATACCTGAAGGTCCAGGTTAGGAGTGTCTCCCACCTAGTGGTCAGTGTTCTCACGGTGTACAACTTAGGTCAGTTTATACATGGGTTACAATGCTGGTTGAATACATGACAAAAACTGTACACAATACTCCAGGTGTGGCCTCACCAAGGCCCTGTACAACTGTAGTAACACCTCCCTGCCTCTGTACTCAAATCCCCTCGCTATGAAGGCCAACATGCCATTTGCTTTCTTCACCACCTGCTGTACCTGCATGCCAACCTTCAATGACTGATGTACCATGACACCCAGGTCTCTTTGCACCTCCCCTTTTCCTAATCTGTCACCATTCAGATAATAGTCTGTCTCTCTGTTTTTACCAAAGTGGATAACCTCACATTTATCGGGGGCAAATGATGGGTCAGCCCTGTCGGCAGCCCCCAGGCAGAAAGGCCTTACCGCCCCATTAGAGGTGGTAATGGGCCTTAAAGAACGGAACAATTTCCCTAAGTAGAACTCTAAAGGATATAACTCGCAGGAAATGATACTAACCCTCTATAAAGTATTCGTGAGCCCACACACAGAGTGTTGTGTCCAGCTGTACCCACTAACTGCAAAGAGATAAAGTGCAGCGATTAAGATTAAAAGCAACAAAAATGATTTAAGATTTAGATCAGTGAGCTGTGAAGGGAAGCTGAGAAAGACAAATACCTGTGTTTTTTTATTGGAAAAAGTAAAATGAAAGGGAGGAAAACAAGAAAATAATGAAAGGAATCAATAAGATAGATGTGGCGAGGTATCCTGTGAAAAATTAGGATTGTAGAGCCCGAAGACATAAATAAATATAAACTTAAAGGAAAACTTTAGAGTTGTTTAAAGCGTGGAACAGGCTGCTACTTAATATTACAAAAATACAGGTGTGTGGGGTTTCATGGTAGGAAAAAGGTTAAAACTGATCAAATTGGATTCTGAAATAGAACCTGGATAAGGACTAAACTAATAGGTTGACTGGCCTTGGCTTGGCCCTGTGGTCTTGTGTTCTTACCTATTCTAATCCATTCTTTCCTAAGACTTCAAAAATTCTTTCCTCCTGTGGTTTTCGCTTCCTCCCACAGAAGGTTGTGGATTCAAGTCCCACTCCAGGGACTTAAGCACAAGGCTGACACTCCAGTGCAGTGCTGAGGGAGTGCTTTCAGGTGAGATGTTAAACCGAGGCCCAGTCTGCTCTCTCAGGTGGATGTAAAAGATCCCATGGCATTATTTCCCTGCACGGGAATTATCCCGGTGTCCTGGCCAATATTTATCCCTCAGTCAACATAATATCTACTCACGATCACATTGCTGTTTGTGGGAGCTTGCTGTGTGCAATTTGTCTGCTGCATTTCCCACATTACAACAGTGACTACACTGCAAAAGTACTTCATTGGCTGTAATGCGCTTTGAGACGTCCGGTGGTCGTGAAAGGCGCTATATAAATGCAAGTCTTACTTTTCTTTCAGTTTACAGGCTTTACATTATTTAAGCATAGTGCGTGATTCCCTTTGTTATTTGTACTGGAATCCTAAACTTGTTCTCTCTGGTCACATTTGCAATTTTGGTGTGCACAGTGAACAGAGGAAATCTTCCTCCATACGTCTTGATTTATCTCATCTTCTTATCTTGCGCTTTTCTCGGTGGGCTTTGAAGCATCAATTAGGATCTTTCTATTGAAAATGATTCAAGGCTTTAGATCAGATTTATAGATCGCACTCTAAAATGTCCCTCTCGAAACATTCACTATACTTCTTCACATAGGCTGAGAGAAAGACGCTCAAAGCTCCTCGTTGGTCTTTTAATGGCTTTCCATCAGTGCACTCGAAAGAGAAGTAAGAAGAACACAAAGAGCAGATACCTGTTGCACAACCCAGTAACTGACTATAGCCTACTGCTACTGTTTCCCAGTAATCTGGAATTCATTGCCTGGAAGAGTGATGGATGTAGAAACCATCACCACTTTTAAGAGATGGGCACTTAAAGTGCAGGGTTAGGGATCGAGATCTGATAATCGGGATTAGACTGGATGACCTTTTGTTGGACGGCGCAAATATAATGGTAAGTACTGCAGGGAATAGAATACGGCCAGGGTGATCTCCTGGACCAGTTTCGATCGCCTGGATAGGTTAGAGAGGAGTTTTCCCAGATTTTTTCTCCCTAAATTGGCCTGGATTTTTATCTGTTTTTTGCCTCTCCCAGGAGATCACATGGCTCCGGTTGGGGTGGAGTGTAGAATGTTTCAGTATAAGGGGTGTCACAGTTGTGGTGAAGTGGATTAGTTGGGCTGGGTGCTCTTTGACTTTCCGTCATTGTCCATAGGTTTATATGTAACCTTCAGGGCTGCTGACCGAGGGCCGTGTGACTCCTAGTCGGCCGGCGCGGACACGATGGGCCAGATTGGCCTCCTTCTGAGCTGTAAATTTCTATGTTTATATGTAAGAACCAACATGTTAATCAGAGATTGGGGTTATATTGGAGATGTAATGTTAGAGGCATTTGAATTAGGAGAGGGTGAGATGGAGATGATTCATAGGATCTCTCAAAATGTCAGTTCAAATTTATATTTTGAGATGCAGTTATCCCAGGGCTCAATTTTTAACTATTATCATGTGTGGCTTTCTTCAGGAGACTCAGAGCAAACGAAGACCATCTGAAGGTCAGTATGAAAGCAGCATTAAACAATCGCATAGTACCTGATAGGTGATGATTTGCCAAAGGCCCAAAGGCATCAAGAGACCTGTTATCTTTGCCACTGTGACAAATGGAATCTTGATTAAAAATTCTCCATTTCATTACTACTGGCTAATGTACGAACATCAAGGCTATACCTCAGCAGGGTGCTTAGATGATCAAAATATTCAATTAATAATTAACTACAGCAGTAGGTGCGTTTCACACAGGTCTTTACTATTAACTTGAATCTCACGGTTGCTGCTGTTCGATATTTTCTAAAATTCTCTCAAAAAACAGAGAAAGAAGGGCTCAGTTTACCTCATACAAAATGGTCTTCAAAATAATCGGAATGCCTATTGAATAAAAGTCATTTTCATATACAGATACATATGAGGAATAAATATCATCATATAGTGAAGATGCTCCTAATTCCAGAGTTATTTCTGTCTTCAGTTTTAATCCATTATGTCCTGGATCCTCCTGAGCTATATCGATGATGACAATACAAACGAGGAAGGCCATCTTAGCTCAACCATCTAGAAAGAATTTACAATCCCTTCCTTCACACCATCCAATTGTTTCCTAAATGATTCCGGGATTTTGCCTCACTGCTGTACCCTGGAAATCCATTTCATGAGTTGATCACTCCTGATATCAGTCCTAATTTCCCACATTCCAACAGTGACTATACTTTTTTTTTTAAGTACTTCATTGGCTGTAAAGCGCTTTGGGACGTCCGGTGGTCGTGAAAGACGCTATATAAATGTAAGTTTTCTTTCTTTCTTTCTAATTGTGGATTTTACTAGTTCGAACTGTTTTCTTGTCTTACTCTCACATTTATTATTTTATATATCTCTTTTAGATCAGCTTTTGATAACTTCTCAGTTTTCTCTTTTCAAGCAGAAGAGCCCAAATTTGCTATGTCTATCATCATAAGATACTAGGGCCCAGTCCTGTGGTTGATCCCTGCACTGCTCTAGGACTTAGCCATTTAGGAGAAACTTCTTCACTCAGAGAGTGTTAAGTTACTTGTTTGTTAAGTTACTAGATCAGGAAATTTACAATGCTTACTGGTTGTGTATGTTAGAGATTTCTAAATCACTGAAAGAGGAAATGTATCAAAGCTGTTCCTAAAGGTATTTTTCCTGATACATTTCAACCTCGGAGTTGGTCACTTCACTATAGCAACCACATTTTGTGCCACAGGATTGTGTTTTTTTAATTCATAAGCTCTTTTTTTTGCAATAATACTTGAACAAATATTTTGAATCGGTCTTCATGGTAGGGACACTAAAAGCATCCCAATAATTGATAATCAAGGAGTTATTGCTGATGATACAAAGATAGGTGGGAAAGCATGTCGTGAGGAGGACACAAAGAATCTACAAAGGGATATAGATAGGCTCAGTGAGTGAGAAAATGTGCGGTTATCCACTTTGGTAGGAAAAATAAAAAAGCCAATTATTATTTAAATGGGGAGCGATTACAAAGTGCTGTAGTACAGAGGGATCTGGGGGTTCTTGTGCATGAAATGCAAAAAGTTAGCATGCAGGTACAGCAAGTAATCAGGAAGGCAAATGGAATGCTGGCCTTTATTGCAAAGGGGATGGAGTATAAAAGTATGGAAGTCCTGCTCCAACTGTACAGGGCGTTGGTAAGACCACACCTACAGTACTGCATACAGTTTTGATCTCCTTATTTAAGGAAAGATATACTTGCATTGGAGTCAGTTCAGAGAAGGTTCACGAGGTTGATTCCTGAGATGAAAGTGTTGTCATATGAAGAAAGGTTGGGCCTATACTCATTGGAGTTTAGAAGAATGAGAGGTGATCTTATTGAAACATATAACGTTCTGAGGGGGCTTGACAGGGTAGATGCAGAGAGGATGTTGCCCCTCGTAGGGGAATCTAGAAGTAGGGGGCATAGTTTCAGAATAAGGGGTCGCCCATTTAAAACAGAAATGAGGAGGAATTTCTTCTCTCAGAGGGTCATGAATCTTTGGAATTCTCTACCCCAGAGAGCTGTGGAGGTTGGGTCATTGAATATATTTAAGGTGGAGATAGACAGATTTTTGAATGATAAGGGAGTCAAGGGTTATGGGGAGCGGGCGGGGAAGTGGAGTTGAGGCCAGGATCAGATCAGCCATGATCTTATTGAATGGCGGGGCAGGCTCAAGAGGCCGAATGGCCTACTCCTGCTCCTATTTCTTATGTTCTTATGTAATGTAAAGTGCTGTACTTTCAGTGTTTGTTTGGACAATTTCTGAATTTGAAGCCTGTTACTTTGCAGAAATGAATGTGTTTTTTACTACTTCTCTGTTTGTATATACTGAAGATTCAGAGTTGGGACTATTCTCGTTCCAGTCACAAGGAATTGAGGTTCCATTGTAGATCCTATCCATATTTGATGCTAGGTCTTCTTCATGGATTATACGATGTGTGGTCAGCTGAGGTATTGACGTAACAAATGTTCAGAGAGCTAGGAATGCATGGCTGATGGCCACTGTCTGGCAAAACCTCTATTTTAAAATTCTTATTCTTGTTTTCAAATCCTTCCATGGCCTCGCCCCTTCCTATCTCTGTCACCTCCTCCAGCCCTACAGCCGTCCAAGATCTCTGTGCTCCTCCAAGTCTAGCCTCCTACCCATCTCCGATTTTAATCGCTCCACCATTGGCGCCTGTCTAGGTCCGAAGCTCAGGAATTTCCTCCCTAAACCTCTCTACCTCTCTCATCTCCTTTACGATGATCCTTATTTTCAAATCCCTCCATAGCCTCACCCACCCCCCCCCGCCCCCACCACCACCATCTCTGTAATCTCCTCCAGCCCCACATCTCCCCGAGGTGTCTGTGCTTCTCTAATTCTGCCCTCTTGAGCATCCCTGATTATATTCGCTCAACCATTGGTAGCTGTGCCTTCTGTTGCCTGTGCCCCAAGCTCTGGAACTCCCTGCCTAAACCTCTCCGCCTCTCTATCCTCCTTCAAAACGCTCCTTAAAACATACCCCTTTGACAAGCTTTTGGTCATCTATGCTAATCTTTACTTATACGGCTCAGTGTCAACATTTTTTATATCATAATACTCCTGTGAGGTGCCTTGGGGTGTTTCACTACGTTAAAAATGCTATATAAATTCAAGTTGTTGTTGTTAAAACCCATCTATTTAACCAAGCTTTTGCTCGCCTGGCCCAATATCTCCTTATGTGCTTAGTATCGGGTTTTGTTTAATAATGCTTCTGTCAAGCACCTTGGGATGTTTTACTACGTTGAAAGCGTCATATAAATGCAAGTTGTTGTTGAGAAAAGTGGGGTAATGCACAGTGTGCACAATAAGCTGTTTTAAAAAGAAGTGTGTCCTTTGTAAAGTACATAAGCACCACATGGTTCGGTACATTGGAGTTGCCGGATTACGATTCCCCATGTAGTGATTCTTCCAGTCTGTTTTTCAGAAGTAGAAAAGGTATTCAACAGCTACAAGCCTTTTCCCCACAGGATTTGAGGGAAAATGAGAAGTCTAGTCAATGGTCGTGGGCTGCTCACGCACATCTGATTTCTCTTTTGAGAATCCTAAGTGAGGGGCCAAGGCCAATAGGGCACCAATCAGGGTTGAAGCGAGTAAGGGAGAAGAAGAGTGAAGTAGTGATTGAGTGAGGCAGAGCTTGGGTTTAAAAGCTTGTGGACTGGAGGAGGAGGGGGAGGGAGAGGGAGGTAAAGAATTCCAGCTGTGGCTCTGTGGGTAGCACCCTCGCCTCTGAATCAGGGACTTGAACACAAAAAATCTAGGTTGACGCTCCAGTGCAGTACTGAGGGAGTGCTGCACTGTCGGAGGTGTTGTCTTTTGGATGAGATGTTAAATCGAGGCCCCGTCTGCTCTCTCAAGTAGACATAAAAGATTCCATGGCACTATTTCGAAGAAGAGCAGGGGAGTTATCCCTAGTGTCTTGGGCCAATATTTATCCCTCAATCAACATAACAAAAAAGCAGATTATCACATTGCTGTTTGTGGGAGCTTGCTGTGCGTAAATTGACTGCCGCGTTTCCTGAATTACAACAGTGACTACACTTCAAAAATACTTCATTGGCTGTAAAGTGCTTTGAAGCATCCGGTGGTCGTGAAAGGCGCTATATAAATCCAAGTTTTCCTTTGCTTTCTTTCTTTCGTTATTTTGAGGTTCTGTACCTCTGTAAGATCACTTCTCAATCACTTATTTTCAAGGCTGGAACATGAATTACTTGCGGAGTGTGCAGTGTATGGGTGAGACCTGGGAGCAAGGCTTCCCGTAGAAGATGCAAGGAGACTCGAACAAGGGTAAGTAGAAAGAGAAAAGTTTTACTGAAGCAAAAGACCTCCCTTAAACAGACATCAAGTTATATTCAGGAAACAGGCACCTTTGAAATAACTAGCAGCAAAAAATACAAACTCTAAATTGATTGATATTGATTCTGTGCAGATTCATTTAAGTTGTGATTCCAAAGCAGTTTAAAGTATTTATTTTTTTTCTTTTTCAATAGAAAACAATAAACAGCTCAGTGTGTTGATATAATGGGTAACCTTGAGGTAAGGGGGCTGCATTCATTCATGTTTGGAATATACTGTATTCCTCCCACAAAAAGCCACGTTAGTCTTCCCAGATTCATGTTCCTGATTTAAAAAAAATTCATATATGGGTTGTGGCCCATCCCTACTTGCCCTTGAGAAGGTGGTGGTGAGGCACCTTCTTGGCAACACAGTGGCTCGCTAGGCCATTTCAGAGGGCAGTTAAGAGTCAATCACATTGCTGTGGGTCTGGAGTCACATATAGACCAGACCGGGTAAGGACGGCAGATTTCCTTCCCTGGAGGACATTAGTGAACCCGAGGGTTTTAAACGACAATTTCATGGTCACCATTACTGATACTAGTTTTTTATTCCAGATTTATTTAAGTGTATTTAAATTCCCCAGCTGCTGTGGTGGGATTTGAACTCATCTCTCTGGATCATTAGTCCAGTATCATTAACACTATGCTACTGTTCTCTTATCTGCAATATCTTTGTTCACCTGTGTGTTCAGCATCTGCCATTAAACAAGTATTGATACTGCTCCACTCACCCCTGAAAAAAAATGTTGCTTGTGTTTGTTTGGGCCAGTGACACCTTGCCCGATGTAAGACCATCACTTTGGTTTTGAACTGGACACTGAAGTTTCAGGGATTGCTACCCAGTAACTTAAGTGTCAGCTGTGACTCAGTGGGTAACACGATCAGCTCTGAGTCAGAAGGTTGTGCATATAAGCCCTACTCTGGAGACCTGAATGCATCGTCTAAACTGACACTTTAGTGCAGCACTGAGGGAGTGCTGCACTGTTGGTGGTGCCGTCTTTCAGATGAGGTATTAAAGTGAGGCCCTGACAACCCCCTCACAAAACATTCGAAGAGTACAGAATTTCCTGGCCAACAAACACCATCAAAACATATTATCTGTTTATGGGAGCTTGCTGTGCACAGATTGGCTGCTGCATTTCCCTACATTATAACAGTGATTACATTTCAAAAGCACTTCATTGGTTGTGAAATGCTTTAGAACAACCTGATGTAGTAAATGGTGCTATATAAATGCAATTCATTCTTTCTTTCTGAAAATCCAGTTTTCAATTGCTGTACAGGTGTTTATAAAGAATATATAGCATGATTTTAAAGGCTGCCCTCATCCCCATCTCATTTTAGGCTCAAGATGGCCACCAAATGATTTGAACTGCTGATCATAGCCGGCAAAAAAGGTAGGGGGAGAAATTTGGCTGCTTTGCGCCTCCCATTAGCGCCTGCGGGGACGGGTGGGGGGGGGGCGGTAACAGGGCGCTAAGGGGTTACTGACCGGGTGCGGTGAATTCAGCGACACCAGCGAACTTCCCTGCCGGTTAACACTTACCGCCTCGGCCTCTAGCGCCCTGTAGATCATGATGTCATCAAGGGCGCAGCGCCCCGTTACCGCCCCGGATGTGAAACTGGCTCCTGCCCCCTGCTGCATCGCCGGGCGTCAACAACAGCACCTCGACTGGCCGCTTGGGGAGCGACAATTAAAGGCAGTGGTGGTCAGGTAGGCCAAGCTTTATTCTTTGTCTCAATCTGGTGCCTGCAGAAAGTATTTGACGCTTCATTGCTGCAAGCCCTCAACTCTCTGAGAGTGACTGAGGCTGTAATGGCAGTCACGCAGGTCACACAGAACTGACTACAAGAATGTTTGAAACCATCATTGGCCCTTTGCTTTAAGCGAGGGAAGCTGCCTCTGATGCCAACAGCATTGTGCTCCACATTATTCAGCGTCTGCCCCACGACCGCTCCAATCTCACACTTTAGCGCCCTAAGGGAAGTGGTTAGCGCTTGACTTAGCGCTCCGCTTCCCTCTTGGAGCGCTAAAGCTGAATTTCCCAGGATTAAAAAGTGATTATCGCCTGGCGATACTTTTCGGAGATTTCAAAAGTTATCGCCCCAAATGGGGCGCAACGGAATTTCTAGCCGGCAATGTTTTTGAATGTTCATTGCTGCAGGATTAGGTGGCACAGTGAGTTAGCACGCTCCCTTTGAACCTTCAAAATATTGATGTGAATTCAGCCTAACTGAGGATATTTTTCTCTTCATTGTCTTGCCCGAAAGCGCATGATCCAACTGCCATGCTCCTACCGGCACCAACTCGGCTCGGCACAGATAGGGATCTTCCTGGTCTGTGTGTCTCAGGGCCAGACTGAGCAATTGGGAAGCCTTTCCAATCGACACATTTTTAAAATAGCTTCTGTCTGAAAATGTATAACACCTTCCTCACTCTGATAATGGACGTGTCAAGACCACGAGCTTCTTTCAGCTACGGTGTTCAATTGGCAATAAATGCTTTCATTGTGTGTAATGTTCAATATGATTTTACATGACTTGAGAAACCTGGGTTCAACGCCAAGATCCATGGCACAGGATACCACTGACGGAAACGAGGAGAAGAGAAGTAGCCAGAGGACACAGATTTAAGATAATTGGCAAAAAAGCCACAGGGGACAGAAATGAGGAGAATTTTTTTTAACGCAGCGAGTTGTTATGATCTGGAACGCTCTGCCTGAAAAGGTGGCAGAAGCAGATTCAATAGCAAATTTCAAAAGGGAATCGGATCTGTGCTTTAAATTGTGCAGGGTTATGGGGAAAGAGCAGGGAGCTGGGATTAATTGGTACATAGAAACATAGAAACATAGAAAATAGGTGCAGGAGTAGGCCATTCGGCCCTTCTAGCCTGCACCACCATTCAATGAGTTCATGGCTGAACATTCAACTTCAGTACCCCATTCCTGCTTTCTCGCCATACCCCTTGATCCCCCTAGCAGGAAGGACCTCATCTAACTCCTTTTTGAATATATTTAGTGAATTGGCCTCAACAACTTTCTGTGGTAGAGAATTCCACAGGTTCACCACTCTCTGGGTGAAGAAGTTCCTCCGCATCTCGGTCCTAAATGGCTTACCCCTTATCCTTAGACTGTGACCCCTGGTTCTGGACTTCCCCAACATTGGGAACATTCTTCCTGCATCTAACCTGTCTAACCCCGTCAGAATTTTATATGTTTCTATGAGGTCCCCTCTCATTCTTCTGAACTCCAGTGAATACAAGCCCAGTTGATCCAGTCTTTCTTGATAGGTCAGTCCCGCCATCCCGGGAATCAGTCTGGTGAACCTTCGCTGCACTCCCTCAATAGCAAGAATGTCCTTCCTCAGGTTAGGAGACCAAAACTGTACACAATACTCCAGGTGTGGCCTCACCAATGCCCTGTACAACTGTAGCAACACCTCCCTGCCCCTGTACTCAAATCCCCTCGCTATGAAGGCCAACATGCCATTTGCTTTCTTAACCGCCTGCTGCACCTGCATGCCAACCTTCAATGACTGATGTACCATGACACCCAGGTCTCTTTGCACCTCCCCTTTTCCTAATCTGTCACCATTCAGATAATAGTCTGTCTCTCTGTTTTTACCACCAAAGTGGATAACCTCACATTTATCCACATTATACTTCATCTGCCATGCATTTGCCCACTCACCTAACCTATCCAAGTCGCTCTGCAGCCTCACAGCATCCTCCTCGCAGCTCACACTGCCACCCAACTTAGTGTCATCCGCAAATTTGGAGATACTATGGCAGAATACTTTGGATGCTGGAAATCTGAACTAAAAACAGAAAATGCTGAAAACAGTTCTGATCCTAGCCCACAGAAAAAGGTAATGGGCTGGATTTTCCGGTCTTCTGCGCTCCGGGTTTCGCTCCGGAGCGACGGCAAAGGTGGCGGTGAGGTCTCCTGCGCCCCGCGGCGATCCTCGGGTCGGATTTTGCGGAGGCGTGGGGCAGCACCGCCCGGAAGCGGGCACACAGTGACCGCCTGGGAAATCTGGGCGGTTCTACCATCCCATCGGCGGAGAGGTGAGTAATGGACTCCTGAGGTAAGAGTGATTGTTTCCTCTGTTAATGTTTTCAGTGATTTGTGTTGTGGTGGCGTGGGCAATGTATTGGGAATGTTCTTGTGGGTTTTTTTGTCCCCCCCCCCCACCCCAGGCCTCGGAGCGTTCCCGGCCCGGCTCGTTAGCTCAGGTTTTTCCCATCCTTGCGCCACGAGAGGTGTACAACGCCTCCCTTAGTGCTGTGGCCCCTGACGCAGGGCCCAGATGCCCAAACTTAAATACTAAAGCGCAAACTATTCCCGGCCGTTAACTTTCCCGCCCCGCCGCCATTATCGCCCCAAAAACAGAAAAGCCTAAAATCCAGCTCATCTGAATGTTCAGTACTGCAGGATAAAGGGCCGTCGACCTGAAACTTAAACTCTGTTTCTCTCTCCACAGATGCTGCCTGACCCGCTGAGTGTTTCCAACATTCTCTGGGATTAATTGGTGGCTCCTTCAGAGAACCGACACAGGCACAATGGGATGGACGGCCTCCTTATGTGCTGTGTGTGACGATGAGGTAAAACAGGTAATAGAGAGAAGGTGATGGCAAGCCTGGATTCAAAAAGCCTATAGATTGCAAGAGCCAAGGAAGCAGTTTCAATTTAAACCTAACTGTTAAGTAATACTGTGCCTGACACGAAACTCCCAAAGCAAGCGCTCTACTCGGAACTCCTTTGCATAAAAACTGACTGCAAAAGCTTCTATAGCTATGTGAAGAGAAAAAGATTACTGAAGACAAACGTAGAGTGGGGAGCACCAGTTCCCACTGTCGCAGGAGCATCCGGTCGTGCCCCGGTAACTGCCCCCAAAGGAAGTGGAGTGTAGGAAATTGCACTCCGCTTCCATTGAGGGGGGGTAAGGCCAATTCTGCAGCGGGAGCAGGACTTCCACGCAGGGGGCTAAAATTCCCGGCCCCAGAAGGTTACCGCCCCCAAGATGGGAGCCTGTGCGGGGAGGCAGAGGGAAGTTGAGGGGAGACAGAGGCGGGGAATGGAGGGGAGAGTGGTGGAGGTGGGGGGCGGAGAAACCCAGGGCAGGGGACAGGAGGGGCCACATTGCAGCGGAGGTCTGGGGGGGGCAATGTGTGTTGGAGGGGTGGGCCTGGGGGCTCTGTGCCTCGGTGCGGGGAGTGTTCGGAGTGGGGTGGACGGGTTGACTGTGCAGATGGCGGTTGGTGGATGTGGTGTGTTGGCGTCGCGGGGGCGTGGCTCCGGGGTGGCCAGGGCCGGGGGCTCGACATCCGGGGGTGTTCGGCATTTGCGAAAGATTCTGACGGGACGGGGCGGGTTGGGTGCGGGGGGGAGTGTTCCCGGTATTGGGTGGGTCCGCAGCCGGGGGGGGGGCACGCTCTTGGGATGGGGGGTGGGCTGTTTGGGGTTGGGATTGGGAGAGACTTCTTCACTCGGGGAGTTGTTGGCCTGTGGGGTTCCCTGCCGCGGGGGGTTGTTGATGCCAATTCATTGGATGTGTTCGGGAGGGAGTTGGATGTGGTCCTTGTGGCTGGGGGGTCGGGGGGTGTGGAGGGAGCGTGGGGGGATGGGGGGAGGTGCTGGGGTGGGTGATCAGCCATGATCTTGTTGAATGGCGGCGCAGGCTCGAAGGGCCGAATGGCCTACTCCTGCACCTATTTTCTATGTTTCTATGTTTCTATGTCCCTTGCAGTCAGGTTCAGGTGAATTTATAATGGGGGACAAAGAAATGGCAGACCAGTTGAACAAATACTTTGGTTCTGTCTTCATGAAGGAAGCCACAAATAACCTTCCGAATGTACTAGGGGACAGTGGGTCTAGTGAGAAGGATATCCTTATTAGGCAGGAAATTGTGTTAGGGAAATTGATGGGATTGAAGGCCGATAAATCCCCGGGGCCTGATAGTCTGCATCCCAGAGTACTTAAGGAAGTGGCCATAGAAATAGTGGATGCATTGGTGATCATTTTCCAACAGTCTATCAACTCTGGATCAATTCCTATGGACTAGAGGGTAGCTAATGTATCACCACTTTTTTAAAAAGGAGGGAGAGAGAAAACGGATAATTATAGACCGGTTATCAGTAGTGGGGAAAATGTTGGAATCAATTATTAAAGATGAAATAGCAGCACATTTGGAAAGCAGTGACAGGATCGGTCCAAGTCAGTATGGATTTATGAAAGGGAAATCATGCTTGACAAATCTTCTGGAATTTTTTGAGGATGTAACTAGTAGAGTGGACAAGGGAGAACCAGTGTATGTGGTATATTTGGACTTTCAAAAGGCTTTTGACAAGGTTCCACACAAAAGGTTGGTGTGCAAAATCAAAGCACATGGTATAGGGGGTAATGTACTGACATGGATAGAGAACTGGTTGGCAGACAGGAAGCAGAGAGTCGGGATAAATGGGTCCTTTTCAGAATGGCAGGCAATGACTAGTAGGGTGCCGCAGGGCTCAGTGCTGGTACCCCAGCTCTTTACAATATACATTAATGATTTAGATGAAGGAATTGAGTGTAATATCTCCAAGTTTGCAGATGACACTAAACTGGGTGACAATGTGAACTGTGAGGAGGATGCTAAGAGACTGCAGGGTGACTTGGACAGGTTAGGTGAGTGGGCAAATGCATGGCAGATGCAGTATAGTGTGGATAAATGTGAGGTTATCCACTTTAGTGGCAAAAACACGAAGGCAGAATATTATCTGAATGGCAGCAGATTAGTAAAAGGGGAGGTGCAACGAGACCTGGGTGCCATGGTTCATCAGTCATTGAAAGGTACAGCAGGCGGTGAAGAAGGCAAATGGTATGTTGGCCTTCATAGCTAGGGTATTTGAGTATAGGAGCATGGAGATCTTACTGCAGTTGTACAGAGCCTTGGTGAGGCCTCACCTGGAATACTGTGTTCAGTTTTGGTCTCCTAATCTGAGGAAGGACGTTCTTGCTATTGAGGGAGTGCAGTGAAGGTACACCAGACTGATTCCCGGGATGGCTGGACTGACATATGAGGAGAGACTGGATCAACTGGGCCTTTATTCACTGGAGTTTAGAAGGATGAGAGGGGATCTCATAGAAACGTCTAAGATTCTGACCGGACTGGACAGGTTAGATGCGGGAAGAATGTTCCCGATGTTGGGGAAGTCCAGAACCAGGGGACACAGTCTTAGGATAAGGGGTAAGCCATTTAGGACTGAGATGAGGAGAAACTTCTTCACCCAGAGAGTTGTTAACCTGCGGAATTCCCTGCCGCAATGAGTAGTTGATACCAGTTCATTGGATATATTCAAGAGGGAGTTAGATATGGCCCTTATGGCTAAAAGCATCAAGGGAAATGGAGAGAAAGCAGGAAAGGGGTACTGAGGGAATGATCAACCATGATCTTATTGAATGGTGGTGCAGGCTCGAAGGGCCGAATGGCCTACTCCTTCACCTATTTTCTATGTTTCTATGTTTCCTTCACGGAAAACGAGCCAAAGGTGGGCAGAGGAAACGTTTCAAGGACACCCTCGAAGTCTCCTTGATAAAGTGCAACATCCCCACCGACACCTGGGAGTCCCTGGCCTAAGACTGCCCTAAGTGGAGGAAGTGCATCCAGGAGGGAGCTGAGCACCTCGAGTCTCGTCGCCGAGAGCATGCAAAAATCAAATTCAGGCAGCGGAAGGAGCATGCGGCAAACCTGTCCCAATCTCCCTTTCCTTCCACAACTGTCTGCCCCACCTGTGACAGGGATTGTGGTTCTCATATTGGACTGTTCAGCCACCTAAGGTGTCAGTTTTAGAGCGGAAGCAAGTCTTCCTCGAATCCGAGGTGTCATGTATCTTACATTATTATATATAACTGTAACCCAACATGCTATGCATGACTGTAATAAGATATGACCTGTAACCACCAGCATACCTTACCACCAGGGGTGCACTTGCAAGAGACAGGTATATAAGGACAGGTCTCAGGCAAGTGCAGCATTCCAGAGCTGTGAAATAAAGGTGCAGGTCCAGAGTGACCTTGACTTCACTACATGCCTCGTGTGAATCTGTACTGAGGGGACAGGACTTTACAGTGGCGACGAGTTACGGGATTACAGAATCCACAGAATGGCGAACAACGGATCAGATGAAAAGTACAA
Organism: Pristiophorus japonicus; assembly: GCF_044704955.1. Taxonomy (NCBI): domain Eukaryota; kingdom Metazoa; phylum Chordata; class Chondrichthyes; family Pristiophoridae; genus Pristiophorus; species Pristiophorus japonicus. Next base: position 224,304,225 of record NC_091984.1, on the reverse strand, counting down.
TGCGGGAGACAATTGGGAGGACTTTATATAAAGGCTCCAGCAAAGCTTTGTAACCAAAGACTGGTTAGGCGACGATAAGGCAGACAAGAGAAGAGCCCATCTCTTGACTAGCTGTGGCTCGAAAACATACGCTTTAATGAAGGATCTGTTGGCACCCGAGAAACCAGCAAGCAAGTCGTTTGAAGAATTGAGCACACTGGTAAGAGACCACCTGAAGCCAGCGAGCAGCCTACACATGGCCAGACACAGGTTCTACAACTACAGACGCTGTGTGGGCCAGAGCATACCCGACTTTGTGGCGCAACTTCGGAGGTTGGCTAGTTTATGTGAGTTCTCCGATGAACTGAGGAGAGAAATGCTGAGAGACTTTTTCATTGAAGGAATAGGCCACGCAGGCATATTCCGAAAGCTCATAGAGACCAAGAACCTGACCTTCGAGGCAGTAGCACTGGTTGCACAGACATTCTTGGTAGGGGAAGAAGAAACGAGGTTGATTTACAATGCAGGTACGACAACTAACGAAATATCGGAACAAGAAGTTCACAGCGCATAACAAGTTGCTATCCCCACACACAGACAAAACCGGGAGAGCAGGCTCTCGACAGCAGGCAGAAGCCATCAAGGGCCGTTCACACCTCATCAACCCACAATGTGAGCAATCAACTACAAACTGAGAGAAGCTCAAGAGAGATCAGCCAGACGCAGCTCATTCTTTGGAAACACTTTGAACAATGGAACGTCTGTGCTGGAGGTGTGGGGGTGGGCACTCATCAAGGTGATGTCGATTTCAGCAGGCTGTTTGTAGAAATTATACAGGGCATTTGTCCCGCATGTGCAAAAAAACGGCAGCTCGGCTGGTATACGAATCGGATGGGTCGGAAAGCGGACCCATTACGGGATTGTTTCTGAGAACAGTATATTACAGAACCTATAAGGGAGCAAGCCATCTTAGATCTGGTCCTGTGTAATGAGACAGGAATAATAAATGATCTCCTAGTAAAAGATCCTCTCAGAGTGAGTGATCACAGTATGGTTGAATTTGTAATACAGATTGAGGGTGAGGAAGTAGTGTCTCAAACGAGCGTACTATGCTTAAACAAAGGGGACTACAGTGGGATGAGGGCAGAGTTGGCTAAAGTAGACTGGGAACATAGACTAAACGGTGGCACAATTGAGGAACAGTGGAGGACTTTTAAGGAGCTCTTTCATAGTGCTCAACAAAAATATATTCCAGTGAAAAAGAAGGGTGGTAAGAGAAGGGATAACCAGCCGTGGATAACCAAGGAAATAAAGGAGAGTATCAAATTAAAAACCAATGCTTATAAGGTGGCCAAGGTTAGTGGGAAACTAGAAGATTGGGAGAATTTTAAACAACAGCAAAGAATGACTAAGAAAGCAATAAAGAAAGGAAAGATAGATTACGAAAGTAAACTTGCGCAAAACATAAAAACAGATAGTAAAAGCTTTTACCGATATATAAAACGGAAAAGAGTGATCAAAGTAAATGTTGGTCCCTTAGAAGATAAGAAGGGGGATTTAATAATGGGAAATGTGGAAATGGCTGAGACCTTAAACAATTATTTTTCTTCGGTCTTCACAGTGGAAGACACAAAAACCATGCCAAAAATTGCTGGTCACAGGAATGTGGGAAGGGAGGACCTTGAGACAATCACTATCACTAGTGGGGTAGTGCTGGACAGGCTAATGGGACTCAAGGTAGACAAGTCCCCTGGTCCTGATGAAATACATCCCAGGGTATTAAAAGAGATGGCGGAAGTTATAGCAGATGCATTCGTTATAATCTACCAAAATTCTCTGGACTCCGGGGCGGTACCAGCGGATTGGAAAGCAGCTAATGTAACCCCTCTGTTTAAAAAAGGGGGCAGACAAAAGGCAGGTAACTATAGGCTAGTTAGTTTAACATCTGTAGTGGGGAAAATGCTTGAAACTATCATTAAGGAAGAAATAGCGGGACATCTAGATAGGAATAGTGCAATCAAGCAGACGCAACATGGATTCATGAAGGGGAAATCATGTTTAACTAATTTACTGGAATTCTTTGAGGATATAACGAGCATGGTGGATAGAGGTGTACCGATGGATGTGGTGTATTTAGATTTCCAAAAGGCATTCGATAAGGTGCCACACAAAAGGTTACTACAGAAGATAAAGGTACGCGGAGTCAGAGGAAATGTATTAGCATGGATCGAGAATTGGCTGTCTAACAGAAAGCAGAGAGTCGGGATAAATGGGTTCTTTTCGGGTTGGAAATCGGTGGTTAGTGGTGTGCCACAGGTGCTGGGACCACAACTGTTTACAATATACATAGATGACCTGGAAGAGTGTAGTGTAACAAAATTTGCAGATGACACAAAGATTAGTGGGAAAGCGGGTTGTGTGGAGTACACAGAGAGCCTGCAAAGAGATTTAGATAGGTTAAGCGAATGGGCTAAGGTTTGGCAGATGGAATACAATGTCGGAAAGTGTGAGGTCATCCACCTTGGGAAAAAAAACAGTAAAAGGGAATATTATTTGAATGGGGAGAAATTACAACATGCTGCGGTGCTAAGGGACCTTGGGGTCCTTGTGCATGAATCCCAAAAAGTTAGTTTGCAGGTGCAGCAGGTAATCAGGAAGGCGAATGGAATGTTGGCCTTCATTGCGAGAGGGATGGAGTACAAAAGCAGGGAGGTCCTGCTGCAAATGAACAGGGTATTAGTGAGGCCGGACCTGGAGTACTGTGTGCAGTTTTTGTCACCTTACTTAAGGAAGGATATACTAGCTTTGGAGGGGGTACAGAGACGATTCACTAGGCTGATTCCGGAGATGAGGGGGTTACCTTATGATGATAGATTGAGTAGACTGGGTCTTTACTCGTTGGAGTTCAGAAGGATGAGGGGTGATCTTATAGAAACATTTAAAATCATGAAAGGGATAGACAAGATAGAGGCAGAGAGGTTGTTTCCACTGGTCGGGGAGACTAGAACAAGGGGGCACAGCCTCAAAATACGGGGGAGCCACTTTAAAACCGAGTTGAGAAGGAATTTCTTCTCCCAGAGGGTTGTGAATCTGTGGAATTCTCTGTCCAAGGAAGCAGTTGAGGCTAGCTCATTGAATGTATTCAAATCACAGATAGATAGATTTTTAACCAATAAGGGAATTAAGGGTTACGGGGAGCGGGCAGGTAAGTGGAGCTGAGTCCAAGGCCAGATCAGCCATGATCTTGTTGAATGGCGGAGTAGGCTCGAGGGGCTAGATGGCCTACTCCTGTTCCTAATTCTTATGTTCTTATGTAGAAGATGGTGGGGACAGTATCCGGGACACCGATGTACAGCGGGTCAACACGATCAATGACCGCTGCTCCTACAACAGGACGCCTCCTATAATGATGAGGGTCCTACTCAACGGGATAGCTGTCAACATGGAGCTGGATATGGGAGCGAGTCAATCTCTCATGGGCGCTCAACAATTTGACCAACTGTGGCCGCATAAAAGAGACAGACCAAAACTCACAAGGGTCGACACCAAACTAAGGACCTATACTAAAGAAATCGTACCAGTCCTCGGCAGCGCCACGCTCTCTGTCACACACAAAGGGACAATGAACGAAGCTGGCTGGCAAAACTAAACTGGAAATGGGATGATGTCCATGCCATGTCATTAGAGGAATGGACCTCCTGCTCAACAGTTATAAAGCGATTTGAACATCTCTTTCAGCCAGGTGTGGGCACTTTCAAAGGGGCCAAAGTCAAAATCTTCATCACACAGGATGCTAGACCGGTCCATCACAAGGCCAGAGCTGTACCCTATGTGATGAGGGAAAAGATTGAACACGAACTAGACAGGCTTCTGCGGGAAGGCATTATATCACCTGTGGAATTTAGCGACTGGGCAAGTCCCATCGTCCCAGTCATGAAGCCTGATGGATCTGTACGAATCTGTGGGGACTACAAATCTACCATAAACAGAGTCTTCCTACAGGACCAGTACCCGCTGCCCAGAGCGGAGGACTTATTTGCCACATTGGCTGGAGGTAAACTTTTCTCAAAATTAGACCTCACATCTGCGTCTATGACGCAAGAATTGACCAAGGAATCCAAGCTACTCACCACTATCAACACACATCGAGGCCTTTTCATGTACAATCGATGCCCATTCGGCATCAGGTTGGCAGCTGCCATATTCCAGCGCAACATGGAGAGTCTGCTCAAGTCCATCCCGGGGACGGTTGTATTTCAAGACGACATACTTATCACGGGCAGGGACACCGACTCCCATCTCCGTAATTTGGAGGAAGTACTAAAGCGGTTGGATCGGGTAGGCCTACGAGTCAAGAAATCCAAGTGCCTGTTTCTCGCACCCGAGGTTGAATTTTTGGGCAGAAGGATTGCCGCTGATGGAATCCGCCCAACAGAGTCCAAAACAAAAGCAATTCGCCTGGCACCCAGGCCCCGGAATGTCTCAGAACTGCACGCCTTTCTCGGGCTACTCAATTACTTTGGGAACTTTATGCAGAACTTAAGCACGCTGCTGGAGCCTCTCCATGTGCTACTCAGGAAGGGGTGCGATTGGTTTTGGGGGGACGCCCAGGAACGCGCCTTCAATAAGGCACGCAACCTTCTGTGTTCCAACAGTGTTTTGACTTTCTTTGACCCAGGTAAAAAGCTAGTTCTCACATGCGATGCGTCAGCGTATGGGGTCGGGTGCGTTTTGCAACATGTCAATAGTGCGGGCAAATTACAACCTGTAGCTTATGCCTCCAGGTCACTTTCGCGGGCGGAGCGCGGGTACGGAATGGTAGAGAAGGAGGCGCTTGCGTGCGTGTACGGTGTCAAAAAGATGCACCAATATCTTTTCGGGACCAAGTTCGCGTTAGAAACCGACCACAAGCCCCTCACGTCTCTCCTATCCGAGAGCAAGGCAATAAACGGCAACGCCTTGGCGCGCATTCAACGGTGGGCACTCATGCTGGCGTCCTACGACTATATCATAAGGCACAGACCAGGCACAGACAACTGTGCCGACGCGCTCAGCAGGCTACCCCTGGCGACCACGGAAGGGTCTGACGAACAGGACTGTGAGATAGTCATGGCAATCAATGCCTTTGGGTCCACAGGTTCGCCCGTGACGGCTCGCCAAATCAGAGCCTGGACGGCCAGCGATCCCACGTTATCCTTAGTAAAAAGATGTGTCCTAACCGGTGACTGGGCAGAGGCTCGCGATGCCTGCCCCGAGGAATTAAAACCCTTTCACAGGCGCATGCATGAGCTATCACTACAAGCAGACTGCCTGATGTGGGGCAGCTGAGTAGTCATGCCTCTGCGAGGCAGAGAGGCATTTATCCGGGAGCTCCACCGCGAGCACCCGGGGATCGTTCTCATGAAGGCCATAGTCAGATCCCATGTCTGGTGGCCTGGTATTGACGCGGACTTGGAGCTCTGCGTCCGAAGGTGCACCATTTGTGCCCAACTCAGCAGTGCCCCCAGGGAGGCTCCACTGAGCCCCTGGCCCTGGCCTACCAAACCGTGGTCGCGGGTGCATGTAGACTATGCGGGCCCATTCATGGGCAAAATGTTCCTCGGCGTTGTAGATGCATTTTCAAAGTGGATCGAATGCACCATTTTAAACTCGAGCACAACCTCCACCACTGTGGAGAGCCTCGCAACCATGTTTGCAACGCACGGAATCCCTGACATATTGGTCAGTGACAATGGTCCGTGCTTCACCAGCGCAGAATTCCAAGGCTTTATAATTGACCACGGCATAAATCACGTCAAGACGGCACCGTTCAAGCCGGCCTCCAACGGCCAGGCGGAGAGAGCAGTGCAAAACATTAAACAAGGCATGCTTAAAATCCAAGGTCCCACGCTGCAGGGTTGCCTGTTGCGACTGCTGCTGGCATACAGATCTCGTCCGCACTCACTGACTGGGATCCCCTCTGTGTAACTGTTGATGAAAAGGACTTTAAAAACAAGGCTCTCATTAATCCTCCCAGACATGCACGAAATCGTTGAGGCAAAGCGTCGTAAGCTGACTGAGTACCATGACAGAAATTCGAGGGGGAGATGGAATGAGATAGGGGACAAAGTGTTTGTACTAAACTATGGCAGGGGTCCCAAATGGCTTGCAGGGACAGTAATGGGCAAGGAAGGAAACAGGCTACTGGTAGTACAAATGGACAATGGTAAAACCTGCCGGAGGCATGTAGACCAAGTCAAAAGCAGATTTACCAACAACACTGCGGAACCAGAGGCAGACTACCATGTGGAACTCGCACCACACCTGGTGGACAGACAGAGGGAACAACCTGAGGAAAGGGCAATCCCAACAGACAGCCCAGGCGAGTCAACAACAATCACACCAATCGAAACAGACAGCCCAGGCGAGATACCAGCAACCACACCCAAAGAAAAGCAGACACCAAGGCAAACAACTGAACCACAACTCAGACGCTCCACGCGAGAGCGTAGACCACCAGAGAGACTGAACCTATAAAGACAATAAGACCTTGGGGGAGGGTGATGTCATGTATCTTACATTATTATATATAACTGTATCCTAACATGCTATACATGACTGTAATAAGATATGACCTGTGACCACCAGCATACCTTACAACCAGGGGTGCACTTGCAAGAGACAGGTATATAAGGGCAGGTCTCAGGCAAGTGCAGCATTCCAGAGCTGTGAAATAAAGGTGCAGATCCAGAGTGACCTTGACTTCACTACATGCCTCGTGTGAATCTGTGCTGAGGGGACAGGACTTTACACGAGGGACTGCCTATGATGATGATGATGGTGATGTTACAGGACAATGAAATGTTTATCTGGATCTAAGAAAACAATCGATCTGTGAGGATGTACAGGTGATTTAAAGTGGCATTGCTAGGACTTATATTTTTTGTATACGCACCAGAATAATAAGTTGCATGCATGTAGTACCTTTAAGATCGAGAAACATCCCAAGGCGTTACACAGACACCGGCAGTAAAATGGACACCAAAACATGAAGGGGCGATTATGAGGGCTGACTGAGAGCTTAGTCCAAGAGATGGGTTTTGAGAAGATTTTTAAAGATAGGCATAGAGGTTTAAAGAAAGAAGAAAGAAAAGCTTACAAACTTTCACAGGATTAGCTTACTCAGTTTGAGGAGATTCCGCTTTGGATCTTGAGATCTGTACAATAACAACAACAACTTGCATTTATATAGCATCTTTAAGCGTAGTAAAACATCCCGAGGCGCTTCACTGGAGCATTATCAAATAAAATTTAACACCGAGCCATATAAGGGATATTAAGAAGGGAAGACGTAGGTTTTAAGGAGCATGTTAAAGGAGGAGAGGGAGGTCGAAATGCGTGAGGTTTAGGCAGGGAATTCCAGAGTTTAGGGCCTAGGCAACAGAAGGCACGGCCACCAATGGCGGAGCAGAGAAAATTAGAGAAAGTGGCCAGAATTGGAGGAGCGCAGATATATCAGAGGAGGAGGTTATAGAGATAGGGAAGGGTGAGTTCATGGAGGGATTTGAAGATAAGGATGAGAATTTAAAAAATCTAATTTTAAAAGGACACAGAGAAGAACTCCCCCGCTCTTTTATGAATGGTACCATAGCATCTTTTATGTTCATCTGAAGAGGCAGATGAGGCCTCAAGTTACCGTCTCATCTAAAAGACATCACACTTCTGACAATGCAGCACTCCCTCAATACTGCCTAAGTTGTCAACATAGATTATGTGCTAAAGTTCTGGACTGGGGTTTGAACCCACATCCCCCTGACTCACAGGCAACAGTACTACCACTGAGCCAAGCTATATAGGGAGGGAGTGCTAGAGACAGAGAGGGATTGTCAGTAAGGAGAATGGCAAATACTTAGCTCAAGGAAATTCCTTGGGAGATAGTTTGTTGGAATTCAGAAGAATGAGAGGCGACCTTATAGAAACATATAAGATAATGAGAGGGCTCGATAAGTTGGATGCAGAGAGCATATTTTCACTCATAGGGAAAATAAAACTAAGGGGCATAGTCTCAGAATAAGGGTCTGCCCATTTAAAATTGAGGAGATGAGGAGGGATTTCTTCTCTCAGAGGGTTGTAAATCTGTGGAATTCTCTGCCCCAGGAGCTGTGGAGGCTGGGTCATTGAATATATTTAAGGCAGAGATAGACAGATTTTTGAATGATAATGGAATAAAAGGTTATGGGGAGCGGGCAGGGAAGTGGAGCTGAGTCCATGATCAGATCAGCCATGATCTTATTGAATGGCGGAGCAGGCTGGAGGGGCCTGATGTCATTTTCCTGCTCCTATTTCTTATGTTCTTATTCTTCATGTGTGAGTCTAGAAAGTGAATGTTGGGGGTTATTCAACCACAGGGAGCAATACTCCAAGCCTGCATTTCCCAGCAATCGGAAATTGGTGCCATGAATGATTTTTCTTTTCCGACCCCTTTTTAGAACAGTGTAGCACCCCTGCTACTAACTCGGCCAGACCGAGGATCGACATTGTGATGCTACTTATAGCCCCGTTAGCGCCTCCGTGAGGCAAGACAGTGTTCGCCTGGAAATTGCCCGGGTGTTTGCGGAAGCGCTGTGTCCCGGGCTGCCGCGCAACTGGCGATGACATCATCACCATGCGCGGCAACCCCTTACTGCCCCGCGTCAACTCCTTACCACCCCACGAGGGAAATTGCCCGGCAGGCAGTGAGGCTGGAGCAAGCGGATGTCAACGCCAGCTTTAGCTGGCCGACGTCCGCTCTCGAGGCAGTGTTTAAAGGGGAGGGCGCAGCGCCCCGCGATCTTTTTTTGTCGCCGACTCTCGGGTCGGCTCGACAATGGCGGCCCTCACGTGGTCCATAAGGACATAAAAAATAGGAACAGGAGTAGGCCATCGGCTTCTCGAGCCTGCTCCGCCATTTCATATGATCATGGCTGATCCGATCATGGACTCAGCTCCACATCCCTGCCCGCTCCCCATAACCCCTTATTCCCTTATTGGTTAAGAAACTGTCTATCTCTGTCTTAAATTTATTCAATGTCCCAGCTTCCACAGCTCTCTGAGGCAGCGAATTCCACAGATTCACAACCCTCTGAGAGAAGAAATTCCTCCTCATCTGGGCGGCCCCTTATTCTAAGATTATGCCCTCTAGTTCTAGTCTCCCCCACCAGTGGAAACATCCTCTCTGCATCCACCTTGTCAAGCCCCTTCATAATCTGATACGTTTTGATCAGATCGCCTCTCATTCTTCTGAACTCCAATGAGTAGAGGCCCAACCTACTCAACCTTTCCTCATAAGTCAACCCCCTCATCTCCGGAATCAACCTAGTGAACCTTCTCTGAACTGCCTCCAAAGTAAGTATATTCTTCCTTAAATATGGAAACCAAAACTACACACAGTATTCCAGGTGTGGCCTCACCAATACCCTGTATAACTGTAACTAGACTTCCCTGCTTTTATACTCCATCCCCTTTGCAATAAAGGCCAAGATTCCATTGGCCTTCCTGATCACTTGCTGTACCTGCATACTATCCTTTTGTGTTTCGCCATCGTGCCTTGGTGGCCCAGTGGAGGCCATCGAAGGCCGTGCAGGGTGCGCAGCAGTGTTCCCCTTTAAGCGAAGGGACGGTGCGTTTGGCGGAGTATCCGTGTAGCGCTTAACTCTCTGGTTTCCACCCCCAAAGGAAGTGGATCGTGCGAGATTGCGCTCGTTTCCTCTCAGGGGCGGTAAGGGCAATTCCGCGCCAGCCGCTAAAAGTCCTAGCCCCGGAAGGTTACCCCCCCCCCCCCATTCGGAGCGCGGGGCAATTTCGCCCCCTAATGCTCTGAAATGCTTGGTTCATGGCACACGGCCACTGACTGCTGCCGCTGTTTGAACATCGGGTGAGGACAGAATGGGAATTAAATATGATGCCCTCCACAAAGAGCAGGCCGACATTCACAGCCTTGGTCAAGAGGTGAAGAATGGCCATTTATGTCCGTGCAGTTGGTGCTTTCAAGAAATGGTGGTGGGGGTGGGGTGGAGGGGGGGTGGTGCGGGGGAAGAGAGAACATTGGGGAGTTGAGGCACTCTATCCTGGTCTGTTCCACACAGCAACCCTCATGGCCAAAACGCAACATATTTCGGGAATAAAGAATGGCAGCACTCACAAATGGCTTGAGAGAATGTTTAAAAAAAGAAGAAAAAAATGCATCATCGGGCTTCCGAGACACACACTTGTGCTAAACGGAAGAATAACTTTTTGCTCCTTGACTGCAATGTGCAGTGCAATTAAGGAGGATGTTTCAGATGATGAATAGGAAACACTTTGCCACACAAATATATGCAAATAGCGCAGATATGCAATTACCAGGCATTAAGTGCAATCTACAGAGATGTAACATAAATTGTTTAACATTAGCAATCCACAACTATTGCAGCATTTCAGACCTTAATAAACCTTCCAGACTTTAATGAACTCTGTAACAAATTAGTTTTTCCATTCCCTCCACCCCAATTGCTCATCATATTCATAATTCACATTCATAATTCAAATGTTATTTCCTACATCTGCTGCTGATTGCATTAGGTTTCGCTAAAATTAGATGATGTTCTGGCTGCAATTAGTCTCAGCCCAGCACCTGACCTGCAACACCAGCAGAACTCAGCGGGTGCCATTTTCAGATTCTGATACGCTGTGTAATTACCAGCCATTTTCTTGGCATTTTTTTTTGTTGAAAGTCTGAAATCTGCCTTTATTAATCATACACAGACAAACACGCAGAGCTGTCTCAGGCGGATAGTTGTGAGGAATGTTATTCTTAATTACAGCTTGAGTGCAGACACAGGCTGCATTCTGATGCAAGCGGAGGGGTGAGGGGGAGAAAACAACATCTCGATATGATCATAGGCAGCCCCTCGGAATCGAGGAAGACTTGCTTCCACTCTTAATTTGAGTTCTTAGGTGACTGAGCAGTCCAATACGAGAACCACAGACTCTGTCACAGGTGGGACAGACAGTCGTTGAGGGAAGGGGTGGGTGGGACAGGTTTGCTGCACGCTCCTTCCGCTGCCTGTACTTGTTTTCTGCACGCTCTCGGCGATGAGACTCGAGGTGTTCAGCGCCCTCCCGGATGCACTTCCTCCACTTAGGTCCGTCTCTGGCGTCAATGGGGATGTTGCACTTTATCAGGGTGGCTTTGAGGGTGTCCTTGTAACGCTTCCTCTGCCCACCTTTGGCTTGTTTTACGATAATGGTTTCTGTGGAATTGGGAGCTGGATGACCCACACTCAAATTTGAGGCAACCTGAGTCACTTCCATCTCCTCCCCCCACCGTGTCCACTTTGCTCCTCTCTTCCCCTGAGACTCAGATATGGTTCCATGGGTGTCGCCAGTCTCCTGGCACTTTGCCTAAACAGGCCGTCCATTCTTATCTGTGACTTTATCCCCTGATTGTCGGCAAGCTCAGAAAGTTGCGTGTCCGGGAGAGGAGATGGGAATTGTGATGTATTTGTTTCATGGATTCTTTGCTTAAGAATTCATAGCAACACATTGCTTTTAAGAACTAGTTGGTTTATTAACAAAGGTTTGACAATCACACTACACATTACCAGTTCATCCACTAGGCTCACAACTGCATACCTCATCGTGGATGACCTAGACCCAAATGAGTTTATTGTGTCTTGTGAACATCACGTGACTGGCTAAGCCACTCACAATTCAACAGCTCTATCACTCTTTTGGGGGGGGGGGGGAAACAAAATAAACGTTAGATCAAGTGCCCCCCGATTTGGGGGACACTCCAGACACTTAACTGCCCCTTTTTTTTAAATGTTTTTTGTTTCATTTTTTTGTTTTTTGGGTGTTTTTAAAAAAATTTTGGGGGCATTAAAACCACTTATTTTACAAGTGTCCCCTATAAAAGGGGAGGGGGACACTAAAAATCCAGCAATTAAAACTAATTGAACTTTAAAACATATAAAATCAAATTAAAATTTGGTTGCCAGGGATAACGATGCACTCCAGTCCCTCTGGTGCCCACCTCTCGCGGAAGGCCGCGAGCGTACCGGTGGAACAGCTCTACCAACCTGTGAGCATCCTCACAGCTGCAAACATTACAGGAATGTTGGAGATGGGTTAGGGGGAAGAAAAGCAAAAAAGTTACACAGTGGAATTTTAAAAAATTATTCGCAGCTAGTGCTTGGCTAACTATTCTTCATTTCTTTACAAACACAGATTAGAGAGGCATAAATGATACCAAAACACATCACTTATGCCTACTGTCTTTGTCATAAAAGAGTCACTGCTCGCTTGGCTGTTCTCCCACCTTAAATTAATTGGTTGTCAAATACCTTTACTGTAGGTGTCCAGGATCATCGTGTTGTCTGTATCAGTGTATGCATTTTTAGTTGGTGTCGCTTTTTGCTTTTTTTAAATTCATTTTCCTAAAAGCTGACAGAGCCCTAACAAAGCAATCAGATTAGTAGATGACTCTCTGTCCAAAAGACACAGAAAGAGGCAGTTTAAGGCAGCCTGAAAGAAGCATGTCCTAATGACTTCACATAGCACAGCAAAACCTTGGTTGCTTTGATTCATTTTTGTTTGTAAGTTATTTTATTTATTTGCTCTCTATCTCTTCCCTCTGCCGATCTCTAACTACCACGTACCCCTTCTCTGCACTAAGAGGGAGGGTGAGCCGATCTCTTGCCTTTGCCAACAGCGCTCCTGACGGCAGTGCGTACTACAAGGTGCAGGAGAGTGCCTCATGGGACGGGGGGAAATGTCTAGGGGTGTCTATCCCTCCTCCCCCGCCCCATCGCACAATGTCACGGCTGAACTTACCGTGCATGCTTCACACCATGTCACAATATGGTGGAGCGCCAACACAGTCACGCCATCCCTCAAGTGCCAATGCTGTGCCGAGCCAGCTGCTTCGAGGATAAGCTGGCAATGGCTGTCCATTGATTTTTTTTAAATCTTCCTTTGGGGAAGAATCTGGCCTGTCTTCAATCACTTCTCACAACAGCACAGCTGAGGTCGACAATTCTATGACAAAGAATTAAATCTGCTTCACGTCCTGGTGTAGCATTGACTGCACTGCACAGCCGTGACAGTTTTGCTTTTAATTGTTCAGTAATCACAGAATGTACAAAATCTTTTCTCTCTTTGTCTCCTGAAAGTGTTGACTCCTTGCTGGGCTACAGATCTGCAGGTACTGGGCACCCTCTGATATCGTGACCATGTGGTCATTCTTTGAGTATCGACAGACCACTTGGGTGGGGAAAAGACCACAACTAATGCCTCGTCTTGTGGGCCTGACAGCTACACATGCTCACTTTCTTGCAGGTGATACTGGATATCAAAAGAAGGAACGTGAACCATTGCTCAATTGTAGCTCCTTTAAAAACGAAAGAAAAACATGCATTTATATAGCACCTTTCACAAACTCAGGATGCCCCAAAGCACTTTTCAGCCAATTGTACTTTTAAGAACATAAGAAATAGGAGCAGGAGTAGGCCATACGGCACCTCGAGCCTGCTCCGCCATTTAATACGATCATGGACTTTTGAATATAGTCACTGTTGTAATGTAGAAAATTGGGCAGCCAATTTGCAGACAGCAAGCTCCCACAAACAGCAGCGATAATGACAAGATAATTTTTTTTTGTAATGTTGAAGGATAAATATTAGCCAGGGCACCCCACTCTTCTTTTACGTCCACCTGAGTGAGCAGACAGGGCCTCGGTTTAACATCACATCCGAAAGATGACACTTCCGACAGTGCAGCACTCTCTGGATTTCTGTGCTCAAACGTCTGGAGTGGGATTGAACCCACAACCTGCTGACTCTGAGATGAGAATGCTACCCACTGAGCCATTGGCTCAGTTGCGATCAGCCAACTCAGCAGACTGGAAATTGAACCCGAGGCCTTCCTGGTCTGTAAGGCTCAGCTGGTCACTAACATTTCCAACTCAGGCATCAGGAGATGCATTATTCCTTTCTGGTGAAGTTTTGTGCAAATCAGGATGATGTATGTCCATACTGGCGAATGAAACACTTTCCTACTTTTTGCTCAGTGCCAACATCATGGAATCCTCGATACAATACAATACTGCTGGATACAAAAGAAATCTCCTTCTCTTTTGCCCCAATAATGTGCCTTAACCTCAATTTTCGATAGGTTCCTCCTACTGCCCCAGTGTGAATGTTTGAACTTGCCACATCCTTGTCAGCTTCGAGCGATATTGACAATTTTGTGTTACAATATGTTTACAGCACAGAACAGGCCATTCGGCCCAACAAGTTCATGCAAGAGTTTATGTTCCACATGGGCCTCCTCTCACCCCTCTTCATCTAACTCCATCAACATTAAAAAGGCTGATGGAATGCTGGCCTTGCTATCTACAGGACTAGAGTACACGGGGGTAGAAGTTATGCTGCAGCTATATAAAACCCTGGTTAGACCACACCTGGAGCACTGCGAGCAATTCTGGGCACCACACCTGAGAAAGGATATATTGGCCTTGAGGGAGTGCAGGGTAGGTTTACCAGAATGATACCCGGACTTCAAGGGTTAAGTTACGAGGCGAGATTACACAAATTAGGGTTGTATTCCCTAGAATTTAGAAGGTTAAGGGGTGATCTGGTCAAAGTTTTCAAGATATTAAAGGGGAACAGATAGGGTAGATGAAGAGAAATTATTTCCGTAGGTTGGGGTTTCTAGGACTAGGGCGCATAGTTTAAAAGTTAGAGCCACAGGTCTTTCAGGAGTAAAATTAGGAAATACTTCTACACACAAAGGGTGGCAGAAGTTTGGAACTCTCTTCCACAATTGGAAATTGATGCTAGATCAATTGTTAATTTTAAAGCGGGGATAGCTTTTTGTTAAACGAAGGTATTAAGGGATATGGGCCACAGGTGGTTATGTGGAGTTAGGTTGCAAATCAGCCATGATATTAAATGGCGGAGCAAAGCTCGAAGGCCTCCTCCTGTCCCTATGTTCCGAACATATCCTTCTATTCCTTTCTCCCTTATGTGCTTAGTGAGCTTCCCCTTAAATGCATTTGTGCTACCCACCTTAACTACTCCCTGTGGTAGCAAGTTTCTCATTCTAACCACTCTTTGGGTAAAGAAAGTTCCCCTGAATTCTCTATTGGATTTATTAGTGACTATTTAATATTCATGGCCCCTAGTTCTGGTCTTGCCCATGTTAATTAATGTCAAATTAATGGACAGATTACTGTGTAGTTTTACGTGTGAACCCGGGCTGCAACCGCTCAAGTTGTAGCAATAGAGAGAGGAGATTTTCATCCCATCGGTCTGGATTCAAAACCAGATTAGACGAAAAGGCAGTTTGCAAACTCACTGCAACAACAGCTCAACATCCTGACCCAACAGCTTGGAACTGCACAAGAACAATCCAGGGTGATTTACTCCAGATCCCTTAGAAAGAAAGACTTGCATTTATATAGCGCCTTTCATGACCACCGGACGTCTCAAAGCACTTTACAGCCAATAAAGTACTTTTGGAGTGTAGTCATTGTTGCAATGTGGGAAACGCGACAGCCAATTTGCGCATAGCAAGCTCCCACAAACAGCAATTTGATAATGACCAGATAATCTGTTTTTGTTATGTTGATTGAGGGATAAATATTGGTCAGGACACCGGGGATAACTCCCCTGCTCTTCTTTAAAATAGTGCCATGGGATCTTTTACGTCCACCTAAGAGAGAGCAGACGGGGCCTCGGTTTAACGTCTCATCCGAAAGATGGGGGGGAGGAAATGTTTCATTTGGTGCCCATTCTTCCACAATATGGCTGGAGCAAACCCACTTGTCTCTTCGTCACGGTGCATTGATATTCCACACTGACCCCTGGCGTGAAGTAAGAATTCAAAGCTTGATCAGCTTGTTGGGAATCAGAGCAAATCAAATTTCATCTATCAATCCCAATACTAAAACTGTGACAGAAACCAATGCATCAATGTTATCAATTCTGATTTGCTGTCGAACAATCTCTTGCTTTCCATGCATGGTTGGGAGCAGTGCATGGTGTGGATACACGCACAGATGACAAGAAAATGAAAATAACCTTTGGTGGGAGGGGAGTGGAAAGGGGGGATTGGAGAGAGGGAATTTAAGTCAGGCCAGAAATGTTTGTTACTTCACTATCAATTCATTAGAAACTGATGGTTGGGGCAAGTGGTTTGCTGCAGCATATAATTAGTCATTGCTCAGAGCTGCTGGGAAACAGACATTTTAATTTCTTCTGGGACTTTTACAAAAATTGCAGTACTTAGGTAATGCACTAAAAGCAGCAAGTGTAGAAATTCATGAGGTTTGTCAAGGGATGTAGCACTGTGCCAAATCATTTGCCCTAGTGATAAGTTGTGGGGAGTGTGCAATCTGCTCTGTTTATGTCCAAATGCAGCAAGGTATGAAGATAGGTATGGGGAGGGAAGGATAGCGGGGTGTCTGGATAGAGCCGGACTGCGCTGGAGATCTCTCATTGATGAAGAGAGTGGGAGTACCGGAAAGTTGGAGAGTTGAGAGTTGGAGACTAAGGCGATTTGGAGCTTTCGGGATAGAGAGTCAGATCATGGTTGATGGGAGACTTGGAGACGTGAAGAGGGGGGAGATTTAGGGAGTGGGAAAGTCTGTCGGAGACTGGAGTCAGGAAGCATTATACTGGGAGAATAGACAGTGAATGAGAGAGCCAGAGTTTGAGGAGAGTCAGGGAATAGGGCTATCAGAAAATCAGCAACTGGGAGGAGTCAGAAAGTGGGAAAATCAAAAATTTGGAGGCTGAAAGAGCCAGACAGTTAGATCATTGGATATTGGGAAAGGGAATGTATGCCAGCGTGGGAGAAGGAGAGATGCAGGGAGCTGGAGAGTCAAACAGTGAATGAGTTGGAGATCTGAAGGCTGAGAGAATTAGAGAATGGAAGAGATGTCTAAAGTCTCAAGAGTCTTTTTTTGCAAAATGGGATATTTCATTATAGTGTCCACCTTATCTTTAATGAGAAGAACATTATTACTCATTTCAGACAAAAGTCAGGAGAAAAATGATAGCTGATATATGGAATAAACAATTCATTTTTTTAGACTGGTTTTCAGCCTAATAAGGTGAACAACATCATCAGACAAGGTTACACCTTGAAAAGACAATCAGGCAATCAGCTGCCTGGCATGTAGCAACAGTAATGAGCTGTCCAATCAAAGTTCTCAGATCCTTTTTCTTCAAGATCTTTGAACAAAACAAAGGGAAACTTAGAAAATAAACAATAATATTATTCCTGGTTATAATGAATAAGTGATCAGTAACTTCTCAGATTCAAGCCTCTGGTGTGGATTATGTTATTAAGTTTTGTTCTGGGATTTGGTAATTTCTCTGCATAACTGAGCTGCCACTAGGTGCTGGCTTAGCTTAGCTCACTCATGAATAATAGAACTGTCCTCATGTCTGATCCATTCCCTTTACTCGTTGTGAAACTCTCTGTGGATTCATATGCAGCCCAATCCTTTAATGGAACTGACATAAGTGACAAACCTAGGAAGCCTGTTTTTTTAAGGGTCAGTCTCCTTAGGGTTTTCCAGTTTAGCTGCTACACAACATGTGAGAACCCATAGGTGGTATACCAGAATGTGTCCATCATACAAAGACTTTCCTGTCATTGATTGCTCATCATGCTTATCCAGGCACGAGAAGAGACTATAATAGACTCGTGCTATGTACCAGTCAGTGGGTCTGCTGCACTGGGGGGGGGCAACAATCTGGGGAGACTGAGGGAAAGGTCTTCTGTGTTGATATAGTAGAAGATTTCTATATATTTTTTTAAGATGCTCAGATACCTATCCATGCTGTACTAATAAGCGTTTCTCCAATCTCAATTAACTTCTCATTTTGTTGATCACTCGGTTGTCATCCATCACATAGTTAAGGCTCCACATCAAACTATTGCAATATCTAGACATTGAATTTCTGTTTGCTGGATATGGACTGCACAGTTCCCCTCTAAGGACATACCCCACTTACATTACCCAGAGAGCTTAAGTGTAGGTTGACAGAACCCAAGCTTAGGGACCTAAAAGTAAGTTTTCCCACTGTTTGTCCAGCTAGGACCATCCTACCAGTAAGGGCATTGGCTTGGAGAGTTACCTAGAGCTGAATGGGAAGAATAATGATCCCCAGTGACAAGTCTATCCCTTCAGGATTCTAGTGAGTTGGACTATCTGGTATCAGCAGTACCCTTGAGTACTATGGATCTGACTGATTCAGTATCTGACTATCATTTCTACCACAGCCAGTTGATCTGATTCCAACTGTCTGTCGCTAGGTCTGTCACTTATAACCATCTCAATGCCAAAGAGACGCCACTTCTGCCTTCCCACACCAAAGGGGATGGTCATTCATTTAACTTGGAACCCTGACAGTCATCCCATTATCCCATCAATCTGGGCTGGATTCCAAATCTAGAAATGAAGACTTCCTTGATGGTTCTGCAAGTTTATCCTGGTTACTCATGTAAATTGGGAGATTCCAGGTTTGGTTTCGGGTCTGCCATGAGTTGGCTGGCCTCAGCACTCCTTGACGAGTAAGGGAAAATTACACAACAACAAAAAATTGCATTAATAAAGCGCCTTTAATGTAGTAAAACATCGCAACTCTTCACAGGAGCGTTATCAAACAAAATTCAACACCGAGCCACATAAGATATTAGGGCAGATTGGTCACAGAAGTAGGTTTTAAGGAGCATCTTAAAAGAGCTGCGAGAGGTAGAGAGGGGGAGAGGTTTAGGGAGGGAACTCCAGAGCTTAGGGCCCAGGCAGCTGAAGGCACGGCCGTCAATGGTAGCGCAATTAAAATCGGAGATGCTCAATGGATTAGAATTGGAGGTGCAGAGATCTATGATGGTTATAGAGCTGAAGGAGTTACAGAGATATGGAGGAGCATAGAAACATAGAAACAGGAAATCGGTGCAGGAGTAGACCATTCGGCCTTTCGACCCTGCACCACCATTCAATAAGATCATGGCTGATCATTCACCTCAGTACCCATTTCCTGCTTTCTCTCCATACCCCTTGATCCCTTTAGCCACAAGGGCCACATCTAACTCCCTCTTGAATATATCCAATGAACTGGCATCAACAACTCTCTGCGGTAGGGAATTCCACAGGTTAACAACTCTCTGAGTGAAGACGTTTCTCCTCATCTCAGTCCTAAATGGCTTACCCCTTATCCTTAGACTGTGTCCCCTGGTTCTGGACTTCCCCAACATCGAGAACATTCTTCCTGCATCTAACCTGTTCAGTTCCATCGGAATTTTATATATTTCTATGAGATCCCCTCTCATCCTTCTAAACTCCAGTGAATTAAGGCCCATTCAATCCAATCTCTCCTCATATATCAGTCCAGCCATCCCAGGAATCAGTCTGGTGAACTTTTGCTGCACTCCCTCAATAGCAAGAACGTCCTTCCTCAGATTAGGAGACTAAAACTGAACACAATATTTCGGGTGAGGCCTCATCAAGCCCCTGTACAACTAGACCTCCCTGTTCCTATACTCAAATCCCCTAGCTATGAAGGCCAACATACCATTTGCCTTCTTCACCGCCTGCTGTACCTACATGCCAACTTTCAATGACTGATGTACCATGACACCCAGGTCTCGTTGCAGCTCCCCTTTTCCTAATCTTCCGCCATTCAGAGAATATTCTGCCTTCCTGTTTTTGCCCCCAAAGTGGATTACCTCACATTTATCCACATTATACTGCATCTGCCATGCATTTGCCCACTCACCTTACCTGTCCAAGTCACCCTGCAGCCTCTTAGCGTCCTCCTCACAGCTCATGCTGCCACCCAGTTTAGTGTCATCTGCAAACTTGGAGATATTACACTCAATTCCTTCATCCAAATCATTAATGTATATTGTAAATAGCTGGGGTCCCAGCACTGAGCCCTGCGGTACCCCACTAGTCACTGCATGCCATTCTGAAAAGGACCCGTTTATCTCGACTCTCTGCTTCCTGTCTGCCAACCAGTTCTCTAGCCACGTTTGTACATTACCCCCAATACCATGTGCTTTAATTTTGCACACCAATCTCTTGTGTGGGTCCTTGTCAAAAGCCTTTTGAAAGTCCAAATATACCACATCCACTGGTTCTCCCTTGTCCACTCTACTAGTTACATGCTCAAAAAATTCCAGAAGATTTGTCAAGCATGATTTCCCTTTCATAAATCCATGTTGACTTGGACCGATCCTGTCACTGCTTTCCAAATGCACTGTTATTTCATCTTTAATAATTGATTCCAACATTTTCCTACTACTGATGTCAGGCTAACTGGTCTATAATTACCCATTTTCTCTCTCCTCCCTTTTTAAAAAAGTGGTGTTACATTAGCTACCCTCGAGTCCTTAGGAACTGATCCAGAGTTGATAGACTGTTGGAAAATGATCACCAATGCATCCACTATTTCTATGGCCACTTCCTTAAGTACTCTGGGATGCAGACTATTAGGCCCCGGGGATTTATCGGCCTTCAATCCCATCAATTTCCCTAACACAATTTCCCGCCTCATAAGGATATCCTTCAGTTCCTCCTTCTCACGAGACCCTCGGTCCCCTAGTACTTCCGGAAGGTTATTTGTATCTTCCTTCGTGAAGACAGAATGAAACAAAGTATTTGTTCAACTGGTCTGCCATTTCTTTGTTCCCCATTATAAATTCACCTGGATCTGACTGACATTTGTCTTCACTAATCTTTTTCTCTTCACATATCTATAGAAGCTTTTGCAGTCAGTTTTTATGTTCCCAGCAAGCTTTCTCTCATACCCTATTTTCCCCCTCCTAATTAAATCCTTTGTCCTCCTCTGCTGAATTCTAAATTTCTCCCAGTCCTCAGGTTTGCTGCTTTTTCTTGACAATTTATATGCCTCTTCCTTGGATTTAACACTATCCTTAATTTCCCTAGTTAGCCATGGTTGAGCCACCTTCCCCGTTTTATTTTTACTCCAGACAGGGATGTACAATTGTTGAGGTTCATCCATGTGATCTTTAAATGTTTGCCACCGTCAACGCTTTAAGTATCATTTGCCAGTCTATTTTAGCCAATTCACGTCTCATACCATCGAAGTTATCTTTCCTTAAGTTCAGGACCATAGTCTCTGAATTAACTGTGTCACTCTCCAACTTAATAAAGAATTCTACTATATTATGGTCACTCTTCCCCAAGGGCCTTGCACAACAAGATTGCTAATTAGTCCTTTCTCATTACACATCACCCAGTCTAGTTGTTTCCTTGACATATTGGTCCAGAAAACCATCCCTAATACACTCCAGGAAATCCTCCTCCATCGTATTGCTACCAGTTTGGTTAGCCCAATCTATATGTAGATTAAAGTCACCCATGATAACTGCACGCATCCCTAATTTCTTGTTTGATACTCACGTCCTTATTCATGGCCATGGAGGGATCTGAAAACAAGGATGAAAGTTTTAAAATTGAGGCATTGCTGGACCGGGAGCCAATGTAGGTCAGCGAGCACTGGGGTGATGGGTGAGCGAGCACAGGGGTGATGGGTGAGCTCAGGGGTGATGGGTGAACGAGCACAAGGGTGATGGGTAAGTGGGGCTTGGTGCAAGTTAGGACACGGGCAGCAGAGTTTGAGATGAGTTCAAGTTTATGTAGGATGGAAATTGGAGGCCGACCAGAAGAGCAGTGGAATAGTCAAGTCTAGAGGTATCAAAAGCATGGATGAGGGATTCAGCAGGTGAGCTGAGGCAGGGACAGAGCCGGGAGGATGTTAGGCGGAAGTAGACGGCCGCAGTGATGGAGCGGAAATGTGGTCGGAAGCTCATCTCACGGTCAAATAGGCTGCTAAGGTTGTGAACTTTTTGATTCAGCCTCAGACAGTGACCATGTAGAAGAATGGAGTCAGTGTTTAAGGAATGGAGTTTATGGCGGGGACCGAAGACAATGGCTTTGATCTTCCCAATATTTAGATGGATAAGCAGCTTGACAATTTCGAGGCAGTGGAGTGGCCGAGCAAGTAGTGAGGTAAAGCGTACATTTGCGACCCGATGCTGTGTTTTCGGTTGATGTCGCCTAGGGGCAGCACGTAGATGAGAAATAGGAACGGCCAAGGATAGATCTTTGGGGGACTCCAGAGGTAATGATGCGGGAGCAGGAAGAGAAGCTATTGCAGTTGATTCTGTTTGCTAGTGATGCCTGCTGAAAGTATTTGTAATTAAATGTCTATTGAGAATACGATTAGGTGTGTAGCCAGTCAACACTCACTATCTCGGCTCACACAAAAACAACAACAAAAACTTGTATTTATATAGCACCTTTAACGCAGTGAAATGTCCTAATGCGCTTCACAGGAGCATTATGCGATAAAAATCTGACACCAAGCCGTATAAGTAGAAGTTAGCGCAGGTGACCAAAAGCTTAGTCAAAGGGGTATGTTTTAAGGAGTGTCTTGAAGGAGGAAGGAGAGGTAGAGAGGCGGAGAGGTTTAGGCAGGGAGTTCCAGAGCTTGGGGCCTAGGCAACAGAAGGCATGGCCACTGATGGTTGAGCAATTATAATCAGGAATGCTCAAGAGGACAGAATTAGAGGAGCGCAGATTGTGTGGCTGGAGGAGATTGCCGAGATAGGGAGCAAGGTCGAGGGGCCATATGGCCTACTCCTGCTCCTAATTCTTACGTTGTTATTCCATCAAATTGAATCTGTATTTAAATCTAGGTACTGTGGGGCAGGGCGGTGGAATGTTGCAAGTGCAACCCATTACATCTCACTGTCCCCATAACCCACTATGGTACTTGGTACCCATAGCTCACAGAGCCACACAGGACTCCTGAAAGGGCTGCCCCCATAACCCACTGTGCCCCTCAACCACCATAATATACTCTGCTACTTATTCCTCTTATTATGTGTTCTGTCACAAATAAATATCATTTTGTTTCTCTAAGTTTGCCTTGTATGGAACTTTGGAACTTTCCAGGAAATAGAGACCAAGTGAAAAAATATTACAAATCCATTCAAATGATTCAATTACCTTCCACTGCCTCTCGACTTATTTTCCTGAGTGTTCTAGTGATTTAGGAGTTTTAATCCAATTTAAATTCAATAATAACTTAAAATTTGCTCATAACCAATGTTCCCCTAAACTACGCAGCCATGCAATAACGGGGAGGGGCGCGCTCAAGCCACTCCCTAGTTTTTACATTGTAACTGCCCTGCATGGGCAGATAATTAAAGGGACCGTGCATTAAAACAGGCCACGCAGAACAAAGTGCAGCTTACAGGGAACACTGCGTATAACTATTTTAAAATGGTGAATTATTATTTGCCAATTAACAACAGCCTCCCATTACTTCAAATTGCCTATTGCTCGCTTTTATACTGTATTTTGTTTAACCGATAGTCCTGCAGTGGCAATGACTTCTTAACTGATGAAACAGCCATTGTATTTTTCACATTGCCAAGAGGTTACCTTTCTTGTCAATTCCATGAAATTGCTATGCTAATTGTGACCTTCGGATACGAAAAAAGCATCTCTTCTCTGCTGAGTTCGGTGATCTTGACCAGATCAGCAGTACGGACTGTAAGATTGGCCTAAGCGCTCCTGGGTCAGGGAGGGAGGGCAAGCAGATGTCATTCAGGGTTCCTGCTCCTGATCAATGTGCAATGATGCCTTCTGGAAAATGCGTGTGTGTATGTGTGTGTGTGGATGTCAGGTGAGGACACAGTCAGACGCAGCTATGGCCACCTGCTGACTTCACCTTTAGTCTCACCTATGAAGAGAGGACACCTAGTTGGGGTGGTGGAAGGATGTAACTGTCTACTCAACCACCACCGTGATCCACAAACACACTGTCAGCAGGACTCATTGAATATGAATTAGGAAACCCTAGCTGAACTTTTCAACCTCTAACCCAGGGTACTGTCACAGCTAGTTGAGGCGAGCAGCATAGATGAATTTAAGGGGAAGCTAGACAAGTAGATGAGGGAGAAAGGAATAGAAGGATATGCCGAAAGGGTTGTAATGAAGTAGGGTGGGAGGAGGCTCCAGTGGAGCATAAACACTGGCAGAGACGAGTTGGGCTGAATGGACTGTTTCTGAGCTGTAAAGTCCAAGGGTTGGATTTTCGGCTTGTTGCTGTGTCTGTTTTCACCCCAGAGGGGCGGCAATGGCGGCGAGAAACATTTCCAGGGGAGCGACCAGCTTCCAGCACCCTGCCGGGACATTCGGTGCCGGGTTTGTGGGGCGCACAGCAGTACCGCCCGGGAGTGGCGAGCCGCCATGCAACGCCTCTGGTTGCAACACCGGTTCGATATTTGGCTCGCACCCGATCCGTAGCGCCCCGCAGCGCCCCCTGGTGGGACCGCCTGTGAAAGCTGGCAGTCCGAGCTGTTCCGGCCGCAGCGAGGGAAGGAATGTCGACCTGAGGTAAGTGTGATTGGTTTTTATTTTTGCGATTTATGTTGATTGGGGCATCAGTAAAGTATTGGGAATGTTTTTGTTGGGTTTTTTCAGATTTTTCTTTCCACGGAAGCCTCTCTCAGGGCGCCCCGAGGCCGGCTGTTTACCTCGGGAGTTTCTGTGGCTCAGCCGGCCTAGCGCCCTGAGAGAGGTGTGGACCGCCTCCCTTCGCGCCCCGCTCCACACTCGGGGCCCGGCTGCTGAATCTTGCGGCTGGAGACGCAAACCATTTCCCGGCGCAGAATTTACCGCTCCGCCCGGGTTAACGGCGCAACAGAGGCGTGACCGAATCTCCACCCCCATGTAATTATATGTAACCACAGCCTCAGTTGAGTTCTGCTACTGCTTGAATAGGCTCGAGGGCTGAATGGCCTACTTCTATGTTCCTATATTCACTGTCTTTGAATTATACCCAATCATGGTTCAGAACCATTGGAATGGAGGGGAAAGTGGAGCCGGTGGGTGGGGGAGAAACCTGGAAAAAGGTAACATTTTCTAGTGATCAGCTGCAGATTAATTCTTAACACTTTTGGAATGAGGATTCCCCTGATGTCCAGGAGGTCCCAGATTTGATCCCCACTCTGCTGAGTTAGCTTATCTCAACTGGGGCTGTGGTTGTGGCCTGGGCTAGGGGTTGAAAACATCAGCGCAGGTCTCCTAATTCTTATTCAATGACTCCTGCTGACAGTGTGTGTGTGGAGCATGGTGGTGAGTGACAGACTAATGTTAGCCAGAACTCTCCATGCTCTTCTTCACTTAGCACCATGGGACCTATTGTACACAAGTGATCAGGCAGATGGAGCGTCAATTACATAGGTTAACATCTCATCCAAATGATGGCACCTCCAACAATGTAGCACTCCCTCAGTACTGCATGGAAGTGTCAGCCTAGATTATGCACTCAAGTCCTGGAATGGGCCTTGAACTGACAATTTGCTGACTCAGAGGTAAGCATGTTACCACTGAGCTAATCTGACACTTTGCAACTATTATTCATGTGATCTTTGAAAGTAAGTGCTGGCAGGTTATTCAAGTGCAGTGGGTATAACACATCAGCTCAAACCTGGCATCATCTGACATCCACACACACACTTTCTATAGGTACCGCTGAACAGCGATTAGGAGTGGAACCTTGGCCAATCTTCACTTTCTTCATGTGAGTACTGAAGCTAATTGTGGCTCCATAACCAACGCAGTGGAATACCATCTCCTGAACTGAAGGTGTAATGGCACATTCTTGATCTGAAATAAATCCAGTGTTGACCACTTCAATACACCTGTATAATTAGAAGTTCTGTTGCCAGTGCTGTATGATTGATTCTATCTTTCAGAGGCATCGGACCTCGAAGATATCACGTCACAGGTTGTCACAGCCCAAAGCGTGATTGGCTCAAATTACTACTTATCCGTTCAGTTATCAATAAAGTATCGAGTTGACTGTGATCGAATCCAAAATGAGCAAAAGGTACCAATAAAGACTGAGTTACAAAGAAGAAAAGTCCCTCAATTTGTCCCACCAAAAATTCATGAACCAGCAAGAATGAAAAAACTGACCAAGCAGATTGCTACAATAGTTTTGGGTTTCAATTGCTATTTTCCTTTAGTCGGGTCAATGTGCAAAGCTAGAAAAAGCATTTGTGGCAACATATGAAAAAAATTACATCATTCTGAAAAAATATGAAACTTACCCCCCAAAAATTGATTATTTAACATCAGAAAAGTTACGAAGTAAGTAACTGGAAGTAAAAAGTTTGGGGGACGAAAGTGAACAACGTAAATTTTATAAAGGGATAGGAAATAGGTGTCAGTCGTGGCTCAGTTGATAGCACTCTTGCCTCAGAGTCAGAAGGTTCTGGGTTCACTCCACAAAATCTAGACTGATGCTCCAGTTCAATCTCATCCCCGCTGTCTTTTTAATAGTAATTTCTGCTCACAGCAAACAATTATGGCAAGTGCAGCTGTAATAGTCCTTGGTAAAAAGTGGAGATGGAAATTCCTCTCCCAAGTAGTTCAATGAGTCATCATCATCGTAGGTGGTCCCTCGAAGTGAGGATGACTTGCTTCCACGCCAAAAAGGGATGAGTTTACAGGTGTTTCAATGTTTCAATGTTCCAGATCCCGAACTACTATATGGGTAGAGCTGCAGAACACCAAAGGGCAAAAAACGTTAGTGGAAGTTGTGTACAGACCTCCAAACAGTAGTAGTGATGTTGGGGAGGGCATCAAACAGGAAATTAGGGGTGCATGCAATAAAGGTGCAGCAGTTATAATGGGTGACTTTAATATGCACATAGATTGCGCTAGCCAAACTGGAAGCAATATGGTGGAGGAGGATTTCCTGGAGTGCATAAGGGATGGTTTTCTAGACCAATATGTCGAGGAACCAACTAGGGGGGAGGCCATCTTAGACTGGGTGTTGTGTAATGAGAGAGGATTAATTAGCAATCTCATTGTGCGAGGCCCCTTGGAGAAGAGTGACCATAATATGGTGGAATTCTGCATTAGGATG
Organism: Pristiophorus japonicus; assembly: GCF_044704955.1. Taxonomy (NCBI): domain Eukaryota; kingdom Metazoa; phylum Chordata; class Chondrichthyes; family Pristiophoridae; genus Pristiophorus; species Pristiophorus japonicus. The sequence goes on along the minus strand of NC_091984.1, from coordinate 224,277,262 downwards.
GAGAATGAAACAGTTAATTCAGAGACCATGGTCCAGAACTTAAAGAAGGGTAACTTTGAAGGTATGAGGCGTGAATTGGCTAGGATAGATTGGCGAATGAAACTTAAGGGGTTGACTGTGGATGGGCAATGGCAGACATTTAGAGACCGCATGGATGAACTACAACAATTGTACATTCCTGTCTGGCGTAAAAATAAAAAAGGGAAGGTGGCTCAACCGTGGCTATCTAGGGAAATCAGGGATAGTATTAAAGCCAAGGAAGTGGCATACAAATTGGCCAGAAATAGCAGCGAACCCAGGGACTGGGAGAAATTTAGAACTCAGCAGAGGAGGACAAAGGGTTTGATTAGGGCAGGGAAAATGGAGTTCGAGAAGAAGCTTGCAGGGAATATTAAGGCAGATTGCAAAAGTTTCTATAGGTATGTAAAGAGTAAAAGGTTAGTAAAGACAAATGTAGGTCCCCTGCAGTCAGAATCAGTTGAAGTCATAACGGGGAACAAAGAAATGGCAGACCAATTGAACAAGTACTTTGGTTTGGTATTCACTAAGGAGGACACAAACAACCTTCCGGATATAAAAGGGGTCAGAGGGTCTAGTAAGGAGGAGGAACTGAGGGAAATCCTTATTCGTCGGGAAATTGTGTTGCGGAAATTGATGGGATTGAAGGCCGATAAATCCCCAAGGCCTAATGGACTGCATCCCAGAGTACTTAAGGAGGTGGCCTTCGAAATAGCGGATGCATTGACAGTCATTTTCCAACATTCGATTGACTCTGGATCAGTTCCTATCGAGTGGAGGGTAGCCAATGTAACCCCACTTATTAAAAAAGGAGGGAGAGAGAAATCAGGGAATTATAGACCGGTCAGCCTGACCTCAGTAGTGGGTAAAATGATGGAATCAATTATTAAGGATGTCATAGCAGCGCATTTGGAAAATGGTGACATGATAGGTCCAAGTCAGCATGGATTTGTGAAAGGGAAATCATGCTTGACAAATCTTCTGGAATTTTTTGAGGGTGTTTCCAGTAGATTGTCAAGGGAGAACCAGTTGATGTGGTATATATGGACTTTCAGAAGGCTTTCGACAAGGTCCCACACAAGAGATTAATGTGCAAAGTTAAAGCACATGGGATTGAGGGTAGTGTGCTGACGTGGATTGAGAACTGGTTGTCAGACAGGAAGCAAAGAGTAGGAGTAAATGGGTACTTTTCAGAATGGCAGGCAGTGATTAGTGGGGTACCGCAAGGTTCTGTGCTGGGGCCCCAGCTGTTTACATTGTACATTAATGATTTAGACGAGGGGATTAAATGTAGTATCTCCAAATTTGCGGATGACACTAAGTTGGGTGGCTGCGAGGAGGATGCTATGAGACTGCAGAGTGACTTGGACAGGTTAGGTGAGTGGGCAAATACATGGCAGATGAAGTATAATGTGGATAAATGTGAGGTTATCCACTTTGGTGGTAAAAACAGAGAGACAGACTATTATCTGAATGGTGACAGATTAGGAAAAGGGGAGGTGCAACGAGACCTGGGTGTCATGGTACATCAGTCATTGAAGGTTGGCATGCAGGTACAGCAGGCGGTTAAGAAAGCAAATGGCATGTTGGCCTTCATAGCGAGGGGATTTGAGTACAGGGGCAGGGAGGTGTTGCTACAGTTGTACAGGGCCTTGGTGAGGCCACACCTGGAGTATTGTGTACAGTTTTGGTCTCCTAACTTGAGGAAGGACATTCTTGCTATTGAGGGAGTGCAGCGAAGATTCACCAGACTGATTCCCGGGATGGTGGGACTGACCTATCAAGAAAGACTGGATCAACTGGGCTTGTATTCACTGGAGTTCAGAAGAATGAGAGGGGACCTCATAGAAACGTTTAAAATTCTGACGGGTTTAGACAGGTTAGATGCAGGAAGAATGTTCCCAATGTTGGGGAAGTCTAGAACCAGGGGTCACAGTCTAAGGATAAGGGGTAAGCCATTTAGGACCGAGATGAGGAGAAACTTCTTCACCCAGAGAGTGGTGAACCTGTGGAATTCTCTACCACAGAAAGTAGTTGAGGCCTATTCACTAAATATATTCAAAAGGGAGTTAGATGAAGTCCTTACTACTTGGGGGATCAAGGGGTATGGCGAGAAAGCAGGAAGGGGGTTCTGAACTTGCATGATCAGCCATGAACTCATTGAATGGCGGTGCAAGCTAGAAGGGCTGAATGGCCTACTCCTGCACCTATTTTCTATGTTTCTATGTTTCTATGTTGAAGGGTGGAAGATGCCTGTGCGTGGATTTTTTTTAATGTGTGGTGGCTGTTGCACATAAGCCACCACACGGGCTTGACAGAGCTAGGTCTTGGTCCAGTGGCAAGTATTACCCAAGATGACTGGAGACCAGCTCTGCGGCACGGACCTAGTGCGCACACATATTGCAATGTGGGCTGGGCCCGTGCTGCCCCTGGGCCCTCGCCTCTTCTGAGCCCCAAACTCACACCTCTCCTGGTCACTTCTATCTACAAACTCTTGCCACTCCTTCGTCCCTCCTGCTGTACCTGTAATCAGCGACCTGACTTCACAGCCATCGCCCTCCTGCAGCAGCACGCGCTGCTCCCTGCAATGGTAAAGGTGCCATGTTATGCGCTGCTAAGTTATACAGACCCCTCAAAGCCTCCCTGATAAAGTGCGACATCCCCACTGACACCTGGGAGTCCCTGGTCAAAGACAGCCCTAAGTGGAGAAAGTGCATCCAGGAGGGCGCTGAGCACCTCGAGTCTCATCGCCGAGAGCATGCAGAAATCAAGCACAGTCAGTGGAAAGAGCTTGCGGCAAACCAGTCCCACCCACCCCTTCCCTCAATGACTATCTGTCCCACCTGTGACAGAGTCTGTGGATCTCGTATTGGGCTGTTCAGCCACCTAAGGACTCACCAGGAGTGGAAGCAAGTCTTCCTCAATTCCGAGGGACTGCCTATGATGATATACAGACCAACAAGGTCTCAAGTTCAATCCGCAGTCTGTGCTGAATTTCCTGATGTCAGTCAGAGTGGCAGTGATATCAATGGTTTCTGCACCCCTGAGCTAAGGAGGGTAAAGGTTAGTCTCTTGGGTGGGTCATCAGGAGAAGTTATTCTCTCCTGATGACCAGCCAGTGGCAGCGGCAGTAGGGGTGGTGGCAGTCAGGGACACTATTGGGTTTGACTGTGATTGACCCTACAGTTGAAAACCTTGCTATCATTAGTTGACCAGGCTTGTTTGTGAAGAATACCTGCTTGGCCAAGGTACCAGAGGGCAGTCAGCACCCATGAAACCACACCCCAGCAGGAGCCAGCACCTTCAGGAGCGGAGGAGGAACAGTAAACAAGCCTGTGCATGTTATTTGAACATCTTAGTACTTTATTAATTGTTCGATCAGGTGTTTCAGGCTGTAGAGTGATCAGTGACCTCCCTTCTCTCTTAAATTGTACTGCTGTTTAAACCAACCACCAATAATATTCCTGATCTGCTCCAAGCATGTAAGAAAATGATTTTTCTCCCTAGCGTGACCATTGTGACAAAGGATATGTTACTCCTTTTCTTTCTTTCAAGGTTCTTGAGCAATGAGGCAGTGCAGACAGCGAGGTTAGCAATCCCCCTTTTCCATTCATCAAGGATGTGACAGCTAAAATTCATTTTAAGATGAAGAAAGTGCAATATAATCCTTTCTCTGAGACATTGATAGACTAGCAGCTGGGAAAGAATTGCGCAGTAGTAATGAAATTAGTCTAAAACTGCTAGAGGATTGCAGATAATTGCCCTTGTCTGTCATGGGCAATAACATCTCTAGAGTTCCTGCTTACTGATTATAATAAGCAGCCAAAGGCTTTAATAATAGATTATTGCCTTGCACTTGTTGGGGAACGGAGAGCAGGGCTTCTGAATTTCCGCAATCCACAAAATAACGTGAATAAAAACACCTTGTATTTAGTATGTCGTCCTGATATTTTTCCTGTTTTCATATGAAAACAAACTGTGTAAAATTCGTGCACTTTATATAAAAAAAATACAATCTTTTATTCAGCTGGCCAATGATGCAAGGTGTATGTGTAATTGTTTTAGTGAGGTTGTAATCCTTCCCTCCCCCACTCCGCCCCCACCATCTCCAGTTTTTTCTTTCCTCTTCCGAAGATAGTACCTCTGGCTAGGGTATGATTCACTTTTGCCAACAACTCTGGGTGTTGACCCTAGTAGCCACTATTTGTACATGAGCCTAGACACTGAATTTCAACTGTCTTTTTGACTGTGAGCTTAATCCTGCCCTCACCTGACATCCAGACATGTACACTTGCCCGCAACGGACATTGATCAGGAGTGGGAATCCTGGGAGATGTTTTTCTCTTGCCCAAGTATGCTGAGGCCGAGCGCAGCAGCCCCACACTGAAACCAAACTAGCGTGGTCCCTTTAACTGGCTGCGTGGCCCATTCAAATTTTTGCGCATGCACAATTTCTTCCATATAGCAGCCAGTGAGCAGCCTGCGCGGGACCTCCAGACAGCTGCGCAGCCATGCAGCTTAGCGGGAACGTTGGTGTGGATGTTAGGTGAGGCACAGGATTGGGGTCAGCTTTGGTTTCTCGTACAGTAAAGAACGCGGTCTGAACTCTCACTTGAGGAATGGCCACTGAGGTGAGATATTGGAGGCCTACTGCCACTCACAGAAGCATACCCACAAGTCAGTATCTTCAAGAAAAGAGGGGAGAAAATTGAAAACAAAAAAAATCGTTCACCACAATATGGCCGCTTGGATTTTACAGTGTTGACAGGGCATGCAATTGAGTTGCTAAACTAATCAATAGATTATGTTTGATTGGTTTTTCTGGCTTCATGAGCCTACTGGGTGTGGGGGAATTTCAGACTTAACCCTCGCAATGCTCAACAATTGGGTGCAGCTTTAGGAATGTTCTAGAATTATATTTTGTCTAGTTGTTCCATCCATAATCCACCATGCTTTGCTTGTACAGAACTAACATGTTCAAACTAATTGCCCAATGAAGGCAAGAAGGGTGAGAGTAAAAGATACTGCCTGCAGAACTTGCAGCCACCCTGTTATTTCTTTATTACTACATCTCATGCACAAACATTACAATCACTATTCTGAGATTTCTAAAAATATTTTACATCCAAAAATATCAATGATGTAAATAGCATGGACAATCAATGTGAAACCTGTTGAATGGATGTCCATCTAGAGCATTGAATGCAGACTCAACTGACACGTTAGGAAAGAGGGAAGATATGGACAATTTCCCTCTTCAGCAGAAAGCAACGAGAGCCAGGCTCATACTGAGGCACAAGGAGATGAAAATAGTCAACGTAAGTCTTATCTGTGGGCATCAACAGCAAGGCGAATAAGATGAACTGACAAAAGCCATTCTTGTCACTACCTTTCGAGCACTGTGTGCATACTGACATTGTTCTGCTCAATACTCTTCAGACACCTTGAGCCTTCTTTTCATTAAAATGAACTCTGAGGTCCAGCAAATCAAACTGCCCGATGTGTGAAATCCTGATGTGTCCTCGCAATGAACAAATCTGAAAGTTTTCGACACCGCGTTTGTCACAGAGCCTCCATCATTTTCTTAATTATTTTTTGAACTCAATTAAGAGACAATTTTGCATCCTGCGGTACGGTGGTGCCGAGCATTAGAACACTAATCCTCAGGGCCACAGCACAAGAGATCAGCATCGGATTAACTTCCCGCTGGGCTCAGTTCCTTTCCTGAGCCCTGGCAAAAAAGATAGGCATCTTTGAGCATGTTCAAAAGTAAGGTGATGTTAGGAAAGTTATGGGAGAGTCCGTAACCACCACCATACTGAAGCTGCCGCAGAATGTCGAGCTTGCAAGCTTCCTTGTAGCTGGTTAAAAGTGAACAAAAAGAAAAATAGACACAGAAATGATCTGTGCACTCATTCTGAATGCTAACCATTTAACTCATCTGTAAGCAACGGCATTATCACACCACAAATATCTTTAAATGGTCGGCTTCTGCTTGCAAGCCAAAAATTCATATACGCAGACAGACAGAGAGAGAAAGTCCCCTTAACAGCTTTAAGCTAGGTATTATCATTATTACAAACAGCTGTGAACCCTCCATCTCAAACAAATACTGCATCAAGAAATGACCCTCTGGCAATTTATTATACCCAAAGTAATTTATGAGTGAGCGCGAACAGTGGTGAGTTACTGCACTGGCCAGAGAATGCAATGTTTTATTCTGGAGGACTGGTAATTTACTGCTGGAGCTCAGGACAGTAAAATATTGCACTGCCTGTCTCATAGATTAAGATTAGTTGTGCCTGAAAGGAAATGCATTGACCAGGTTGGAGAAAGTATTGTGCCTGCCCCAATGCTACAGCTCAATAGGCAAGTAGGCAAGATAGGTCTTTTAACACTGCACATTTGAAGAGGCAGGGTGCCCTGGTTTACTATGTTATTTGGTGCCACTATTAACTATTCAAATAAAAGTATATGCTTACCCCAATATCAATCCTAAAGTGGGTGCACAAAAAGAGAGACCTGGAGGTATGTGTGCATAAATCGTTGAAGGTGACAGGGGCAGGTTGAGAAAGCAGTTAAAAAGGCTTACAGGATCCTGGGCTTCAGCAATAGAGGTATAGAGTACAAAAGTGTGGAAATTATGATGAACCTGTATAAATCACTGGTTCGACTCCAACTGGAGTACTATGTCCAATTCTGGGCACCGCACTTTCGGAAGGATGTTAAGGCCTTAGAGAGGGTGCAGAAATGATTTACGAGAATGATTTCAGGAATGAGGGACTTCAGTTACTTAATAGACTGGAGAAGCTGAGGTTGTTCTCCTTGAAGCAGAGAAGATTGAGAGGAGATTCCCACTCCTGATCTAGTGACTACAGTTGAAAGGTTAACAGGCAGTTGTCAGGTCGGGTACAGATACCACACCCTGCATGGGTTGAATAGCCTGGCAACATTTACTATCTGGGCTTGAAAAATAATCTTTTGGATGAGGTACTGGAGCGTGGCTGGAACTATACCCCAGCAACAGCCACAACCCTCAGAAGAGGGTGCGAGGATAAAAATACCAATTTTTGGTGCATTTTTTTTTTAAATTGTATTTGCATTCATACAGTATCTTTCATACCCTAAAGCATTTCACAGCCAATAAATTACTTTTGAAGTGTGGGCACTGTTGTTATTTAGGCAGTTGCAGCTGTCAAATTGTGTACAGCAAGATCCCACAGACAGAAATGAGATAAATGTCCAGGTAATCTGTATTTGGCGACAGTGATTAGGAGCGATAAATGTTGGTCAGGATAATGGGAGAACTCACTTGCTCCTCTTTGAATAGTGCCATGGGATCTTTTACACCCATCTGAGCAGGCTGAGGGGCCTCGGTTTAGCGTCTTATCTGAAAAATGTCATTTCGAATGTCATTGCGCCCTCAGTACTGCACTGTGTCAGCCTGGATTATGTCCCCAAGTCCTGGAGTGAGAACCGAAGCCATGGCCTTCTGACTTAGAGGTCTACAACTGCTTTAATAAGACTTTCAAGTGGACACTCTTAAAAAAAAATGCAGACACCACAATATGAAGAAAATTGCAAAATGTTGAGATAACATCACCTAAAAGGTAATACATTATAGAAAGTTCTGTAGGGGATAGATACCAATTATCTGGCAGTAAGAACAAAGAGGATAATACTCTGTCACATGGCCACGAATATCCTTTAAGTCTGACGTCAACATAAATGATTATGCCTATTATCCTTCCCAAGGCTGCCAGTAAAACAAGTTCATCGCTCTGTCCTGGACATTGTATAATTTAACCAGCTCCACAGAGCTCTCCCTCGCTAGCATTTGTGTGGTTTAATTGCCACTTATCACTGACAACAGCCTTTTGTGTTACTCTACAGATTCTACTCAGTTACCTCTCGCACATTTTTCCCCCATTTTAATCCCTTCACCACTCCCCCGCCAACCCCCAACCGTCCCTGGTTTTCTCCACATCTACCTTGGAGGCGTTGACTTCTGCTAGTGGTAGCAGTGCCTGTTACCTTTTTCAAGTGGCCATTGCTCACGCACGAATGTAGAAAACGCATGAGGTACGCACTGTCTAGCAGCAGGCACTGGATAGTGATGAGGAGTGTGAACTCTATCTCATTGTATTTTCTCTCCATAGCCCAAAGATACCGAGGACACACATAACACTGCTACCACTACCTCAACTAATGCCCCCGTGAGCTGCACTTTATTCTGCGTGGCCTGTTTCTTTTACTGCGTGGTCCCTTTAAATTTCTGCGCATGCGCAGTATTTACAATGTACAAGCCGATGAGTGGCCTGCATGGGACCCTTCAGATTATTGTGCGCGAGTGCACCTCAGTGGGAACATTGACTCCAACCGTGACCTGCTATTTCAGCACTGGCCAGGGATTGACCTTGAGACTTTTCTGATCCGTGTGGCACATCTACAAGATGCACTGCAGCAACTCGCCAAGGCTTCTTCGGCAGCACCTCCCAAACCCGTGACCTCTACTACTTAGAAGGACAAGGGCACCAGGTTCATGGGAATACCATCACCTCCAAGTTCCCCTCCAAGTCACACACCATCCTGACTTGGCAATATATAGCCGTTCCTTCATCGTCGCTGGGTCAAAATCCAAGAACTCCCTCCCTACAGCACTGTGGGAGTTCCTTCACCACACGCACTGCAGCGGTTCAAGAAGGCGGCTCACCACCACCTTCTCAAGGGCAATTAGGGATGGGCAATAAATGCTGGCCTTGCCAGTGATGCCCACATCCCAGGAATATTTTTTTTTTAAGTTCTATGCCGAGGAGAACATTTATCAACCGAGCTTAAGTTTTAAAAAAATAATTTGGTGCATCACTCCCCAGTCAAGAAACCTTCACATGTTGTTCTGCAACACTGGGTGGGATGCAGAGTGGAGCAACCATTCTAATCTCAAGTATATGAAGGGGTTGAGCTATGAAAAAAGATTAGAAAAATTCAAGTCATACAGTCTATAAAGAAAGGGTTTAATGGGGGAATCTCACTGAGATACATTTATATGACCAACTTGAGATAAACTTATTAAATACCTGACTGATACTAAAATACACAGGCCTCCCACTTTCTTTATTTGTTCACGGGATGTGGGCAACGCTGGCTTTGCGTCTCATCCCTGTTGCCCTGAGAAGGTAATGAGCTTCTTGAATCGCTGCAGTCCTTCTTACTCCCATAATGGCATTGCTTGGAGAATTCCAGGAAATTGACCCAGTAGCAATAAGGGAATGCCAGTTATATATCTAACTTCACGTTCTCTGTCTTGGAGGGGAACTTGGATGTGCTGGTTGCCATGATATTGGTGCTCTTCTCTTTTTTGGTGGTAGAGGTTTGGTGTCAGGAGCTGCTGTCAGAGCAAGTTTGGTGAATAGTTGCTGTGGATCCTGTAGATAATAAATACTGTGGCCATAGTGTGCAAGTGGTAGAGAGGTGAATATTAAGCCCAGTGACAAAGGTACTGATCAACCAAACTGCTTTGTCCTGGATGATGTTGAGCTTTTTAAGTATTATTACAGTGAGCTTAATAGATGGCGGAGAAGCTTTGAGGAGTCAGGAGATGAGCCACTTGTCAAAAGCCCATGAGATCCAGGGCAAAGTGGCAAATTGGATCCAAAATTGGCTCAGTGGCAGGAAGCAAAGGGTAATGGTTGAAGGGAGCTTTTGTGACTAGAAGGCTGTTTCCAGTGGGGTGCCACAGGACTCAGTCCCTTACTTTTTGTAGTATATATTAATGATTTGGACTTAAATGTAGGGGCCATGATAAAGACATTTGCAGATGATACAAAAATTGGCCATGAGTTTGACAGTGAAGAGAATAGCTCCACACCGCAGAGCGATAGCAATGAATTGGTCAGTTGGGCAGAAAAGTGGCAAATGGAATCAATCTGGAAATGTGTGAGGTAATGCATTTGGGGAGGAGCAACAAGGCAAGGGAATACACAATAAATGGGAGGATACTGAGAGGTGTGGAGGAACAGAGGGACCTTGGAGTAATGTCCACAGATCCTTAAAGGTAGCAGGACAGGTCGATAAGGTAGTTAAAAAGGCATACGGAATGCTTTCCTTTATTAGCCGAGGCATAGAATACAAGAGCCAGAAAGTTATGCTAGAACTGTATACAACACTGGTTAGGCCACAGCTTGAGTACTGTGTGCAGTTCTGGTCACCACATTACAGGAAGGATGTGATTGCACTAGAAATGGTGCAGAGGAGATTTACGAGGATGTTGTCAAGACTGGAAAACTTTTTCAATGAGGAAAGATTGAATAGGCTGGGGTTGTTTTCCTTGGAACAGAGGAGGCTGCAGGAAGATTTAATTGAGGTGTATAAAATTATGAGGGGCCTAGATAGAGTGGATAGGAAGGACCTATTTCCCTTAGCAGAGGGATCAATAACCAGGGGCATAGATTTAAAGTAGTTGGTAGAAGGTTTAGAGGGGATTTGAGGGGAAATGTTTTCATCCAGAGAGTGGTGGGGGTCTGGAACTCACTGCCTGAAAGGGTGATAGAGGCAGAAACCCTCACTGCATTTACAAGGTACTTGGATGTGCACTTAAAGAGCCATAACCTACAGGGCTATGAACCGAGTGCTGGAAGGTGGGATTAGGCTCGGTAGCTCTTTTTGACCGGCACAGACACGATGGGCTGAATAGCTTCAGTCTGTGTCGTAATTTTCTATGATTTTCCATGAGCACCCAACCACTGTCTAGTTCAATGGTGAACCCCAAAAGGATGATGGGGGACTTGCAATGGTGGTGCCATTCAAGGTCGAGGGTTGGGCGGTTGGCCATTCCCTTGTTGGAGAGGGTCAGCATCTTCCACTTATGTGGAGCAAATGCTACCTGCTACTTGTCAGCCCAAGCTGGAGGTTGTTCAAGTGCTGCTGTCGTCCAACATGGACTGCTTCATTGGTAGAGGCATTGTGAATGGAGCTGAACACTATGAAATCATCTGCAAACAGCCCCGTGGGTATTACATATCTACTATGGCTTCTGGCCCTGTTCCCACATGGTCACCTCTAGTGTACCCTAGGTTCCAGTTTGCTCATTGCTAATTCTCATTTGTTCACATTTAGTCGAAAAAGGATTTTTTGATGGGTAATTTAACAAAGAAGTGGTTATTTGAGACAATCATGACTTTTTGACCTCACACACTTGAGATACCTCTGAGGCCACATTTTCAGGTGTGGTGGGACAAACATGCTCTAGAGGCAAGACTTTTAATGATACATATATACCTATGGCATTGCTTAGGGGTAGTCTGGGGTCTGGAACATCCTTGTGCTGTTCAGGTGCTAACATGGAGCTGTGCTTACCTTGGCCTGTATCTTTGTGCGATCTTGCTGTGCCCAAATTGTTCAGGTACTCAATGTGGAGAAGTGGTCTGTGTATGCGCGTCTTGGAGTCCGAGGTTATGCTGTCGGAAGTTTCTGCAGACCTCCAGCTGCTTGTTGAACCCTAGCTCCTGCTCCTAAGGAAAGGCCAAATTATCAGTGGGAAAGAAATGATCAGTTTTCTTCCTCTTTTTTGAAGATTGTTCAGTTCAAGTGTTGCAGACATGTCTGGCAGATCTCTATTAGGAGATCTTCTGTGGCAGTTGAATTATGATGTGTCAAATGATGCACTATCTTATAATGACAGGGCTGTTATACCATTTAACGCACAATGCATTACTCTGCTACTGTGGTGGAACTTTGTTTAAGGTGGCTTGTCTCTTTACGGTCATAGTCTATTTGTTGTAAATTCTGAGGTCATTTAGAGGTCAATTGTCCCTGATGAAGGAAATTTGCAAATTGGCAGGTGGCTATAAATTCTCAGTTCCAAGTCACAATAAACCAGCAGGAATGATGGCAGCTGAAGTGTGATGAGCATCTGCTTCATGCAAAACTCTATTATATTTGGCACTTGTTCACCATGCCTCCAAGTGTCAAAAATATTAAAGGAAATGAGAGACAAGACAGTTCATGCTGACTTCTTCTGACCTGGAGGCAGAAATTAAGAAACATTTGCTAATGGCACCACTCTCGCCTTGGAGTCAGAAGGTCTGGGTTCAAGTCGCACTCCAGAGACTTGAGCACATAATCTAGGCTGACCAGTTCTGTTGGAGGAGCCGACTTTCGTTAAACCAAGGACCATCTGTCCTCTCAGGTAAACGTGAAAGATCCATAGCACTATTTTGAAGAGCAAGGGAGTTCTCTCCACTGTTCTGGCCAATATTCATCACTCAACTAATGTCAGTACAACAGAATGTCTCATTGTGGGATCTTGCTGTACCCAAATTGCTTGCTGCATTTCCTTACATTACAACAGTGTACTTCCTTGGCTGTAAAGTACTTTGGGATGTCCTGGGGTTGTGAAAGAGTCCATATAAGGGCAAGCTCGCTCTATCTTTCTAATCTGAAAACTTCCTCACTAATAATAGTCGAGCTCTAATGAACTTCAGGATATACTATTTACAGCAACTAAGCTATATGTCCTTATAGTTCCCAACCCACTTCCCAATGTGGGTTGCTGGAGAATGTTTAGGATTGGGAATCATGGCTGATTTTTTTTGGTCTTTTGACCAAGGAACACTGTTGTCCCATCCCTATCGTCACCCCTACTGATTTCAGCCAATTTAGCATGGGTGTGTGATCCAATATGGCACCTTCCTGGTCTGTAGAGTTCTGTTCCACAGTGTCCACTTTTACCTCTTGTCATGTATGCACCTGTGAGTATGCTCACAGCTACCAAAATAGTTGTAGAGCTGTTGAGTTGGGAGTGGCTTAGCCAGTCATGTGATGTTCACAAGACTCAATAAAACTCCATCCAGTTGGGTCTAGGTCATCCACAATGAGGCAGGTGGTTGTGAGCCTGGTGGATGAACTGATAATGTGGAGTGTGATTGTTAAACTTTTTGCTAATAAACCAACTAGTTCTTAATAGCAATGTGTTGCTATGAATTCTTAAGCAAAGAACCCATGAAGCAAATACATTACACCTCTGGTAGCCTCTTTTCTCTCTCTTTCTCTTCTTTTTTTCTGGGCTTAGTAAGCATACTGTCTTTAGTTCGTTCACTGGGGACTTGGAGAAAGCAAGAGGTAGCCATCGAGGTGCCTTTCTCCCTACATATAATTCACTACATACAGTTTTAACAGAAGGTTTTCACTGCTGCTGTGAATGATGGGCTAGCCCCACCTCCATAGAGTGTCCAGTAAGTGAAAATAAAGGAAATTCTGTAAATAACCAATCCAAACAGGTAATCATAGAATATTATGTCCCAGAAAGAGGCTATTCGGCCCCTGTGCCTGTGCCTGTGCCAGTTCTTCTGAAAAAGCTAGCTCCCCTTGGTCCCATTCTCTTGTTCTTTTCTACCCAAACCTCCTTTTAAAAGTTTATTTTTCAAATATTTTTCCACTTCCCGTTGAAGAGCTTTCATGTCCTAACAAGCTTTAGCACAAAAAAAATCTCCTAACCTCTCCCTGAAGACTTGCTGGAGCTGATAATCTTGCACCAAATGCCTGTTGCAAAACTAGAAATATGTTTCATTTTCCAGCTCTAATGTGGCATCTATGGAGCAACAATTGAAGGCAGAATAATTCTTCAGTCAGGCCCTGGATAAGAAAGAGAGAGGAATAGAAGATGTCAGAAATACTTTACTTTATTGATGACAGATGTCCTCATTTTTATTCAAATGGAAATCCCCCTGAGGTGACCTGAATAGATTCAATGGAAAATACCACATTGCAAGTGAAACCGGCATCTCTTCTGATTAGGGAACAATTCAGTTGCAAACCGTTTAAAAGTACAGTCTACTCCTCTTAATTGAAGTAGTTTAATTCGAATTATCTGCGAGTTGAATTGAAATCATGCAAAAGAAGTACCTCCTGCATTGTTATTTAAATTGATTAATTTGATTCACTGGATAATTCAATTTTTTTCAAGTAATGAAATGAATAAACAGTTTATCTAGTGCTCAAATTCACTGCGCTTGCTCAAATAGTGTCATGGGATCTGTAATATCCACTTGAAACACCGTAGAACTTCGGTTTAACATCAGAGCTGGATTAAGAGTTCTTGGGGCCCTGGACACCCGGGAAAAACCTCGCACTCCAATCCATTAAAATCAGACATGCAATACAATGCATGGAGAAATAGGCCTGTAGAATGTTTACACGCTGTGTTAATAATAAAGCAAGTCATATCACAATATACCGCACTTACATGAAACAGTTACCTGTTTACCGGGAACGCCATATTTGGCTGAGGCCTCTGTGAACAGACCTGACAGGCCTGTGCGTTAATCCATCCAGTTTAATATCTCACCCAAAATGCAGTACCTCTGACAATGCAACACACTCTCAGTGCTGCACAGAAGTGTCAGTTTAGATCGTGCTCTTGGACCTACAACCATCTAACTCAGGGGCAAGGGCACCACCAACTGAGCCAATCTGGCACAGATTCTAATTTTAAACCAAAACTTAACGACAATTTTTTAAAATCAGAGCACAGATCCTAGTGCATTATGTGCGCCCACACCATAACAAGCACACTGACCACCCACAAGATTAATCTTTCATTTTGAACGATAAGGGTATCAATGGTTATGGGGAGCGGGCAGGGAAGTGGAGTTGAGGTCAAGATCAGGTCATTCATGATCTTATTGAATGGCAGAGCAGGCTCGAGGGGCCGAATGGCCTACTCCTGCTCCTATTTATTATGTTATTATGCAAGTCCTAGAGACTCCAAGACGATCCTGGGAGTTGACAACCCAACTCTCCTCATACCATCTAATTGTATTTTGAACATTGCCAATGTTTTAGCTTCGTAGATCATTCCAATCACTGAGTGTTTCATAAGAACGCAGTTGTCTCAGTCAGTCTTCCCTCTCAGTAACCAGGCTGCTCCCTCAGTTAGGCCCCGGCACACAGCACTTGCTGTAAGTGGCAAAGTAGATGACACGGGGCTGTGAATGCAGGCTCTTGGTTAAACATTACCCCGAAGTGATTCAGTGTTCCCCTTGGGGATGTGAATGGGAGCAGGCTAATTGATTTGCAATGGTATTCTGGCTTCCTGACACCGGGGACCTCAGCCTGGCCTTCTCCCATAGCCCTGACAATAGCGCAATTCTGTTTCAATGAAGTGCAACAATAGCTCGGAGCAATGCTTTGGTTTGTCGCAGCACACACGGCAGTTGATCATGGCAAACTTTTTTTTGTAAGTTAGTCTAGGAGAGTGCTCACCCTCTTCACACACCCCCACCCCCCTCCCCACACAACTGGACAGAGCGCCCCTCTGTTCTCTTCATTTTGTTCCTTGCCGGTGCTTTCTGACCATCTGTGTTTTGGTGACAATGGTGTCTCCGTTGTACACAGAGGGCCGGGCCGCACAATGCAGTGGCTGTACGAGGCTGATGGCTCAGTCCAGCGTCACCTTCTTTTGAGACTCATTGACAACAATGGGAGTGTTGTAAGCGAGCATTAAATGGATGGCATTCTAAAAGTGTCACTGCCAGGGCCCAAAGGATCAATATTTCACGCCTCAGAAAGTACAAACTAACCATTTACACAGTCAGCAATATAGCAGAAACTCAACAACAGTGTTCTGGAATCTGGGAGAAGCAGTCAGTTTTCAGCAAGTCCAAAAGAGTCTTTTCTAATAAAATTCCTGGCAAGTTTTTCCTCCTGAAGGCAGTGATCCATGCTGGGGTCCAGTGAGGGAAATGTCACCTTCTGGTACCTCACACGAGAGGCCATTCTTTGTGTGTGAGCCTAGGTAGCGAGGGTCAGCAGGCTGTTCACTGTGGAGGGTATCACAGTCAAGTCCGCCCCTTTCCTCACCCAACAGCCGCATGCATGCAGTCTTCGGCAGCGGCCACTTGAGGGCGCTCAAGAGTGGCAACAGTGCTTAATTGTCCCCTCCTCATAGCAAGGCACTGAGGCCAATTATGGCAACCCTGGCCACTGCCTTGTTTGAGATCTGCTAACTCAGCAAAGAATGAAGTTAGAACTTGTGGCCTTCGTGGTCTAAGTGTCTCAGTCCTATCAGACCTCGCAAAATTAGGAGTCTTTGAGAAGTCTGCAGCCTCCAAGTCTTTCACTCAAACGTAGTTTTGTCCCTCCTATTGTTTTCAACCACTCTATGGTCAATACAGAGAAGTGGTATTAATCTTTTTAACAGAATGAAGGGCCAAGGGAAGATACCACCAAGCAGGGGTGCAACCATGTATAAAAAGTTGTGGGGGGGTGGGGGTTTAATCAGAAGAAATTTTGCAATTTGATTTGAAGGAGAAAGAGGATATAACCCATGCCAGAAAATTTGGGAAGGGGATATATCCCCGCTATTGCTCCCCACCACCGCCTCTCCCCTCTCCCCACCCCCTTCACCATGGTGCTTTACATAGAGTTTTACACAGAAGTTACAGAACAGAAGCAGGCCATTTGACCCAACTGGTCTATGCCGGTGTTAATGCTCCACAAGAGCCTCCTCCCATCCCTCTTCCTCTAACCCCTATCAGCACAACTTCCTATTCCTTTCTCCCTCATGTGTTTATCTAGCTTCCCCTTAAATGCATCCATGCTAATCACCTCAACCGCTCCTTGTGATAGTGGTTGGACGTATGACTGGCAAAAGGTGGGAAGTGCTGTTCCACACGGATCAGTGCAGGACCACTGCTGCTCACCATTTCCATAAACAATTTGCTCTCGTACAATTTCAAAATTTGCGGACAACACCAAACTGGGGGGTACAGTTAATACAGCGGAGTACTGCGACAAAATCCGGAATACATTAATAAACTTGCAGAATGGCCATATAATTAACAAATGAACTTCAGTATAGGTAAGTGTGAGGTTGTACATTTTGGTTGGAAGAATAATTTGGTATGGGGATAAAATGGGCGCAATGAGGGCCAATTTCATTGACTAACATCCCGTGTCCAAAGGTAGCCTGTATCACCTCCGATCCAATATTGGGCTTAGCAATTTTTTAGGCACCACTGACGGTCACCTAAAACAGGCATTAGGCCCCTTACATATGTAAATGAAGGGCCTATGCCTGCTTCAAATCCCCTCTCCAATATTCGATGCAGGGCCTGTTCCGCTCGGGATTCACCGGATGACCGGCACCCAAAGGTAAGTGTTTTTTTAAAATACTCCATGATGTGCCCTGGCCTTTAGTGGCAGGGACCCCGTGTTGAGGCTCGGAAAAGAAGTGGCCAGTTAACAAAGGAGTTGTTTAGCTCTAACACAGTACTCACTATGCGTTCCCCATTTCTATCACTGCGCTACTAGCAATGGAGATGAGGCTAATAGATGCAGATATTGCTTTTGACAGGATGGACAGGTTAGACACGTTCAGCTTCCATGGCCTATACGCTCTTCATCACAGCCCGAGAATCTGTCATCTTGTGCGCACAGATAGATATTTATAGAGGATTTTTCTTTACAAGCTGGAAAAAATAACTTCCCCAATGCCTTAAAGGGTAAAGGCATACTTTAGCAAGGAATTAAGCCATGTAGATATTAACCGCAAGTCTGATCCCTGGTCTGTACTGAGTTAGCTGATCTCAACTAGGGTGGCAGTCGGAATGCCACAATTAGCCTCAGCACTGTTGGGGTAGGGAGGAGAAACATCAGCCAGGATTTCCATTCCCGATTGCTGTCCAGCAACCTCTGCTGGAAAAGAGTGTTGGTGAGCATTGGGTAAGGACATGCTCAGTCTTGGCACTGAAGCTACCCCTGGTCAAACAGTTCGCTGATTCTCTGTCTAGGATTCACATGGAAAGAATGGTGAGCTGGTTAAGATACTAAAGGGCTGCCAGGGTAATAGGAGAAAATTGGAGGAGAGAGAAAGCTGAAGAAAATAATGGGCCGGGGCTCAGTCAGTAGTCACGTATAAAAGACCACTGGGGAATCTATGGGAACAGGCTGGGATAATCTTCCCTCAGTGTAGAGAGTGCCTTACCACAAAACATTAGCACCTTCTCCTCTGAGTCAGAAGGTTGTGGGTTCGTCCCTCCAGTAACTTGAGCACAAAATCTGCACTAATTCAGTGCAGTACTGAGGGGGCACGGCACTGTCAGAGGTGCCGTCGTTTGCATAAGACATTAAACCAAGGCCTTGTCTAGGTTCTCAGAGGGATGTAAAAGATCCCATGGCACTATATCAAAGAAGTGCAGGGATGTTCTCCCTGGTGTCCTGGCCAATACTTATCCCTCAACCAACAGCTAAAACCAGATTATCTGGCCATTGTCACATTGCTGTTTCTGGGAGCTTGCTGTGCGAACATTGGCTACTGTGTTTCCTACACTTCAAAAAAAAATTACATCTTTGGCTGTAAAGCGCTTTGGGACATCTTGAGGCTGTGAAGGCGCTATAAATGCAAGTCTTTACAGAGAGTAACTCGAACACAGTAACTTCCGACTGTAACTCCTCCGGTACAACATAAACGTCGCAATAACTGGTAGCACTGTTCAGACTGCCACACACATCTAGTTTACCTTTTTCCCTCACTGAGCCTCAGAGCTAGACTGTATTCATTTGTTGCCAATGGTCCTCAACAAAAACAGTTGATGACCTAGTAATTGGGCCGTTTAGCGCCCTTTTTATTGGGCGCTGCTTGGACTACGAAGGCCTCAATATAGCGGGCAGGAAGTGTGCGTAGATTTCCGGGCAGAAGTGCACTGCACACCATATTGGGTAAGGACATGCAAGAGGTGTCCTTTACCCATGCCTGAAGCAAGCGTTGGTTCTTTGCATATACAAATAAGAGGGTTAACGCTTGGCCAGGAACTTAGAAATAGGGCCCAACATCTGGCGAGCCTTGGGCCTAACGATTCAGGCACGGAAGGCGTGAACTACGCCACACGCCAGTCGCCCCGCCCCCGCGCCCCCATGCGCCTAAAAATGATCACAGCCCAATTTCTAGGCCAACATCTTTCCAGAAATTTATAACTAACCCATACTGGTGAGCAATTTGTGCATTGACTTTAAAATTCCACAGTTGTTTCGTTTACATTTTATTCATGAGGCCAGGTGGAATTGTTATAAGATCAATCACTGGGCGACCAAATGAATTCTGGGAACATGGCCATTCGCCACTTTGCTCTATGCTTAATGCATGTCCTCTCGGCTGAGCACAAAGTATCATCTGCGATCAGCGAGAATTCCACCACGGCCCTGCAGACTCTGCCCTCTGACAAATATGTGCGGAGGTGAGTTAATCCTCAGGGTGAGCGTCTGACAAAATGGCAATCTTCTAGCCCTGTCAATCAGATTATCCTGTTGGAAATGTGAAATTTATTTGGAGAAGTCCAATAACACTCAGTTAAATTAACTGGCAATCTGTTGGCAGCTGCGTGCGTCCCTTATATCCGGAGATACCCCGATCAGTAATGTCCTGATTAACCAGCGCCAGCTGTACCACGGGACAATGGAGGTTTTCTTTTATTTGGCCCATGTTTCTGATTAGCGGAGGGCATTGCTGCAAGTCTCCCAAAGGAGCAGCAGGCCCCTGACAGCACTTTTCCGTAATGAATGTTGATTGGGCAGGCTCTCTCTGTTTGTCTTCATTTGCTGGTAGTCAGTGGAGCTGTGGGCACGATGCCAAGGGGCTGGGCCATTTCTCTCAATCACTGCTCTTCCCGCAGCCTCTGACAGTCAATGCCAGCACTGCCAGTAGTCCTCTGCTGCCGGCTGCGTCACAAACTGGATCTGATCTGCCATGTCATTCACAGCTGATTTCTTCGAACATATTTTGTTCAGCCAAACCCGTGGCAAAGTATTCTTGTTTTTCCTCTACCTGCTCCTGAATAAATACAACGCAGTCAATCCTGCTACTAACCCAGTTACTTTGTGCTATCAGTTTTATTGTAAAATCCTAAAACACTGTCATTCATTTTTTATTCTTTTCTGCACAAATCACAAGACTTGCCTCTTTCACGACCACTGGACGTCTCAAAGAGCTTTACTGCCAATTAAGTACTTTTGGAATGTAGTCACTGTTGTAATGTAGAAAGGCCCAATTATTATTTTTGGGGGGGGGGGGGTCATATAATTTCTGGCTTATAATGACTGCCTTTTGCATTAAATAATGTTCTCACTCAGCCATACCCTGTCTTTCCTCACTTCTTTATCCTGTAGATTTTTTTACATGTCAAATTTTAATCCCTCCGTTCCTGTAAGCCCTCCCCGCCCCCCAATATTTCACCCAAGTGGTCATTCTTCATGTGCGAGCCTAGATAGAGAGGGTCAGCAGGCAATTCAATCATGGGGGCATCACCAAGGAGTCCAATACAGCCCTCAACCAACACTAACATACACATTGGGGTGTGACTGCACTGCGATCAGGAGTGGGTACAATGAGTGACTTCCCCGGCCCTAACCCAGGCCCCCTGTGGCCGAATGTAACGGAACTGCCTCTGCCCAGGTGAAGATCAGCTAATTCAGCACAACTGGAATTGAACCCAATATCTTCTTGCCCTCACTTTTGAAATATGCCCCCCCCATTATGTTAAATCCACGCACATGTCACCCACGAGAAAATTAACAAAAGCTGATCAACAGTGTTAGAAAAACTGACACAGCCCCCAAAAAAACTGACGACTCAAAAGCAGCCCTGAATATAGGCTTACGATCAGGGCCACTGGCTTATGACGACTGCTCAAGTCAAAAGAGATTTTATTACAAGGCGACTCCAGGATTTCTGCTGGTGTTTTGGAGATTATATTCCAGAACTTCAGCTGTTATTTCATGAAAATCAAAGTCTAGTATCATTGCCTATGACGTTACTGCTATAAGTCGTTACACTGAAAGTGCAGTGTGTTGCGGGCTTGTAACTTAAGCAGTAGGTATATCCAGCATTGCATCACCTCCATTTCAGCAAAAACATAACTATATCAAAATGCATTTTTTTGCACAATTTCTCTCAATGTCTCCTCTCTCACACTCTCTGCCAAAGACCACTAATTTGTCCCAGGAAGCGTGTAGCCCAAGTGCAGGAAGCATGTAGCCCAGAGGCGCATGTACAGAATAACTGGGCTATGATGGCACATAAGGCGACCTTGTAGGAGAGTGGGAAGTTTCAATCGCACTGATTTTCAGCAATAAATGTGGATGAGTGGTCATTAGCTCTGAACGTTGGCACATATGTAAAATTCACTGCTATTTTCACTTGGCGCTGCTGTTTCTGTCCTCCGAGATCTCTGTGTTCCTCCAGTTCTGGCCTCTGGATCTTTTAATACGTTAAAGGCGCTATATAAATACAAGTTGTTGTTGATCATCTCTCTTCCTAGTGTGATCCAGTGCTTTATCTGGGACGGAAAACCTTTCCCCGCCTGCTCAACACCGAGAGAGCAGACAAAGTTAAAAACATGCCAGAAGTTTCCTCATCGAGTACCTGCAAACCCCAAACTGCTGGGTAAAGGCAGCTCCTCACTGGAGAAGCTAGTGACTAAATGTCCCCTCACTTCAACTGCAGTGTCAGCTGCCATGCCAGGATATAAAAACATAGAAATCGACAGCGCAGAAGGTCGTCATTTCGGCCCATCGTGTCTGCGCAGGCCAACAAAGAGCCGCACGGCCCTCGGTCAGCAGCCCTGAAGGTTACATATAAACCAATGAACAATGGCGGAAAGGTCATCATCATCATCATAGGCAGTCCCTCGGAATCGAGGAAGACTTGCTTCCACTCTTAGCATGAGTTCTTAGGTGGCTGTACAGTCCAATACGAGAACCACGGTCTCTGTCATAGGTGGGAGATACAGTGGTTGAAGGGAAGGGTGGGCGGGGAGCCTGGTTTGCCGCACGCTCCTTCCGCTGCCTGGCGCTTACTTTCTGTATGCTCTCAGCGATGAGACTCGAGGAGCTCAGCTCCCTCCCGGATGCATTTCCTCTACTTAGGGCAGTCTTTGGCCAGGGACTCCCAGGCGTCAGTGGTGATGTCGCACTTTTATCAGGGAGGCTTTGAGGGTGCCCTTGTAACGATTCCGCTGCCCACCTTTGGCTCGTTTGCCGTGGACAAGTTCCGAGTAGAGCGCTTGCTCGGAAAGATAAAGAGCATCCGGCCCAACCAGTCCGCCCCACATAAGTGCGACCCCCCCCCCGCCTTACTTACACTGAAACATTCTACACTCCACCCCAACCGGAGCCATGTGAGCTCCTGGTGCTCCATTCCTCAGCTTCTCCCAGCGTCAACCCGCTCATTGGGGCTGGTTCCTCAGGCCTGGCTTCTCTTCATCCCACATCTCATTTCTCTGTGCTGCTGGCCATTCGGATGGTGACTCTGTAATTCCTGAATTTATGCTCAGCACAAGCCATGCTTCGCAACAAGCAGGAAGGCAACACCTGAGAGGAGGGAGCTGACTGTAAACAATTTCCGTTAGGTGGCAATGGAGCTCTTGCCCTTCCTCAAGTTTGGAGCGGTGTAGGGGACCGCTCCATCCATTTTCCCACTGCGCCGAGCCCCTCGCAAAATCGCCCCTCAGGAAATTGCCTCTTTCCCGGAATTGCCCCGCGGGACTGGCACCGCCGCTGATCGGGACCCCGACAGCTGTCGGTACACTCTCTGTGGCTTGGTGGCACGGCTGCCCTCAAAGAGGAGGTGTCACTGCCGGCAACGCTATCTTTTTTTTTTGGTCGGCCGACTGCCAGGTCGGACCGACAATTATGGCCGCGGGCTCGTCCGCCAACAGGCAGCGTAGCACCCTCACTTGGGTGAAGTCTGCTGGCCCGGCCAAAAACCTCCCTGGTGGCCCAGTGTTTGCTACTAAAGTGGCTGCAGAGTTCGCAGCAGCCCTCCCCTTTAACTCAAGGGGAGGGACTTTGTGAAACGTCAGCGCGATGATGCCATCAGCACGGCACTGATGACCGACAACCATGATGACTGACTACTCCGTGCCACCCCCCACTTCTGCCCCGCTAGTGACGGCCACTCTGCCCCACCCCCATGATGGGGCCACTTCCGCCCCATTCCAAAAATATCCCCGAAGTGCTGAATTTCGATAGTTAGGCCGGCCTATTGCATTGGGTCGGCCAGAACACATTGCAACCGGTAGGTGCGCCTCGTTTTGTTTGGTGGGCAATTTCGGCTCCAAGCTATTTAAGGAAATTTGGATCGAGTTGAGATAGTTATTAAGTTGCCTTTCTGCCAGATTTTCAGGATGCTTGTCTCTGCAATCGCTCCCCTCGGCTCATACTTTTCGACTGTTGCTCAATTCTGTTTTATCTAATCTGTTCCGCAAAATGATGCAAAACCTATCATCTGAGGAGCACTTCTTCAGAAAAACGAAGCCACAATGGGTCATGGGACGGCTTGAGGAGTGCAGGAGATTTAAATCGCACTGATTTTCAAAAATGCAACACTTAGCATCTAGGAGCCTCCAGGAATGGCATTGGGGGTAATTTGAACCCCTCCAGAGTGAGCAACCAACTTGCTCTCGGGAAGCCGGCCTCCAATTTAACCTAACTTTTAGTTTTAATGCCTGAAGGCCAGGTTTTCCGGGCCTCGGGAAACCCGGCAGCTGAAGGGAGGCGTGAAGGGCCGGATCTGTCAGGTAAGTGCCTTTACAGCACTGCTTGTGGGCCAGGAGGAGCAGGAGTCTGTCGCCCCGACCCACCAAGCTTACCTCCACGCGATCTGCTGACCTTCCCCCACTCTTCGCGATCTCTGACTCTTTCCACCACCCCCTGACCCCCATCCGTGTTGGACCTCTTACTCCGTGCCCTGGCTGCCTTCCTGCCTTGCAGCGAACCAGCCAACTGGTTGGAAAAATTTAAAACATGTCCTGCCATTAAATTCGGCAGGCCCTATGGGAAACCCATTACTTCTGGGATTCCAGGCCAAAAATCTCCCCCCCACCTCCCCTTGGACACACCGCGCAGTTATTATCGGGGCCATTGTATGTTAACTTCTATGTTCATCAAGTAGAGGGTTAGGGGTATGGAACACTTTTCATTCTAGGCCCCCAGTGTTAGCATCAAGCACACCAGCTCAGCCAGATGCAGAATAAAACTTCCTCTTCTCTGTCCCAACAATATATTTCGACCCCAATATGAGCGTCCCCTATTACGCCAGTATGACATTTTTTTTATACATTCACGGGTTGTGGGCGTCACTGGCAAGGTCAGCATTTATTGTGCATCCCTAATTGGCCTTGAATAACTAAGTGGCTTGCTAGTGGCCATTTCAGAGGGCAGTTAAGAGTCAACCACTTTGCTGTGGGTCTGGAGTCACATATCAGCCAGATCGGATAAGAACGGCAGATTTCATTCCCTCAAGGACATTAGTGAACCAGATAAGTTTTTATGACAATCCGGTAGTTTCATTGGCACCATTACTGATACTAGCTGTTTATTCCAGATTTATTTAATTTCTTTCACATCTTACACTCTCTGAGTAAGATTGTTAATTAACGTCAAAATGTGAACAGTTTTATGCTGTAGGCCCATGGCCACCAGGAACTGGATTGAGAATGTCCAAATTAATTTCACATAGGGCTGGATTGCCAACAGATCAAAAAGCAGGAAACTATAGACCAGTTAGCCTAACATCTGTCATTGGAAAAATGCTGGAGTCCATTATTAAGGAAGCAGTAATGGGACATTTGGAAAAGCATAATTCAATCAAGCAGAGTCGGCATGGTTTTATGAAAGGGAAATCATGTTTGACAAATTTGCTGGAGTTCTTTGAGGATGTAACGAGCAGGGTGGATAAGGGGGAACCAGTGAATGTGGTGTATTTGGATTTCTAGAAGGCATTCGATTAGGTGCCATATAAAAGGTTCACGGGGTTGGGGGTAATATTTTAGCATGGATAGAGGATTGGCTGACTAACAGAAAACAGAGTCGGGATAAATGGGTAATTTTCTGGTTGGCAAACAGTAACTAGTGGTGTGCCGCAGGGATCAGTGCTGGGGCCTCAACTATTTACAATCTATATTAATGACTTGGATGAAGGGACTGAGTGTAATGTAGCCAAGTTTGCTGATGATACAAAGATGGGTGGGAAAGCAAACTGTGAGGAGGACACAAAAAATCTGCAAAGGGATATAGACAGGCTAAGCGAGTGGGCAAAAATTTGGCAGATGGAGTATAATGTGGGAAAATGTGAGGTTATCCACTTTGGCAGAAAACATAGAAAAGCAAATTATAATTTAAATGGAGAAAAATTGCAAAGTACTGCAGTACAGAGGGACCTGGGGGCCCTTGTGCATGAAACACAAAAAGTTAGTATGCAGGTACAGCAAGTAATCAGGAAGGTAAATGGCATGCTGGCCTTTATTGCAAGGGGGATAGAGTATAAAAGCAGAGAAGTCCTGCTACAACTGTACAGGGTGTTGGTGAGGCCACACCTGGAGTACTGCGTACAGTTTTGGTCTCCGTATTAAAAGAAGGATATACTTGCATTGGAGGCTGTTCAGGGAAGGTTCACTCGGTTGATTCCAGAGATGAGGGGGTTGACTTATGAAGATAGGTTGAGTAGGTTGGGCCTATACTCATTGGAGTTCAGAAGAATGAGAGGTAATCTTATCAAAACTTATAAGATAACAAGGTGGATATTTCCACTCATAGGAGAAACTAAAACTAGAGGACATAGGGCTAGAACCTCCACTTTTTTTGCATGCTTAATGCCCATTTTACCGCTGAAATGATGTATATCACCCATTTTGGCACAAAATGGAAACTGGCGGGCATTTTTAGGAAACTTATCGCCGAACGTTACTTTCCCCATGTGCTTAACATCGGGAAATAATATTACCGCCAACCCATTTTTTTGGGATGGAATCAGCAGAATGGGTGAATTCAACGCCCATAATATCGGCCAGCATTACTTTCGGCACGGATTTAACGCCGAGATTCAATATTAACGCCGGCCCACTTTATTTTGTCGTAAAGAGCATATTTACCAAAACTAGCGGCCATGAGATCGCCCTGCATCAATTTCACCACATCGCACACATATCGCCACAATATCGCTCACACAAAAAAACGCCCAGATAACGTGGAACTAACCAACCGGAACGAATCACAGTGTTATGGACGCCATGTTCTAGATCATGTGGTGTATGTATCACACAAATCACTGACTCCACATGGTCTGGTGTTGTCATAACTGCAGTGACCTTGATCCTTTATTGTTTAGCTCCAGAGTGCCTCTCGGGTGTGGTGGGCAGCCTTTTATACTGCCTCTTGCAGGTACTTTCAAGTCTCCCACCACAGCGCCCTCTGTGGTGCACTTATATTATACATTTAATGTACCTAGACAATACATAACATCTCACTCCCCCCTCCTCCCCCCACAGTTCCAAAAGCCATTGCCGGTAACCTCGGCCTTGTTGGTCCTGGTGGGTTAGTGAGTGTGAGTCCATGACCATCCTATGCAGAGATTATTCGGTGCAAGCATGTGGTGTTTGCAGTCCTTGCATGGGTGATGAAGTGTCGGGGTATAACCTCCAACAGAAAACGGGTATACATAGATGGTACATTTGAATGGTACATACAATATGTGGTACAGCTGGTATGTCAAAAGATTGCAGGTGCACTGAACAGTTGTTTAATTCCAGCTCCGCTGGGTAAGATACGGTGGCGGTATACTGCCCCCTTTTTACTGGGCTGCACTGAGACAGGGTATCGCAACTGGTGCGTTGCCTCTGTGCTCAGTAGTCGCCTTAGCGGTTCATCTGCAGCCGCTGAACCCTTGCATTATTAGTCACGGGTCCGTTAACCCTTTTACTTGTTTTACTTGTACCCCGTGATATGACTCTTTCCGTAAATCATTCGTGTCCATCATATTTAAACACAGTACCCATTCAGTATTGTAAATCCTTCATATCCCTCGTTTCAACCTTTTAAACACAGTAACCAACCAGCATCAACACAAAAATTTAACTCTTATCCTATCACGTCACCATACCAGTCTCATTACTCCTCTAGACTCGCTCTTGCCTTACAAAAGTCTCATTGTGGGATCCACCAATGGTGTAGGGCCCTTTTAAGGCTCCCAGGTGCATTACCCCTTTAAGATGCCATCTCTGTGGTTCCCACGAGGCTTTCCTTGGGCTCCGCCATTTTAGACGCTCTGCTGGCCTTTGTCTGCCGAGCATTGCCGCCACGAGGCCCGGCGCCATCTTGAGCTCGCTGACAAAGAAGAAAGAAAGTTTAAAATCACGCTTGAAGGAGGGAAATTCTGGCCTCGGCAATACATAACAAATCACATGTCACGTTCTTTAAAAGGCTGCTGTGCTTCAACCTCGGCGGAGTTCGGATGTACTCTGCAGGTCGTCGGAGTTGATGTGAACACCTGTAAAAACATCTTGACCACACTGTGACCGATAGGAATTGAAGTGGTGTCTTCATCGGGGCATTCATTGTTTGTAACCAATCGGTGGAAAACAGAGAGCTACTGCAATGGGGCCTGTCCTTTCTTACCGTCTCTTGCTGACCAATTACAAGCAGCAGACTCGACATCGCCGAAGGAACGCTCCACTGCATTATGTGCCCAATGTAAGACGTGAAAGACAGATGAGCAGGACCAGACGTTACACCTCCCACAAGTACAAGGAGAAGCATTCTTACCTCGACTTGCCCGACACCACCTGCCTTTGGAGACTCAGTGCCTCTGAGCTCCCTCTCTCTCTATCTCCTCTTCTGCTCATGTCAAGGTGATCCTAGACCTCCTGAATCGTGGGAATCGAGCGTTGCCATGCCGTTACTAAGGATGGCCACATTTTATGGCAGGAGGTCAAAAAAATGTAACGCTACCGCCCATTTGATATTGCTCACGGTAACGCCCATTTTCAAAAATGGTAACTAGGTGTTTTGAGAATGGGTGAGAAGCCGGAGATCTGAAAACCCTTTTTTAATAGCCACACCGGAAATAGCGCCCATTTTGGGGCGATAAGCACAAAAGTGGAGGTTCTAGCCCCTAGTCTCCATTTTTGAAAATGGCCGTTACCGCGAGTGATATGAAATGGGTGTCAGCTTTAAATTTTTTTGACCTTCTGCCGTAAAGTGTCGCCGTCCTTAGCAACAGCATGGCAACGCTCGATTCCCGCGATTCAGGAGGTCAAGGGTCATCATGACATACGCAGAAGAGGAGACAGATAGAGAGGGAGCTCAGAGGCACTGAAAGTGTGTGTGGCTGTGGTGTGTACTTGTTTGGCTGTTGTGGGAGGCACGAGGGAGATTCACCAGCTGCAAAAAGCCTACTAAGCATCAAGAACATAGTTGGCACTGAGTATTTGTCCAACAAATAAGATATAACATGGATGGGATGGCGGAGGCCCTGGAGCTGGTAGCCAGGAACACTGATGGCAGAGGGCTCCCAGTGATCCTGGAGCGCAGCACTGCACCCCAAGGTGCCGCACCCCCATTGCCAGCCACACATGAGAGCCAGAAGCAACATCTTGCTTCTGGCTTGGAGCACGTTCCCACCTCGGGACCGTCCTCTCCCGCAGCCATCCAAGTAGCGTTTGGCCGTCACCCGCCGCCCCCCCCTCCCCCAATGAAGCGTCGCCTGAAGAACTCCTCGGCCAGGCGCCTTAGAGTCAGGAGGGGAAGGGGAAGGGGTAGAGGTGGGGAGGAGAAGCGGGGGGGGAAGAGTTGGTTTGTACAGAAATACTGATGATTTCAGACAAATGTTCGGTTTAAATGTTTTTTATTTAACAAAACCTTGTAGCGCATTGGCTCAGATAACTGCACCGTTACACGCTGGTGATTCCTTAACATCAAAAGGTATAACTACACTCAACTTCAATCAACTTAAACTTTAACTTGTCACCAAGGTGATGCTCACCATTGATGTATGACCTGCACACCCAGCAGTGTGTCAGCCTTGTAAATAACACCAACGTTCTTTCAGGCAAAGCGATCATTGATGAGCTCCTGACGTAAGGCTCTTGCAGCTATCATGTCACCATGGGCCCTTTCATGCGGTCTACAGGGGGGGGCGGGGGCATGGCTTCAGCGTCAGCCTGATTCTCTGGGCCGATGTCAGCGTCCGCCTCCTCGTCCTCCTCTTCCTCTCTCTGGTGAGGTAGACTGTCAGACTCTTCAGGCAATTCTTGTCCCCTCCTGATAGCCAAGTTGTACTCCTATTTCTTATGCTCTCCTAGCTATATGGTAATTTGCATTGTTCACATACCTCATCAATGGGAACATCAAATTCAGCAAAGAATGTCCAAGATCATTTCATCTACAGTGTCTACTGAAACTGTGTAATTTGCTTCTTGCTGCAGTATATGGTTGCATCTTAATTCAGAGTCCAGCACTTGGGCTGTAAGTACAATATCATTTATATATTATTATAAAAATGAGCAGTACTGTATTTAAAATAGTGGGACTTGTAAACAGGGCGATTTGGGATGACAAACCTCCGACATACTCCTGGAGATCCGCTGGTTCAGATTTTCAGGTCGAATTCAAATATTCAAACAGGGGTCCAGTAACATTGACAGGACCCCCAACAGCCTTTACTTGTCAATCAGAACTGTCAGCGCCACAAGCTATGGGTGGTACAGGTCAGGAGGTGGCATCACAGCGCTATTTAAAAGCTTAAGTCTGGGGAAACTGGAAGCATGTTTCGCACTCAATTTTGTTTCTTCAGTCTCTTGAGATCCCTAAGCCTTAAAGGCTTTCATAAGTTCATCGGCTCACTGCTCTACGTGCCCCTAGAAACTGCTGGGCCTTTTAACTCCCGATGCTCCAGCCCTGCCCTATAAGGTATTGGTGCAGGTCTGCGATGAGTGTCTACTCCACTGAATTTCCCACCCTCCCACACAGCGAGCTGTCTACATGTATCGCTATTAGTGCTGGCTGCTCACCTGTTCCATTTAAATGAGGCCTGACCACCAAAATCCATCAGGCGGACGGAACAGAAACCTGCCACCCACTCGGTCTGTGCTCCACACCAAAATCATCACCCTTATATCATCACCAATGGGGAAAAGGGAATAAATTCCATGCCATTTCCCTCCTCCTTTTTTCTGCCTATTTTCTCAACATCTCCTTTGAAGCAGTTGACTCCAAGTGTATCAGGCACCCTCCAGTAGATCACCCAAATGGCCGTTGTCCATGTGTGAGCCTACACTGCAACAGTTTCCTTCATTACATCAACAACTTGCATTTATATAATGTCTTTAATGTGTTAAAACATATGATTTTTGCAGCTAAATTTTGTGCGGAACATTGGCGGTGCTCCCTTTGATGATGCATTTAAGACGATTGGCAGCAGCGGGGCAGAGGTGGGGACCACCAGAAAAACCACTGCTGGCGGCCATTGGATTGGAAGTTGGCGGCCACTGAACACTGCCACTTGGCCGCCGCTTTCTACGGTAAGTGGCTTTTTTGGGGAGCGGAATTTCGGTCCCGTTGTCTTTATGACTGAGTGCGATTAAGCATGACTCCTAAATGGGAGGGTTTTTGGCATGGTTTACCTCTGCGCTGAAAAAGGAGACTTTCAAAGCTTGGTTTGCTTGATGGGTGCTGAGGTGGAATGTCGAGGTGACAGTCTTTAGTGGGTTTTTCACAGTGAGTATTATCAACAGGCTAATGGGCCATATAGAAATTCGCACCAGTGTCACATTTTCTTGCTATTTGCCACACTCTCTGTTAATTATGGAAGAACTCCACAAGACTGAGTACTGTGAGTTAAAACTGATGTGACCTTAGTCTCTTTAATACAACTCCAGAGTGCCTAAGCAGCATGGCAGACAAGCTTTTATACTCCCTTGCACGAGATGTGCAGGTGACCCTTGGGACTCCAACAGTTGCGCCCTCTGGTGGCAAGTCTTACACAGTTACAATGTTTACATCCATAACACTCTCTAGAGTAAGGTTTCTGACCAGCTTAGTCTGATCCTGCTCTCACCCAACGTTCACACAAAGACATTTTCCAGCAGGGATCATTAGGTACAATCAGCAGTGGGAATCCTAATGGAGCTTTTCCACTCCTGGGCTCGGGAGTGCTGAGGCCATTTGTTGCCTTTGGGAGAGATCAGCAAAGACAGAGGATTGAACGCAGAACCTTGTGGTCAGTATGGCCTAGTTCTACACTGGCCAAAGTCTTTACCCACAAAGCCATCTGGTCATTTTTACTGGAAAAATGAGCAGTGTTTTAATAATATACAGGATCATTAAGTGAGAATAAGAACTCCGTTCCATTTTAAAGTTAATGGCGAGTTGGGATATCAATGTATACTGTAATTTCAGGGGGAGTGTTGTCATGTAGAGGGGTAGATATGCTTCATTCACCTGTCAGGCCTGAGTTCACACCCAGCTGGGCTGATAGGATGGAAGCCTTGCTCTTGCTGCTGACAGTAAGAATTTTGTGTGAAAACAAATTGGACCAGCCTCACTCCAGTTCCTAATGAGCATCGGCCCACAGCACAAAACTGTCCACACTGTTGCACTAATTGGCCTTAAACTGTCAAACTTACTCAGTAAGGCCGCAGGATAGTGTATGGGAAATGTCAGAGTGGTGTAGCTTTTCCGAGGTTGGGGTTAAGTCACTTTGTTGAGGCAGTGTGGAGACTTACCCAGAATCACAGAATGATATGGCACAGAAGGAGGCCATTCGGCCCATCATGCCTGTGCTGCATCTTACTTGGGAGAACTTGGGCCAAGATGTGGAGAAAAGTTCTGTTGCCGAACATTGACATCCCTTACCTGAAAGGGTCATATTTTTACTCTTTCTGGTCTGCTGAGCATTTTTGCATTGAGCTTGCAATCTGTCAGCAGTTTCAGAGCACCACGCAGTCCAGCAATAAACTGAAAGCCTGGCCGTAAAATAACAACAAACAGGTAATTAAACCAGATTTTACTTCGGCCTTTAAGTAATATAATTGGCGGTCATCTTATTTATTGGTCTCCATTTCATGGTAACTATGGGCTGTCTTAAAGGGGCCCTGTCAGTATGCTGGGCAGGTTCTCTTTGAATGCTTTGTAAATCTCATCACTCCAGTGCCAGTTGTGGCCAACAAGAAACAGGGGCACCACCATACAATGTGGTGTGCATGCCTATTCTGCTAGATTTTAAAAATCAAACTATGGTTTTAAAAGTATAATTTGTCAGGTCAGAGAAACATTGATGAAACATTATGTTGCTCAGCCCATCCCGCACTAATCTCACACACAAACATTGCATACTGGCGAGGCACACTACCATGGTGTTGAGCTTACTCTTTGGGTGCTTTGGGTACAGTGAAGAGGGCTGCTGAAAAGTATAGTCACGTAACAGCCATATTCCCAGCCTAAAGTACAGGTACCAAAATGTAACACAAAGTACCACAATGTAACAATGTACCAGTGTACCACAATGTAACTCAATGTAATACAATGTAACACAAAGTACCACAATGTACAATGTAACACAATGTAACACAATGTACCACAATGTAACAAAGATCAGTGTAAAGCGGGAGCAGGCGGCCTCCCGGGCCCAAATTAAGGTAAGCAAAGATGGCGGGGGTGGGGGGAGGGCGAGAACACATCAGGATTGCCGCGCGTTCCCCCACCATCTTAACCCCACCCGCCACTTGTACTGTTCCCACGGGTGGGGTGGGGTTAAAATAAGGTACCCCATAACAGACTGATGAACAAGGTCAGAGAATGCGGAGTCAGGGGACAGAATGGATAGCTAGCTAGCTTCAAGACAGAAAGCAGAGAGTAGGGTTAAAAGGTAGCTATTCACAGTGGCAGAAGGTGGGGAGTGGTGTTCCACAAGGATCAGTGCTGGGACCACTGTTGTTCACAATTTATATTAATGATTTAGACTTTGGAATCAAAAACACAATTTCTAAATTTGCGAATAACACCAATTCGGGGACGACAGTCAATACTAAGGAGGAATGCAACAAATTACAGGAGGACATTAATAAACTTGCAGAATGAGCAGATAATTGGCAAATGAAGCTCAACACAGATAAATGTGAGGTATTACATTTTGGTAGGAAGAATAGAGAGGTCACTTATTACTTGGAGGGTGAGAGCCTCGGTGGGGTAGAGGAACAAAGGGTACAAATACTCAAATCACTAAAAGTTGCAACACAGGTTAGCAAGGCAATACAAAAAGCAAACCAAGCACTAGGGTTTATTTCTAGAGGTATAGAATTGAAAAGTAGGGAAGTTATGCTGAAACTGTATCGAACCTTGGTTAGACCACACTTGGAGTACTGCGTACAGTTCTGGTCACCTTATTATAAAAAAGGATATAGAGGCACTGGAGAGGCTGCAGAGAGATTTACAAGGATGATACCAGAAATGCGAGAGTATACTTATCAGGAAAGGGTGAACAGGCTGGGTCTCTTTTCTCTTGAAAAAAGGCTGAGAGGTGACATAACAGAGGTCTTTAAAATTCTGAAAAGTTTAGATAGAGTGGAAACAGAGAAAATGTTTCCACTTGTGCGGAAGAGGTTAACTAGAGGCCAGTAATATAAGACAGTTACCAAGAAATCCAATAGGGAATTCAGAAGAAACATCTTTACCCAAAGAGTGGTGAGAATGTGGAACTCGCTACCACAGGGAATGGTTGAAGCGAATAGTATCGATGCATTCAAGGGGAGGCTAGAGAAACATACGAGGGAGAAAGGAATAGAGGGTTATGCTGATAGAGTTAGATGAGGAAAGACAGCAGGAGGCTCGAGTGGAGCATAAACGGCGGCCTGGACTGGTTGGGCTGAAAGGCCTGTTCTGTGCCGTATATCCTATGAAATCCTATGTAAAATCTACCCATTAAGGTGTCAAAATAATAGTCAATTGTTCCTGTTGACACAGTGGGTATTGTGTATATACAGGAGCTGATACTGAGATACAGACAGTATCAGATGGCAACTGAATATTCTCCTTTACTCCAAGCACTACACATGCATAGGCACCAACATATCCACCTAAATGAATTGTTTCCGTTTGTCAGG
Source organism: Pristiophorus japonicus (assembly GCF_044704955.1). Classification (NCBI taxonomy): domain Eukaryota; kingdom Metazoa; phylum Chordata; class Chondrichthyes; family Pristiophoridae; genus Pristiophorus; species Pristiophorus japonicus. The sequence goes on along the minus strand of NC_091984.1, from coordinate 224,243,318 downwards.
TGTATACTGTACACGCACAGGAGCTGATACTGTGATACATATGAGCCATATAGTGCTGACAGGATAGGGATTAACACTGAGACACTCATAAGCCATAAAATACCAGACAGGAGTGAATTATCATCTTTTTCCTGCTCTCTACAATGCATGTAGAGGAGTTGACATTGAAACACACACAGGCCAAACAGCACCAGGTAGGAGTGAATTATCATCCTTTACCTGGTGTGTTCTGTAGAACTCTGCTATTAATAATGTTTACCTCCCTCCTTTGTTGTTCTTATAGTTGTGAGCAGTAATAGGTTTAACATTCCAGAAGATGTTGAGTAGCAAGAGGCATCTGTTTATATAAGTTGATTTTCCTGTGGCTTAAGGTCCAGAGAATTAGTTTCTTCACTCGGATTGGATTACATCAGCATTCCAAACAGAGAATTTTCTGAAATTCAGTCAGCTCCTAACCTAATGCTATTTATCATTCAGTCAATAAAGATTAAATTGGATTTTCTGAACCCTGGTATAGAAAAAAATAAAATTCCAGTAAATTGAACGGGCAAAGTATTCTGCGATCACCAAGTATCATTAGAACACCTTTTAACCTTCTCGGTGCTGAATTTCCTCTTCAGATGAAAATAAAAAAAATTAAACTAGCTGCTGGAAATCTGAAATAAATACTGGAAATGCTCTGAAAACAGAGAAGATCGGATTTAATGTTTCAGGTGTCAAACTTCATCGCAATGGGGGTCGCAGGAATGTTAAACACCAAAAATGTCAACCTGTCTTATCTCTTTTCAGCTGCTGATGGAACTGTTATGTATTGCTAGGTTTTCTATTTTTTTAATGTCTTTTACACATTCTGTGCATTTTTTCATCCTTTTAATGATTGTTTTTATGCTCATCGCAGTGAGAGGTGTTTGCGCTGGGAATTGGAACACTTGATGTAAGTTGTCCAGTGTTAGTAGCATATAATCCAAGGTCAGGGAGAGCATGGTTACATACTCTGTGCCAACAATGGGGTGGGGGGAATTTTCTCCACTTTGTTTTTGTAACACTGTAAACATAGCAGGATGATTTCCTATTTTGCTAATTGTAGCAAGATCTTAAAAGCGCCTAAAAGGGTTTATGATTTTGTTAGAAATAGCGATCAGAGGAAATGCTTACGGTTAAGGTTAAGAGCAGTACATCTAAGGCAGCTTTGTGCTGTGGGCACTTGCACACTGGGGTTGGATCGACTGACCATTTTATGTAGAGCCCTTATGGCCAACAAATAATGGAGTTTTTCTTCCGTCAGTCTGGGTTAGTCTTGACTCCAGGTCTCAAAGATGAAAGGTGGGTTAGAGACTGGTCTTTCACTTCTGGAACCTTGGTATCAATCCAGCTCAGACTGATGTCCGTGGCTATTGGCTGTAAGGGAGAGTGATGTAAAACCGGCGTTCCAGCCAATTCCGTGAGTTTCCCAGCCAGCGGTTACAATGACCCCTCCTAATTGTCAATCTCACTCAGAGAGTGTGGGAGACAGAAAATAATGACACTGGTGCAGTAGGGGGAGCTCTCCTGAGGTTGGGTCTGGGACACACGATGGGGCAGCGCAGGAAGAGCTTTAGTCTGCACCTGACTGCTGCACCTGTTCACCTCACCTGAGAGTACTGGATGCTTGAAACAGGAGAACTCTATTCCCTAACACATCTCTCACCTTAGTCAGCACACGAAGATATTGGCCCTGAATTCGCGGCCCCTACAGGTGCATACGAGGTGTGCACGTGCCCGTAGGGGCCCCACAAGTTCCAGGTTTAGGTATGCGAAGAGCATGCGCCTAAACCCGGAACTTGCGATCTGTCAAGAATCCTCTTCAGATCGCACGCATTTGGAAGTAAAGGGCCTCCGCGGGCAGAGAGTCGGGCTATTTGCCCAACTCCTGCCCAGTGAATGCCTGTGAAATTCTTACGACTGATAAAAGCAGGCATAAGCTCTGTTTTTATCAGCGTAAGACTTTTAAAGCACAGAATAATATATTTTTTCAATAACTTAAACATTAGAAAACCTGCAAAATAAGTTACGTTTATTTTTAGGCCCTTTAAAATATGTACATTTATTTTTCAAAAAATAAAATTTTTGTCTTAAATAATTAATTAAATTCCATTTGGATGAATTTTAAATATGTGATGTTGTTTTTTAAATGTATTTTGTGTGTTTTTGGGCGGTATTCCTATTCATACTTATGGTGATTCCACACATACGGAACTCACCACATTTATGAATGGAAATACCCCTACTTTGATTGGTTAGGCCAGTCCATGTGATCCCAGGGACACGTACGAAATGACTCCGTCTCTGGGATACATGGGCCCCTACGCAGGTCTTCACGTAGACCACAAGTCTCCGAACCTCCCGGACCACCAGGTAAATTCGTAAATATTTTTCAGGTGGAAGGCCCGCGGGAAGCCTCCGACCACAATTTCTGGACCATTAGATTTTTTTGGTTAAAAAAGGGAAAGGCTATTGTGTCTGAGCCACTGCATTACCTGGTCTCTTTTGTGCATTGGTATTGATCAGAGATGGTGTCTGTGTCGCCTAACTGTTAGACTGCTGTCTAGCCTAGGATAATTATGGGAAATTACGATCTCCGGATGGTCTCGTACATTTTCAGCTTGTGCACTGTGATGTTGAAACAAAGACCAATAATAAAATGGAGGCGAAGAAATAAAGTTGTTGTGGATTCCAGTGGCTTTTTGTTTGTTCTTCCCGCAGCAGTCACTCCATAATAAAATATGCTTTGATGTCAACAGTGACATCCTTACTGCACTAAGATAAGCAAAATATAATTTTAATTGGAAATAAAATATTTAAACACTTCAATTCTGCCCTCCTTTCTGATTGAGTAAGATAGGTTGGGCCAATTTGCTTTCCTCATCTATATTTATTTTATAATCCCTTTTCCCTGAAGTCTCTATTTTTATTTCCTTAACTTTAATTTTACTGTTTTTTTTTTACAACAGCTACAAAAGCACAATTTTTTTGCCAGTTGAAAGCCGCAGCAATGGTAGTCGACAAGTGTCACTACTAAACCCCAGCCACAGAGCAGTCCCTCGATTCCAGGAGTGATGGGTGGCACGTTGTGATATCAGGCAGGCTCAGTTTCCCAGCAAATGTGCAGCAAAGAACTGGCTGTTATTTGGCACTAAATGTGCACCACTCAGACAAGTGTGTTTGATAGTTGGAGTTGGGAATGAAAGTCATTTTGGTGCAGCAGGAAGTCCGCTTCTAATGTTGCAGCAAAGGGCAGAGCTCTACTGAGGCATTTGAATTGCAAGAAACGGTCTATGTGCCAATCAGTAGGCAAATCCCTAGATCACATAAGTCAGCTCCTTGTCTGCGAACAGTAAATTTAATTGTTTTGGACCACCCTCGAATTAATGTTAAACGACCAGTAATACAATAACAACAGCAACTTGTATTTCTAGTGCCTTTAAGTAATGAAAAATTACCAGGTACAAAGGCATAAGGCAATGGATTGTGAACCAGGAAAGGGAACCAAGGGATATGGGGAAAGAGCGGGCAGGAAGGTGGAGTTGAGGTAGAAGATCAGCCATGATCTTATTGAATGGCGGAGCAGGCTCAAAGGGCCGAATGGCCTTCTCCTGCTCATATTTCTTACATTCTTATGTTCTTATTAGGAGGGGTGGCTGAAAGCTTGGCCAGCAATGCGTTTTAAGAAGGTTTTTAAAGTTGGAGAGAGACGTGGAGACAGATCTTCCACCAATGGTGGGTGGAGGTCGCGGAAAAAAAGGGTGCACAAGGGGACATGAGCTTTCCGGAGGGAATATAGCACTGAGGAGATTGCAGAAATAGGCTGAGATGCAGAGATTTATTGAGGAGAATGAGGATTTTAAATTTGATGCACTGGGAAATGGGAAATCATTAATGGGTCTCAGTGCAGGACAGGTACAAGAACTATTTGTTTCTTTTTGATCTTAAAAAAATTATAACTTTTTAAGAGCAGTTTTATCACCCAATCCCAAGTCCTTCCACATCACCTGGAATGAGAGTTCCTGCAGTTTGTGCAGTTCTATCTATTGACAGATCCGGTGGCATAACAAGTCTCTCAAAATTCAATATTATTTGAAATACACCCTGTAATGCGGTACTGAACTATACAGCCCAGGAGGGTCCCAGAATCTCTGCTCTGTGTTCTTAGCTGATTTCAACTTGAGCAGTCATTGGGTTACAATAATTCGCCTCACTCCTGTTGGGTTAGGGAAGGAATTGCCCGATAACTAGCTAGTGACACCTTATAAAAGGGCGTGTGTATAGATGCCAGGTAAGGACAGGATTGCTTATGTTGCCCTCCACAATTTAACAGACTGCCAACACACACCGTCCAGAGTTACTCAGGAAGAATAGGCACTTGTGAGAGGTAGTAGGGGGCTGCCGGTGTCTACAGAGCTGTAGCCCAGTGTGTGTCAGTGGGGTAGATCTTGACTTTGTGCGATAGTTGGCAGCCCGTTTACATCTCTCCTCATTTTTATTTCCATTGAGTTCCACAGGCTGCCGACTCATTTACTCTATCTCACAAAGTGGTGGAGACAGAGGGGAAGATATGGGGGGACTGAGGGGAAGATATGGGGGGACTGAGGGGAAGAGATGGCAGAGACTGAGGGGAAGATATGGGGGGACTGAGGGGAAGATATGGGGGGACTGAGGGGAAGAGATGGCAGAGACTGAGGGGAAGATATGGCGGAGATTGAGGGGAAGATAAGGGGGGGACAGAGGGGAAGATAGGGGGGAAATTGGGGAGACTGTTGCCAGCCCGTTTTACAAAGTGAAGATCTATCCCAGTGCCTTAAGCAGAGGCAGGATATAGGAAGGATAAAAATGGAAATACCACATAGGTACAGAAAGTGGGCTTTTTTTTCTCAGGTTCGGGAGGGGATGGGTTAATCGGATAGTGTGATGTGATCTGTGTGTATAAAGAGCACAGAATGGTGTGCTTAGTAATGGAGTCTCACACTCATGATTTTACAATAAGAGAAAAAGTCTGTGACCTGAAAGATGTTTTCCAAAAAAAATGGTTTCAGTCCCAGGGAAGAAAATGAGGCTTAATTGGCACAGCTTGCTGAAGTGTCAAAATAAATGGAGGCAATCAGCCACTAAGAGTGAGGAGAAGGCAGAGCACTTGACAGATCTAAAATCTCTTCAGCTTCGGAGCCTGACTAGGGTCAGGAACAGTAATAGACTTGATAGTGAGTCTGTTGCATCTGTAGTGTCATGGAAATGCGATCAAGTTTGGGAGGGGCAGGAGGAGTCGAGATTAGCAATATGCAGCTGCAGCTCTTTAAATTGGTGCTTCCTATGTGTTGGTCCAGGTGTGGCTTCTTCAGTTTTTAGAGAATATTTTCCACTTCATCACCTAAAGTCACCGACTGTTGATAAGATACAGTACCACAAGGGCCCTGCTACCATGTCCCAATTGTTTTCCTTTGTGCATGGGTCCAGACTGTGATTGTTGACCATGGAGAGTAGCATGTCTTCAGCTGGCCATCACCCACATATACTTTCCAGCAGGAGTTAATGGATAGAATTAAGGTTGGGAATCGTGGGCTAATCTTTCCCCTTTTTCGCCCCCGAGTGCCTCAGTTGTTGCTTCAGCTGAGATCATGTATGGAACCTTCCTAGTTCATATGGCTCAATGGAACACCACATGATATTTACCCACCGGTACATCAGGAACACTGTGTGTTCATTTGATTGACACAAACACCAAATAATGTGACTTAATCGCACAATACAGTAACAGGATGTTATAAGAACATAAGAAATTGAAGTAGGAATAGACCACTTAGCCCATTGATCTTCCAGCTCAACGCCACCTTCCCGCACTATCACCATATCCCTTGATCCTCTTAAAATCCAAAAATCTATCGATCTCAGCCTTGAATATACTCAACTACTGACCATCCACAGCTCTCTCGGGTAGAGAATTCCAAAAGAGTGAAAAAATTTCTCCTCATCTCAGTCTTAAATGGCTGATCCCTTATCCTGAGACTATGCCTCCTAGTTCTAGACTCTCCAGCCAGGGGAAACATCCTCCCAGCATCTACCCTATCAAGCCCCTTAAGAATTTTATATGTTTCAATGAGATCACCTCTCATTCTTCTAAACTCTAGGGGGATATAGGCCTAGTCTATCCAATCTGTCCTCATAGGACAATCTCCCCATCCCAGGAATCAGTCTAATGAACCTCCATCGCATTCTCTCTAAGGCAAATATATCCTTCCTTAGGGAATGTTGTGTGTTCATTTGATTGGAACAGACATCACATAATGTGACTGTTGTGTATGCAATAACTGTTAGACTGAGTACTGTTTAATTGCAAGAGATAAGACCTTGGCTCTGCTTTATTAAGGCCCAAAGTGACTAATATACAAAATGGCTGGCCTTTTATACTTGGGCTGCACACATGTGCGTGCAGCCCAATGGCCTCCAACAGTGATGCCATCTAGTGGCTAGTGATCTCAAAAGTACATACATGACAGTGACTTAAACGTAAAATACAGTAACAAGATATTATACTCTGTTATTTATTGAGATGTCGTGCTTTGCATAATTGTGACTGCTATAATATGCATCGGTTTGAGAAATTGATTTAGGTCCACCCATATCTTGGTCTTGATGGGTCCAGTTAAGCACACTTAGAGATCAAAAACAAAGGAAGATCAATTTTAGAAAATAGCTTGGTTTTGTACTGAGCCATACAGACCTAGTAGGTCCAGGATCTGGTCTAATTAAGGTTATTTCAGTCAGGGCAGCAGCAGCTAGTGTCCGTGGACTAGGAAGAGGATATTGTTCAGGGTTCCTATTTCTGATGACTATCCAATGACCCCTGCTGGGTTAAGTGGATTTTAGGTGAGGTCAGTATCAGACTCGGCTTACAGTGCTTTCCCCCGATGACAGAATAACTTGTTGATAGGTGCTGCACAGTGAAAAATATCTACTTCAGCACGGTGGTGTCCGGTGTCTTTGGGACTAACATGTAAAGAAGAGTTGGGCTCAATATCCTTTCCTCTACCGAAAGATTCCTGTATTTAGATCTACAGTTAATCAGTCTCAGGACATTTTTGCAAAGTCACTAATAGTCGTCACTTTCCAATCACCGACTACACTGGGCTCTTAAGGAGGATCTAATAGTGAGACTCTCTCTTCAACAGGAGTCTCAATTGTGCAAATGTTTCTTTAAAAGGAGTCCTGATCATGAGACTCCCCCTTTTAAAGAGATCCTGGTTGCAATACTCTCTCTTTAAAACGGATCTAACTGAAGAGAACCTGTAAAGAAAAATCACAAAGTAATACTTCCTCCATAATAACAGGAATAAGAAGTGTCAAGTGTCGAGGCAAAATAATATATACATTTCACCGAAGCCCATTGCTATTGTATGAGTCATATTTACCCACAAATAATAAGAAAAATACAGCTAGGTAACACTGTAATTTGCGAGAGAAGGAAGCTGACTGAAGGGCATGTTCTGTGCAGATTTAATTTGCTTAGTAACTCACCTTCTTTAAAAGTGAGCGTAGCATTTAACCTCTTTATGAGATCAGAAAGGAGGAAATAAAGCAGAGACAGAATTAGTTTAAAAGATTAGAAAGAAATGAAAGATTTCCTTCATAGAAAACAGACTCATTTGGTGCCCAGAGGGGGTCTTACAGGGTAGTCTTTATGCAAATTGTCTTCATCAAACTGGAGTGGCTAAATGGAGTCGGTCGGCTGTGCTGGCAGTGTGTAATTCTGTCTCTTGTATCAGAAGTCAATCACTGCTCCTTAGTTCTACTGCTGAATGTTAATATTAAAACTGCCACCTCGAGTGGGAGAGTCTAATGAACCGGAACGCAGGCAAGAAGTGTTGTTCTCGTTTGATTAAAGGCGGACAAATTAACCAACACCAAGTGCTGTTTCTCCTCCATCCCCCCCTCCCCTTCCCCCACCATCCCCCATCCTCCCCACTTTGACCACAGCTTTCACCACTCCCACCAGGGTGGGAAAAACAATGATCTGCTAAAATGTCTCTCATGCCCTCCGTATTGAAAGCCCAGCCAGTTGGACCCTTTCTCAACAACAACAACAACAACTACTTGTAGTGAAACATCCCAAGGCGCTACACAGCAGTATTATGTGATAAAACATTTGACACCGAGCCGCATAAATTGAAATTAGGACAGGTGACCGAAAGCTAGGTCAAAGAGGTAGGTTTTAAGGAGCATCTTGAAGGAGGAAAGAGAGGTAGAGAGGTTTAGGCAAGGAGTTCCAGAGCTTGGGGCCCAGGCAACAGAAGGCATGGCCACCAATGGTTGAGCGATTATAATCGGGGGTGCTCAGGAGGGCAGAATTAGAGGAGCGCAGACATCTCGAGGGGTTGTGGGACTGGAGATTACAGAGATAGGGAGAGGTGAGCCCAGGGAGGAATTTGAAAAACAGCATATGGCAGAGACTGAGGGAAAGATATGGGGGGGCTAAGGCGACGATATGGCGGAGAATTTTGAAATCGAGGTGTTGCTTAACCGGAAGCCAATGTAGTCAGCGAGCACAGGGGTGATGGGTGAGAGGGACTTGATGCGAGTTAGGACACGGGCAGCCGAGTTTTGAATCACCTCTAGTTTACCCCTCATGTGTGATAGGGTTGCCAGCCCCCAGGAATTTAAGATTCTTCTCCTAGACAGTGCTGCGAGCAACCCGCAAGAAAAATCATTGGGGCAATAAAAAAAAAACGTGCGTCTTGTTCATTTTCTTTGAATACTTTTGTTTATTAGTTCTAAAAATATTGGAGATGGGGAGAGAAAAGGCTGTTTGATAGGGCGGGACTGTTGGAGGCACCAGGTTATGTGATGAAACCTCCAGGAACACATTCAACCGGAGCTGGCAAGCCTGTTGAGGAGTGGCCATGTGGGTGAGCTCTCCGGGCACACGTGGAACAATACCCAAGCATAAGTCAGAGGGGGGAACATCAGAAAATAGAATGAGTGCCTTGAAGAAAGGCTTGTGAACAGGTGGCATGTGGAGAGATGCACTTGGTTGAATGATGACAGCATCATATAGCCCGACCAGGGCTGCACGTCTGGAAACAAGACAATAACACCTATTGCAAAAAAGGATTGCTCTGTGGTAGTCATGGTGACGATTCCAGCATTCAACATGGTGGGTGAGTGGAGATTTGGAGCCGGCTGTTTGTTCCTGACTGTTTCAGGCCTGTAAACTTCTTGACATCGTGACACCAAGCAGTTAATAGTCTGCATTGCACCACATCTCAGAAAGGTCTCAAACGCGCTGCTTTGTCACGATAGCAACCTTGCAACTGAAGGTTCAAAGTTTATACCACATTTCTCCAATTGACTAGTATTCTAGTCCAAGAGTTTGGTCCTTTTTCCCCCTTTCCATTTTTCTGCCCTCCCCACCTGAAGACAATGGGGTGGAAATTCGGTACCGCCCACTTTGGGCGCTAATGGCGACGGGGCGATAAATTTTGCGCCGGGAAATGGTTTGTGTCTGCAGCCCGAAGAGAGGCTTCTGTGGGGGAAAAAAAAAAATTGCCAAAAAAACACCAAAAACATTCCCAATACCTTGCCACATTAACATAAATCGCAAAAGTAAAATAAAAAGCAATCGCCCTTACCCTCACTGCCACCAGTACAGCTTGGACCGCCTGCTTTCCCAGGTGTTCCCACTAGGGCGCGCTACGAGGTGCTACGAGTCCCCCAGAAAACAAATGTGTCGCAACCAGGGGCGTTTCACACCGGCTCGCCTCTCCCGGGCGGTACTGCTCCGCGTCTCCGCAAAACCAGCAGCGAATGACCCGGCAGGGTCGCTGGAAGCTGGCCACCCGCCTGGAAATGATTTCCGCCACCATTACCGCCCCTCCGGGGTGCACACAGAGGTGACAACAGAACGAATTTCCACCCCATTAACTTTAGCTGGAGTTTGGTGCCACAGACAGCAGCCATTCTCCAATACCATGCCTAAAGTGGTCATTTTCAGTGTTGCCAACAGTCTATTTAACTGCGGAAAGCATCATATCCAAGCCCGATACTATCTTCATCCAAAATCCACACACGTGCACTCCCCAGTAGGATCACTGGATAGTGATCAGGAGCAGGATTATTTTTTATTTCCCTATGCCAAGGGAGCTGAAGTGAATTGGAGCACCCTGGTGCTGCCTTGACTGACATCTAACGGAGTATATGTCAGACATTGAGCCCGGCATCGTCCTGGTCTGTATGCCATCGAGAGGTGGTTTTATATTGCTGGAATGCTGTCAGCACCAGATCCCCAACCAGCGATGGCACTGTAATATAAATAAGCCAACCCCTGGAGACACCTGGACATTTCCACTGTTAGCACAAACATAAGTCAGGTCTCCAGCTAAAACCAAAAGCACAAAGCCAATTTCCTTCCAATGGGAATCGTGGAACTCTGGCCTTCATTTGAAATGGCTGCAGGAAGTCAAGTAAATAGGAGCGAGCAACACACAGAGGGACTGCATACAATGTATTATAAACTCTCTTGACAGTGTCCCTAAAGTCCAACCTGGCCTTTACAGATCCACTGCACCAATTAAACATTTCTGTTTCTCTTCCCAGGTGGGACTGCCCCAACAAGTGCCAATTACTACAGATCTGATGAGCCATATTGTGCGAATTATCAAAATACTGAATTGACAGACTTAAAAAAAAACAACTTCACTTGGGAGCCATGGCAGCTGCTGGTGTCATGAGACTATCATCCCATCTGTCTTGGCTAAATCCTAACTTAGGCCCCAGAGGTGAAAGGCCAGCGTTCTTTTTTCAGTTTAAAAGGAAAATGAGTAGTGCATTATGTTACAACAATGACCTTTCATCTCTGAGACCCAGGTTCAAATTCAGCCCAGACAGATGGTACGAGGATCTCCTTTCTGTGGCTGTTAAGGGCTGTAAATGGAATGGGATCATGAAGCCCAATTCCCAGAGGGTGAGAGTGAACAGCTCAGAATTCCATTACTGATCAGTACTGGCTTTAATTAATTTCAAGAGATTTTAAAAGCCAGGCAAGAGATCAATTAATGATGGTCCAACTCCAAAGCAAACCTTATATATAATTAGACAAGGCATTTTATGTACACTGCCAAGTTACCTTTTATTTTTTTCCCCAATTTTCTCTCTTCATCTCCCAAAGGCCCTGATCGACAGGTTTTGTCCGTCTCACCCAACTGGCTATTCATCCAGTGTGAGCGTTGGCAGTGAGTGTCAGCAGACTATTTAACCATGGGGAGGTCCCCGAGGCAAGCCCAAACCGTTCCCACTTCTATCCACAAAAAGACGTGTGAGCAAAATGCCCAGGGATCAGGAATTGAAGAGAACGTTAATCAACAAGGGAAAGAACAGCAAAAGAGAGAGAAAGAAACAATGACAGACAGACAGATTTGCATTTATATAGCTCCTTTCACGACCTCAGGACATCCCAAAGTGCCTTACAACCAATGAAGTCCACTGATGAGGATAGAATGCAGTAAACTTTGAGCTAAAATTTGGATTTTGGTCTTTGAGTAGCGAGCAGCAGTGGTGGGCAGATGGCGGAAGGGCAGGGAGGAGCGTATGGCCCTATAGAACCTGTTAGATGTTCTCCCATTCATTTCAACAGAAGGAAAATCCAACAGGTTTTGTTACCAACGTGAGATCCTTCCGCCATATTTTTTCTCTGCGCACCAGGCTCGCAATGCTTAATGCCCACGTGCTAAAGATGACAATCTTCCCCTTGTGTTAGCTCCAGTTTAGACTGCAGTTTAGTGTTGCCCATGTGACTACTGCACAGGATGTCATTGCTCATAAACATTCACTGTTTAATAAATCTGTTTGGTAGTCAGCAGCCTACACCACAGTCTAGAGAAGTGTTTACATTAAAACCTTCCAAACTCAAGTTAGATCATCTAGCCAGAGTACACTAGGTAGGGGTCTCTCTTTGATCCCTAGGCTCACTACCACTGACCGAGATATTGAGCAGATCACAGGGAGCAAGGGCTCACCTAAGACACTGATCACAAATATGTAACAATACATTTTCTAGTAGTGGTCATTGGATAGCACTCATGAGCAGGAACCCGAACTGATAGTTCTTCCCCCATCACTTATGGACACTGAGGCCAATGGGATACCATCCCACCGCCCCAGCTGAGATCAGTTGACTCAACACTGATCATAAGTTTAACCTACGACCTTCCTGATCTATATAGATCAATTTTACACCAGGCAGTACCCACCATGCCATTGGAGGAGCTAAACCATTTTTTATTTTTTATTGCCAATCTTCTCCCCATCACTTTTGAAGATATTGACTATACTTCCTCAGCTATCCTCCATTACCTCATCCAATCGCCTTTTATTCATGTGCAGCCTTAACAGTGAGCAGGATCTTGGGGGGCATCACACTTGAGCCTGATCCTCTCCTAACCTGAAGCTCACAATTGTGCACATCTGGTAGAACATTACTGGGTAGCAATTAGAAGCAAGGAATCATGACTGAATTCTCTGTTCCCTAGCCCAGGCGCTTAATTGGAGCACCCTTAACACCGACCTAGCCGAGATCAGCTAATTCGGCACAACTGATGATCAAACATGGAACTGTCACGGCCCCGTATAACACCAAACAGTGCATTTGTTCAATGAGCATATGGAGGCCGATAACTATTTTCATTCACTGTCATCTTTATACTCCACCTCCCACAACAAAGAAATGAAAACAAAGCCTTGCATTTATATAGCGCCTTTCATAAATTGGGGATGTCCCAAAGCATTTTACAGGCAACAAACTACTTGTGAAGTGTAATCACTGCTATAATGTAGAAAACGCGGCAACCAATATGCGCACGGCCAGGTCCCACAAACAGTTCATGAGAGCACTAAAACAAACGGCAATATAATTCATCACTTGTTATTCTTCTGTGGCTCTCAGTTTAACTATTTTTTGAAGGTGGAACTGAAGAAGAAAGTGGTACTGTAACTGTGCGAGAAAATATATAATTGGGGCATTGATTGACACCCTCACTTATATTATGAGGAGGAAAGTTGTTCTGTCGAGGAGTGGAACGGGACGATTCACGGTGCTGGAGTTTGCGTAGCTGGGTGTCACGCGTGTGCTGTGGGATATCAATAGATTCAAATCACAACTAGAGAAAGGACTACAGCAATACTGTACTGCTATTACTCTTTCCGTGCTGCCCACATCATCACCAGACTTTTCGCGACAGTATTAAGGCTGGATTTTAGGCTTTGCTGAATTCGGGGCGGTAATGGCGGCAGGGCAGTAAAGTTTGTGCCGGGAACAGTTTGCGCCTCAGTCAGCAAAATTGAGCATCTGGGCCCTAAGTGTGGGGCGGAGCGCTAAGGGAGACGTTGTACACCTCTCTGAGGGCGCTAGGCCGGCTGAGCTTGCGAAAATCCTGAGCTAAACAGCCGGCCTCGGAGCGCTCTAAGAGAAGCCTGGGGAGAAAAAGAAATACCAGGAATATTCCCAATCCATAGCCCACGCCACCACAACATAAATCGCAACAAAAAAAAAATCAAAAGCAAACACACTTACCTGAGCTGGGCAATACCTGCCTCACCAGGGGGCGCTGCGGGGCATACAGGTCGGGCGGGAGACAAAAAAAGTGAGCCGGTGTCACAATCGGGGGCGTTGCACACCGGCTCAACTCTTCTGGGTGGTAATGCTCCGCGCCCCCGCAAAACTGGCCCCGAAAACCCCGGCGGGACGCTGGAAGCTGATCGCCCGCCCGGAAGAGCTCACCGCCGCCACTCCGGGGTGAAAATAGTAGCGCAAATTACCGGAAAATCCAACCCTATATGTTTTCCTTGTATTTTTGATCCAATTAATATATAAAATCAATGCATGATTCCAAAAGTTTTCTCTATGTGAGTGCAGGACTCTTTTAAAAAAAAAATCTAAGATTATACATAACTGTAAGATTTCTTTCCTGACTTGGTACGTGCGCAAATTTCCTTTTCCACTGCTTTTTTTCTAGCTTTCTTCCCCACATTTATATTATTTCTTCTCGTCTCGCTCCCATCATTCATTGGTTGCACCGGTTTATCAGGCGCTAAATGACCTCCTAAGCCTCCAATATGGTGGGCAGAAAGTACGCACACATTTCTGGTCGGAAGTGCGCCACCCGCCATATTAGTTGAGGTAGATATGCTTACAGCAGGCGCGCGCATCTGGAACATTGTAAGTACAGTCCAATTTATTTAAATTTCCAATTTTCGAATGCCCCAGCTCTTCACTCGCCATGCACTGAACTCCCACAGCACAACATGGTGCTAACCAGCAGGAAAGTCCCCGTACTTACTTGAATGTGGAGCCAGGAGGAGCAGAAGTAATCCTCCATTTTAAAACAACGAGGATGGCTGCTGCCTGCCGCTAACCACCCAGCCCCCTCCCCACGAGCCGATCACCGTTACTGCCCCTATAACCGGGCTACCGATTCACCCCCTGCCCCCCAAGGCCCAATCTTCAATGATGCTTCGTCTACAGGCCTGTGCAGCACCCCAGCTAGTTGGCAATGAGGCCCAAGGTCCAATATCACTGTTCGGGTAGCAGGGATTGTACCCTGTGACCCCTGCTCACCCAAAACTGGGGGCACCCAACTTTCCAGGCGATCCGCATTTCCTTAATTTCCTGCTGACCAGCAGAGTTGCTGGACTGTTGAGCATTCCTGCAAGTCCTGCCTATCACTTCTATATACTTTAGATTAATGCCAATAATTTGCTATTTAGAAATAATTTACAAAGATTATTAGTCCAAGTAATCTATTTATTTACCCAGGAATTAACCCTTACACACTAAGATAAATAAAATGTCACAAAAATGGATTCTTCTATAATTAATTATTGATTTTAGTTTTTTCTTTTATACGAGTTATTTTTAGTTCACAAACCATATTTCCATTAAAACTGCATCTGTTATGTTAATGATTGTATTATACATAATAATATGGCCACCCAGGGGGATTGAAGCTGGGATGACTGGGGGGCGGGGGGGTGAACAGAAATGGATTTACAAGTGTGCTTATGAACTACAAACTGCGAGCTGTACCCTGGGCTGTGATGTCTTCAACTCTCCAATACCCTGTTGGCACTCACTGTACATGCTCACCTGAACAGTGGCCAGGAGGTGTACCGCACCATAATGGTTTCGTTACTGGTCTAGTAATCCAGAGGCCTGGACTAATAATCCGAAGATGTGAGTTCAAATCCCACCATGCAGATGGGGGATTTAAATTCAGTCAATTAAATAAATCTGGAATTAAAAGAGCTCTAGGGGGAGAAATTAGCCTCCTTTGCGCCTCCAGGGGGCGATAACGGCTTATCGACCAGGCACGGTGAAATTACCGACGCCCGCGAACATGCATAGCGGGTTAGCACTGGCGCTACACCTTACCGCCTCGATCTCCTGCACCCCGGAGATCGTGGTGTCATCCGGCGTGCTGCGCCCCGTTATCGCCCCAGATCTTAAATTCGCTTCCGCCCTCTGCAGCATCGCCGGGCGTCAACAACGGCAACTGCAGGAGGCATTGTGACCTCAGCCAGCCGCCTGGGGAACGGTAATTAAAGGCATTGGTGGTCAGGTAGGCCAAAATGTTATTCTGACCCCTGTGTTCTGTTTTGTCAATATTTCCTATGCCGTAATCGAGCAGCCCTGCACTCTCTTAGAGTGCTTGGAGCTGCTCTGCATGGATCGCGGATGCCGTCGCTGACCATTTCCAGCTTTACCTTCAAATCACCTCAACAATGTCCCTTCCCTTTAAGGGAGGGATGGAACCTGTGATTCCGGCAGCGCTGCACGGGACATTGTGCAGTGCTCTGCCGCTACCGCCCCTCTTGCTCCATTTGGCGCTCCAAGGGAAGTGGTAGTGCTTGATGGAGCGCCAAACCGGAAGTTCGCGTTTGATTGAAATGTGCAGCGACCGGCGATTCATTTCTGCCCTCGCAAATGTTATCGCCCCAGGCGGAGCGTTATGCAATTTCTAGCCCCTAGTATCTGCAATGGTGACCATGAAACTACCGGATTGTCGTAAGACCCCATCTGGTTCACTAATGTCCTTTAGGGAGGGAAATCTGCCATCCTTACCCGGTCTGGCCCATATGTGACTCCAGACCCACAGCAATGTGGTTGACTCTTAACTGCCCTCTGAAATGGCCTAGTAAGACACTCAGTTGTACCAAATTGCTACGACAATGGCAGCACTGTGGGAGTACCTTTAGCGGCGACATAGGAATGTGATAGCACACATGCAGGGTTTTCTGGGGGCTCGTTGAGTCTTCTCTTTGCGTGTCTTTGACTCAAACACTCCACCGCTTCAGTACTGTAACATTTGAACTCTGCAGTGGCATTAACTCTCATTGGATTACCAATTTTCTCTTCTTGCCCCAGTTCCTCAAAAAAAAGTGCCTTCTCATGCTGGGACACAGGGTTTCAGGGCCCAGCATCCCTCTTGCTCAAGTGTCCATTCTTGATGTGGGAGCTTTAACAGTGAGTGGAGTCACTATAAGCTAAGACTCGGATTGCCAACCTCCAGGATTGTCCTGGAATCTCCAGGAATTGAAGATTAATCTCCTGGACATGAGAAAAATCATCGGGACAATCAAAAGTTATTTTAAAACATATGTATATTCTTTGAACACTTTGGTTATTAGTTATACCTGTAATAATAAAAAATATCTGAGATGGAAAAAAGGCTGGTTGACTGACAGTCAAAAATCATCCAATGAGTGCTGGAAGGCTTACCTAAAATAGTGTGGCAGCAGCAATAGGACCATTGGGGGAACCACAGTTGGGTTTGAGCCTGTCCTGTCCCCTCCCATGTCCTAACATGCACTTTCTGGTCGGGTTCACTATACTGTGATCAGGCACATGAACCCCTGTTTGTTTTTTCCTCTTTAGTAGTCAGGGGACAGTGAGCTAATTATAGCACCCCAATTGCTTCTGGCCTTTAGGTTGCCTGATTCATCATGCAATATTCGCCAAACCAAGATGAGTGAGTGATGTTCATCCCAAATGAATAAGACTGCACTATTCTGCAATAAATCAGAGTTTGGTTCCAACTTGGACCAAAAGGTCTTGCAGCATTTGAAAGAATAGCCTGGTGGCAGAAAGAGGAATAAAAAGCAGGACTACTTGTCCCAATTCACCCTCACAGATGCATAAACACACATATAAACAATCTTGCACCCACGACTAGCTAGCAATGGATATACAACAACAACAACTTGTAGTTATATAACGCCTTTAACGTAGTGAAACATCCCAAGGCACTTCACAGGAGTATTATGTGATAAAAATTTGACACCGAGAAATTAGCGCAGGTGACCTTGGTCAAAGTGGTATGTTTTAAGGAGCGTCTTGAGATAGAGAGGGGGCGAGGCCATGGAGGGATTTGAAAATAAGGTTGAGAATTTTGAAATATAGGCGTTGCTTAACCGGGAGCCAATGTAGGTCAGCGAGCACTGGGGTGATGGGTGAGCGGGAATTGGTGTGAGTTAGGACATGGGCAGCCGAGTTTTGGATCACCTCTAGTTTACGTAGGGTAGAATTTGGGAGGCCAGCCAGAAGTGCGTTGGAATAGCCAAGTCTAAAGGTAACAAAGGCATGGTAGAGGTACTCGCACAGTATCAGTATTTACACCCAATGGCTCAGTTGGTAAATTAGTTACCCAATGTGGTACCCAGCGATGCAGACCAGAAGGTCCCAGGTTTGATCCCTAATGCGTGGTAAATTATCGAACCTTAGATGGGGCAATTTTAGGGCCACGACAATTGCCGAAGTGCCAATGACTTGGGGGCGGAGGTGTGGGGGGGCGGAAATCAGCCAGTATTCCCACTCCTGATCACTAGCCTGTGACTCCTGTAGGATAGTGTGCATATGTGGACAGGATCGGGGTTGGTTGTGATGCCCTCCATGGTAAATTAGCCTGTCAACAATCAGTGCAGGCTCACACATAATAGATGAGGTACTGGAGGTCTGTCGGTGCCTATGCAACGATATTCCAGGGTCAGCATCTTCAGGAGAGGGTGGGAGAAAATGGGAAAAACAGTTGAGAAAAAGGGATACACCTCCACATACCCACAAGACGCCAGTGAGGTCACAGCGCAGCACAGGAAAGCACTGAGGTTAGCTGATAACATTTTATTTATCGCATTTCCTACATTTAATAAATACAAATCTTCCTGAAGGTTGAGGGCTAGGTCATTGGTTTCAAGGCATGCCAAGTTAATTTAATGCAATCAATAATCTTATCAGTGCAATCTCTAGACAGATCTTTATCCACATTAAATCTTCTCCCCCCGCAATCTTTCTGTGCCAAGAGAGGGGGTGAGAAAAGCTATATTCAAGCATAATCCAGTCCAGGATTTTGTTGGCAATAGTGTGACCATCCCACATCTGAATGCACTCATTTAGAACCGGTGACTGACTGCTCAGACGAGAACTAAAGCCATCTTACATCTTTTGACATCATCCGTGTTAAAGTATTGGAGGACTGACAGATTGTGCACCACTGTTAGAAACAGTACAGCCGAAGAGCCTTTTCTAACCCACCTCTTCTTCCCCCATGTCCCTTGCGGATGTGCCGTTTCGCCAGCCTTTGAGCCTCCAATCAGGGCCCGCCTAGCCATGTAATGTTGATTAAGCTGGGAATCAATGAATTTATGGCTGCGTCTATTTGTACTAACTGAAAGGCAGCCGTTTCTCTGATTGGCTCTCCATTTTCACATGACCTATTGCTGATTGGTCCCCTTGGAGGATAAGCCACACCCTCTGGAATGTGCAACTGGAACCGCCCAGCCCAAGTTCTGAGTGAACTTCCAATTTGTAATTCAATCAATTTTGACTTCAGAAGCCACAGAGGATAGATCTCCCCAAAAACCACCGCGTTCCAGCCGAAGTCCATTACCCCAGTGGAAGTGCATCCCTCCGCCAGCAGAAGATCCTTACTCCAGCAGATGTGCTGCCTCCCCCAGCCAAGTTGCAGCCAAAGCCCCTTACCCCAGCGCAAGTGTATCTCTCCCCTAGCCGAAGACCCTTACCCCAGTGCAAGACCTTACTCCCTGCCCCCACCACCCCCCCCCCCCCCCCCCGCCCACCCATAGTTGGGGCATTGTGTGCGGATTGTTAACAGGTTTATTGGGTATGAAGTGAATAGTGACGGTGTCGTGACTTCTGGATTTCATCCACCCCAACGATGTCCTTTGCAACACACGCACCGAGCTTGCATGCACCAGGGGGTTGGAAGAACGTGATCCGTCTTCTCTGAATTCCCTCTCTCCCCTCTGTTCCCCCCCACCCCCGCCACCTGTGTCTCTCCCTCACCCCCTCCCAAGCCCTCTCTCTCCCCCCTCCCCAAGCTCTCTCTCCCCCTCCCCAAGCTCTCTCTCCCCCTCCCCAAGCTCTCTCTCTTCCCCCCCCCCCACCCCAAGCTCTCTCTCTCCCCCCAGGCTCTCTCTCTCCCCCCAAGCTCTTTATCTCCTTCCCCACCACCCCAAGCTCTCTCCGCACTTCTTGCTTTCCCTGCTGCCCTGCTCACTCTTCCCCCAAGCAGACACTTGCGACACTGTGGGTGGCTCGGGGCTCGGCACTGCGGGGGGCTTGGGGCTCGACGGATGCGTTCGGCTGCTGGGGCTTCGGGGCTGCTGCTGGATGGATCGGAGGCAACGTGGTGTTGGACGCATACGCAGAAAAGTGTTAGTGGGAATTGCGCTGGGGCGGGGGCCGAGTTGTGATATTTGTCCTAACTCTCGGGAAGGGAGATTTAGTACAAATAGTTACTCAGCGAATTTATATAATAGAATGATAGAGCACAGAAGGAGGCCATTCGGCCCATTGTGCCTGTGCTGGCTCTCTGAACGAGCTATCCAATTAGTCCCACTCCCCTGCTCTTTACCCATAGTTACTATTGAATCTGCTTCCGCCTCTCTTTCAGGCAATGCAGTCTAGATCATAACAACTTGCTGTGTAAAAAATGTCTCCTCATCTTCTACTGGTTCTTTTGCCAATTACTTTAAATCTGTGTCCTCTGGTTAGCGACTTTCCTGCCAGTAGAAACAGATTATCTCTATTTACTCTATCAAAACCCTTCATAGTTTTGAACACCTCTATTAAATTTCCCCTTAACCCTATCTGCTCTAGCGAGAACAATCCTAGCTTCTCTAGTCTCTCTACATAACTGAAGTCTCTCATCCCAAGTACCATTCTAGTCAATGCCCTCTGCACCCTCTCCAAGACTTGACATTTTTCCTAAAATTTGGTGCCCAGAATTGAACACAACACTCTAACTGAGGCCTAGCCAGTAATTTATAAATTTAGGAATAAATATGATTAATTATCCCTCTTCTATTTTAGCTCTACAGAAAAAGAAAACAAAGGAATGATGTTAGGGGGTTATCCCAGCATCCATGCAGCAGATACAACAGCCCGATTGCAATAGTTCTATAGTTTAATTGTTTCTTGTGTGGAAAGGCTTCAATTGGCAACCGCTCACAGTGACAAGACCAAAATCAGGAGCTCAGTGTGCGTGGAAATGCAAGTACAGATCTACATCTCATCACTCTGTGGTGCAGTGTGTTACATTATTTCTGTGAGTGGCTCTCCAACAAAATATTGGTTGGGATTATAGCCATCGACAAAATGTTACTGAGGCAACTTGCTTTACACAGTAAAAATAAAATGCATTTCCTATTCAATATTACTCTCGATGTGAGATTCTGAAACCCTTCCTCCCCCATCCTCCCACAGATAGAAAGATAAGGGCGCACACTCCTGTCAGTGGTTTACTAACACGTCTATGGTGTCGGTATGTGGTCGGGTACAGGACTGCACAAGAAATTTCCAACAGGGGGTAATTTCAGCCGGACACAAGCAGTTAGCCGATCTTTCCCCCACAGCCTTTCCTTATTTATAAAAACCCTTCATAATTTTAAAAACCACCACTAACTTTTTTCTTTGCCTTCTCTACTGCAATGGAAATAGTCCCAGCAATGCAATTTTCAGAACTATAGGGCTCAATATTCCCCAAGCCCGTTTTCTGGCGTATTGCCAGAGTCGCGCCACTTATTTAGGTCAAGAAATGCGCCAGAAAAACTTGTCTGAAGTTTCCCCGATGTTTGTACTGTAATCTGGAGCCGCACAGTGCAGCCGGTCACCTCGGGGGGATGGAGCCTGCGGTCTGTGCTGGAAAAAGCAGCCAGGCCTTCTGCGCATGTGCGGGGAAAAAAATTGACGTTCTTGACGTCGCTGAAATGGCCGCGCATACGCAGTAAGTGACCTCTCTCTCCCTCCCCCCTCCCCGGGCACCAAGCCTTCAGATTGGCTGTCTGCGAACCTCTCCAGTCCCTGAGTGAGGTGCCTTCCTGGTCTGCTGTGGTGAGTACCTTCCTGTGGCCCCGGAGTGCGTGCCGGCCAGTTTGCTCCCTCCCCCGCCGAGTCTCTTCGGTCCCCATTGCATGCTGGTCCCGGAATGCTCCGCTTCCCAGGCCGAATGGCCTCCGATTTACTTACCTGCGCCAATTTCTTTAACTCTCCACAAGGGTTTTCTCGAGGGGCCACATATACTGGCCTAAGTAGAAATGGAGTAATTATCAGCTGGCCAAAGTTCCCTAAATGGCCAGAATTGGTGTAGGTTGCTGGTTACGCCCCCCTTTGAGGAAAAAAAAATGTACCTAAAAAAAATGTAACTAAATGAGTTACGCTGGTGCAAATTGATTGGGGAAACTGGGGATTTTTAAGTTAGGCCAGAAAAAGCAGCCTTCTCCCAAAAAAACGGCACAAATACTGGGGGAAATTGAGCCCATAGTTTCCCAGTCCTAGAATCACCCTGGTGAATCTACTCTGTACAATCTCTATAGCTTTTATATCCTTTCTATAATGGAGAACCAAACCTGCACACAACACTCTGTGGCCTAACCATTCTTTTGTACAAATGTATCAGTAATTTTTACTTTTATATTTTATGCCCCTAATTATGAAACCCAAAATGCTGCTGGCCTTTATCTACCTATACTTGGACTTTCAGGAAATGGGGTGAAATTGCCCTGCGCCTCGATTGGAGGTGGTAACTATCTGGGCTGGGACTGGAGGCGCTAACAGGGCTATAAAAATGGACAATTTTGCCCCCAATGTATTTGAATCCCTATATCTTTTTGTTCATCCACACCCTTCAGCATCTTTCCATGACATGTATGCTCCTATTTTTTTTGTTGTTGCAAAAATGTATTACCTCACACTTTTACACACTAAGTTGCATCTACCATCATTCTGCTCATTCCACTAACCTTGGGTTTGTACTCATAGACGCAGATTTAGAGGTGAAATAATCCAAGTATTAAAGATTGTTAAAGGCATGGACATCATGCAAGTAGACAGTGTGCCTGAGATGACGGGGTCAGATAGGCCTTACTACATATAATGAGATGGGTAAGCAGGGGATGGAAATTGGATGCCCGCAAGTTTTCCTTTTTGTACAAGATGATCGATGTGTGGATCAGGATTTTGGAGGAGATTGAGGAGCCTGATTCCTTAGTCCTTCAAGAAGGCAATAGATGGATTTCTGGGAAAATAAGGTGATCATGGCATATGGAAGCTCCTGGGTCTCCATGTTGAGTCGAAGAGGAATTTTTAACTCCTGAATTGGCTACAGGTCTCTGCTTTTTGTCTCTCTCAGGAGGTGGGGAGAGGGGCTGATTGATGCTTAGGCATCAACTAAGCCATAGGATAGGGGCAAACATGTAAGGGCCTGAGAGTCTTTTCTCATCTTGGGTACATTAAAGAAAGAAAAGAACTTGCATTGATATCGCGCCAGTCATGATCTCGGTGCGTCCGAAAGCACGTTTCAGCCAAATAAATACTTTTGAAGTGGCGGTGCTGTTTTAATGTAGGAAAATGTTAACACGAATGTAAACATCTCCAATTGTAACCAAGCATTTAAAAGGGGCAGTATCTCAGTGAAGCACTTGTCAAATCAAACCTTGCATGAACACGTAAACCGTGTTGCAGCGCACGGCCATGTCATGACAAGTCTGATGAGTGGCTCGCCTTTCTTGTCCCAATCATTTTATTTTTAAAAGATTGCCAAATCCCCTTTAAGGCCGTCAGTACCCCTTTAAAATAAAGACACAAAACAATTACATTTGCTAATGAAAAATTCATTAGTGACCCAGTAGCATGAATCTATTGGTCACTAAACGTTGCTATGGTTGCAGGTCACTGAGGCAATGACTAAAGTCTGCGTATTGTCCTATTTTTCACAAGGTAATGTGGCAGCCTCATTAGAACTTCCCAGGATGTAGGATTTCAGAATAGGGTGTTTACTGAGGTTCCGTAGTGCAAACATTTGTTAAATTTCAAAGAAACAACATCCCAGGTTGGAACACAATAGATCAGAGTAGGTGCAACAGATAAGGGTGGCTTTAATGTCACCTTTTCTTGTGAGGTACAGTTTGATCTTTAAAAGCAGATGCCTCCAACAGGCAGTTTCATAGCCACCATAAACCTATCATCTTACCGGTTCTTTGATGCTGGTTTTGAGTCTTGTCATCCTTAACACAGAGCTTTATTGTGTCCTTAAAGTTTCAGTCCCATTCACTCCATCTCTGCTTCCTGCCAAAAACACTTTTTTTTAAATTGACGAACCTATGTGAAGGGCCAAAGTCCCTGGTGAACTAATGATAACTAACTGAACAAATCTGTGCACAGGTATATAGCAAGTCTGGATCTGTTATAGATTTTCTTATTATTGAGCTGTACAAAATGTACGTTTTCTTGCGTTGTGGTGAAACAGTGTATTTTTTTTATTGAGAAAACCAGTTGAAGGGCTGAAGCCTGCAGTGCAGGACGTGTGGTGAGTCACGAGCTAGTAATTAACCAATGCTAAATTTGGATTTTAAAAGCCCATAAATTAAAGGAAGAGGTGAGGAGTTCCACAGTTTGGAGTTTGTTGAAAAAAATGCGTTACAGAGTAGGAGTCAATGCATTGAGTCTTGATTTCAACAGTGAGGATTCAGCAAGGAGGAAGCACATTCATGTTTATTTCATGGAAGTGGCCTTTACTATCTTGGCAAGATGAAAATAAGCTGGACAATTGAGGAGATCAATGGTCAATCAATCTACAATTCTTGCATCTTGCAGGACAGTAACATATTGCTTCTCATTGCACATTTATGATTAATTCCATACATATTTGAAATGTATTTTCCAATTTTTGCCCGCAGCTACTAAAGAGGCAAACAGTCCTTTGGTATCGTGCCTTAGTAACTACACTTCATCAATGAATCAGGTTACCTAGTCACAAAGGATGCATCCAAGCTGCCTATAGTGAGTCAGAAGATAGGCTCGTTTATAAGATCAAGAACATTACACAATATGTAAAACACGCTAAGGTGTATTAGTCTTCTGCAAAAGCGTATTGTGTGTCCTTTTAAAGCCAGAAAGTTGAATTGCTGTGAAGTTATCGTACAGAGCCTAGTAGGCTGCTGTTGTCTGAATAAATACAGTGCGAGTTCATTGACATGTCATTCGATAAGAGACGGCAAACATATTTTGTGTTCCTGGAGAATTATGTTTTTTTGGAGTATGACACATAAAGTTGAACACGAGTGTCACAGAAAATTAATGAGCAGGGAATGTGCTATTTTTATAATAATAGATATTCTCTACCCAACTACACATGCAGCTTCCCTGACCTCCCATTTTCACTGTGCTTTTCCTCACTGTCACACCCATCTCACCCAGCTGACGTTGGGAACTTGCTGTGTGGGCAACAATAAGGTGCTGAGGGCTGTTCCATATTTCTATGATTGGATGCTTGGTTGGTTATGCATTACTGCTGTCCTCCATTTATAAATGAGGTAAACACACCCTTAAAAAAAAATTCTAGGAAATGCACTATGTAGTGTGGTACTGAGCCATATAGAACAGCAATTTCCCAGATTCAATCCCAGGTTCAGTCCCTCACCTGTTCTGTGTTAGCTGCTCACAGTTTGTATGGCAATGGGAGGGGGGAGGTGACATGATTGGCTTTGGTGTCTTTGCTAGGGAGCGTTCTCATTGCTGATTGTTGTTCCGTGTCACTGTAATGGAAAGCACATGTATATTGGCCAAGGTACTGTAGAGTGCCAGCATCTACAGAAATGTAAGAGCCATATGGGCTGGATTTTCGGCCAGTTAGCACCCCGGAGGGGCCGCAATGGAGGTGGTAAGCATTTCCGGGCGTGAGGTCAGCTTCCAGCGCCCTGCCGGGACTTTTGGTGCCGGTTTCGACGGGATGTGAAGCATTATCTACCGGAAGAGGCGATCCGGTGTGTAACGCCCCTGGTTGCAACACTGGTTTGATTTTTGGCTGCCACCCGATCCGTAGCACTCCATAGCGCGTCCTGCTGGGAACGCCTGTGAAAGCGGGCAGTCGGAGCTGTAGCGGCTGCAGTGAGGCCGCACCTGGAGTACTGCGTGCAGTTTTGGTCACCTTACTTAAGGAAGGATATACTAGCTTTGGAGGGGGTACAGAGACGATTCACTAGGCTGATACCGGAGATGAGGGGGTTACCTTATGATGATAGATTGAGTAGACTGGGTCTTTACTCGTTGGAGTTCAGAGGATGAGGGGTGATCTTATAGAAACATTTAAAATAATGAACGGGATACACAAGATAGAGGCAGAGAGGTTGTTTCCACTGGTTGGGGAGACTAGAACTAGGGGGCACAGCCTCAAAATACGGGGGAGCCAATATAAAACCGAGTTGAGAAGGAATTTCTTCTCCCAGAGGGTTGTGAATCTGTGGAATTCTCTGCCCAAGGAAGCAGTTGAGGCTAGCTCATTGAATGTATTCAAGTCACAGATAGATAGATTTTTAACCAATAAGGGAAATTATGGGGAGCGGGCGGGTAAGTGGAGCTGAGTCCACGGCCAGATCAGCCATGATCTTGTTGAATGGCGGAGCAGGCTCGAGGGGCTAGATGGCCTACTCCTGTTCCTCATTCTTATGTTCTTATGTTCTAATGTCGACCTCAGGTAAGTGTGATGGTTTTTAATGTTATTTTTTTTGCGATTTATGTTGTAGTGGCGTGAGTTATTTATTGGGAATGTTTTTGGTGGGCCCTCTCTTACAGCGCTTCGAGGCCAGCTCCTTAGCTGGGATTTTCACTTGCTCAGCCGGCCTAGCGCCCTAAGAGAGGTGTGCAACGCCTCCCTTCGCGCTCTGCCCCACACTCAGGACCCAGCTGATTAATTTTGCTGACTAAGGCGCAAACTGTTCCTGGGCGCAAACATTACCGCCCCGAAATGAGCAGAAACGAAAATCCAGCCCACTATCTTCAGCAGGAAATTGCAGTGAATTGGAATATTCAGTGTTCTCAACAAGTCTTAGTCAGAACTTTAGACCTATGATAAGTTGGGGATGAATTTTGGAAGAGACTGATGTTGACCTCTCTTTACTCTGACTGTCTGCAGCTGCTCGGCAACATGTTTTCAAGCAGTAATTGGTTCGATTTTAACCATGGTGTTTGAAATAATTAGCAGCCTTCATTCTTTGTTCTTAATTACTTAAGACTTTTGCATTTCTGTGTGTTTGGTTATTCATTTTTGATGTTAATGAGATGCATCATTAAGATTCCGGTAGGATTTGGGCAAAACATAGTAAAAGCTTGGAGGGTACGAGAACTGATTTATGCAATCCAACAGCCCTAAACGTAATTAGAGCAGATTTGAATCACAATTCGGATCATAAAACGCATGTTAATTAGAGTGTTGGAAAAATATAAAAGTTGATCAATATGATTGCAGGAAATAATAAGCCATAAATAAAACTCAAAGTGCTTTTGGCACAAGGCACTAATGAAGCTGTTGTGGAGATAAATTTGACCACTGTGCCAGAGCTTTACAACTTGCACTTATATAGCGCCTTTAGTGAAAATATCCCAAGGCACTTCATGGGAGGAACATTGGTCACCAAGCAGGAAGTGCAGGGATAAAGGAAGGAAATGCAATGAGTAGATTAGTTCCAATGGAACAGCCAGCTCCAGCAGACACACTGGGCCAAATTGCCATTTTGCAGCAGCTAATTTGCGCACAGCAAGCTCCCACAAGCAGCAATGTGATAATGACCAGATAATTTGTCTTTGTTATGTTGATGGTCAGAGAGATGGATGACAAAGAATCTTTTGAAGGTGGGAAGAGTAGATAGGTTTAGGAAAGTGTGCCAGAGTACAGGGGTGGCAAAGGAAGAACCCCGATGTAGGATTTAATGAATGAAAAGGGGGGGGGGGGAAACAATGGATAAAAAAAAGAGACCAAGAGTACAGATATGCTAATTAATATTTCAAAGCTGCAGCTAAAAGTTTGAATAGAACAGATTATAAAATGGTGGGAAAAGGGTGAAAATGCTGGGGCATATACCATGTTCATCTCAGTAAAGGATTGGAGGTTCCTGTCAGAAGCCTGTGGGTTCGAGTCCCACTCCGGAGACTTGAGCACAACATCTAGGCTGACACTCCAGTGCAGTACTGATGCAGCCCTGCACTATCGGAGGTGTCGTATTTCAAATGTGATGTATTTCGAATGCGACATTAAACCGAGGCCCTGTCTGCTCTCTCAGGTGGATGTAAAATATCCCAAGCCACTATTTCGAAGAAAAGCAGGGGAGTTCTCCCAGGTGTCCTGGCCAATATTTATCCTTCAATCAACCACTAAAAAACAGATTATTTGGTCATTATCTCATTGCTGTTTGTGGGAGCTTGCTGTGCGCAAATTGGCTGCCGTGTTTCCCACCTTACAACAGTGACCACACTTCAAGACGTACTTCATTGACTGTAAAGGGCATCCTGAGCATGTGAAAGGCGCTATATATATTCTAAGTTCTTTTTTTCTTCTTAGAAAAGCAAAAGCTGAGCAAAGGAGCTCCAAAATGAAAGGGCACGCGATGAGTTACGAATTGGAGAGTCCAAATGAAAATTAGGAAGAGGGTCTAAAATAGGGTGTTGTTGAAGTCATTGTTCAGAGCAGGCGGCTGGATATTACCCAGAAGAAGATAAGATACAGTTCACATTGAGCTTGATTGAAGCTGTGTAGAAATCAAGAACAACTTTCATTTATATATATAGCACTTTAAGATGGAAAAACATTTCCAGGTGCTTCACAGAGGAGAAAGGAAGCATGTGCCAATCTTTTTCAGGAAGGTTAAAAGGTTACCAAAAGTTTGGTTAAAGAGATATGTTTTGAGAAAGCTTTAATGCTGGGAAGGAGTTAGAGGGAGTGGAAGGATTTAGGGAGGGAATTCCAAAAAGCAGGAGCAGGAACCTGCAGGCTCTGCCACCAAAGGTGCTGCATCGGAAGGGAAATGCATAACAGGCTAGAGTTAGGGAACTAGAGGCTACAAGAAGGAAATCAAGCTGGAGAAGATTGCAGAGGTCAGTGGGACAGGGCCGTGGAGGGCATTGTGGACAAGGACCAGGAAATTAAATTTAATCCATTGGGGGACTGGGAGTAAATGCATGTCAGTGAGGATGGGTCTGGTGGATGAAGGAGGCCGTGTATAGGACAGAATGCAAGCAGCAGAGTTTTGGATGATTTGGACTCTATAGAGTTTGGTGATCAGAAGGTAAGCGAGGCGGGCATTGGAGAAATCAAATCTAGTGATGGCAAAGGCACGACTAAGGGGTCCTGCAGCAGTGGGAGCAAGGTAGAGGTGGAGGCAGACAATGTAATAGAAGTGGAAGCACATAGTCTTGGTGATGGATAGGATATAGGGTTTGAAGCACAGTTCTCGATCAAACAGAACACTGAGGTTGAGAGCAGTCTGGTTCAGCTTGAGGAAGCAGCTAAGGAGGACAATGGAGTTGCTGACAAGGATGCAAAGTTTTTTTGGTGGAGCCTGAAACTTCCCAAATCTTCAGACAGGCCACAAGATAGGCAAAGAAGGGTAAAGTACCACAGTTCCAGCCACTGAGATTGTCATTGGTGACTTTGACCAGGGTGGTCTCTGTAATGTATTTGTTTCATGGGTTCTTTACTCATAACGACACATTGTTATTAAGAACTAGTTGATTTATTAGCAAAAGGTTTAACAATCACACTGCACATTACCAGTTCATCCGCCAGGCTCACAACCACCTGCCTCATCGAGGATCCCCTAAACCCAACCTTGTGAACATTACATGACTGCCTAAG
Source organism: Pristiophorus japonicus (assembly GCF_044704955.1). Lineage (NCBI taxonomy): Eukaryota > Metazoa > Chordata > Chondrichthyes > Pristiophoridae > Pristiophorus > Pristiophorus japonicus. The sequence continues at coordinate 224,214,102 of NC_091984.1, read as the reverse complement.
CCACTCCCTACTCAGCAGCTCTACAAACCTGTGAGCATACTCACAGATGCATACATTACAGTCTCGATGCCATAGACTGAAGGGATTTGATACGGGAGTTGTGAGAGAGGTGAGCTGGTAGGCGACAAGATGTTCAAGACCATGGACCAGAAGAGGAGATTAGAGATTGGGTGGCTGTTGGAAAGCAAGGACGAGTCTAGGGTTGACCTTTTTGAGGAGAGTGGGAGGGGATGATGATGGTGGTTTTGAAAGGAAGAGAGACAGTATTTGAAGGGGGTAAAGGGAGTTACAGGCAGGAGAAGGTGGGAGAGGAAGAGGATTTAAATGCAAGGTCAATGAATCTGAATTTTATATGGTGGGGGGCAGGGAACCAGTATAAGCCTCAGAGCTCCAGATAAGTTGAAGTTTGTGTACAGTGGAACAGGGAGGGTGGCAAAGATCATTGAATAAACCAAGCTTTGAGGTGACCAAGGCAGGGATACGATTTCAGCAGCAGTGGAGTGAGGCAGAGGCATAGGTGAGTGATATAAGCAATCTTGGAAATGGATTGAATGTGGGCTTTAAAGGTCAATGTTGACTCAGACACTGTTGGGTTCATTCTGAGAAAGAAACCAGGGAAGGAGATGGAAGTGGCATCTGAGCCACAATGTTTCTGACTGCAATCAACAGGATGGCTTCAGTCTTACTAATGTTGAGCGAGAGAAAGTCCAAGCTCATCCAGGACTTCCCACTTGCATAGTACATTAATAATCATGGAATCAAGGATTTTGCTGGCGAAATAGAGTCGGGTGCCATTGACGTACAGATAGAAGTTGTTCCCATGTTTGTGTAAAATGGTGTTGAAGCAAGTAGATGAAGAAGAGGCCAAGAATGGAACCATTGAAGGTGACCATACAGGATGAGCAGGAGAAACCTCTGGAGATGTATTAACTGTGTTTGGACAAACACAAATGAAACTAGGATGGATGAGGGAAGAGAGACGGTAGAGTGGGATGAAGTGTTTGACTGTCTCAATTGTCGCATAGAGTTCAAGCAGGACTAGAAAGGATAGTGTAGTCATAAAGGATGTCATTGGTAATTTTGAGCAGGGCAAAAACTGAGGGATCTGAACAGGGAGTGATGAGAAAGCTGGGATTCGAGTTGAGTGACAATGACGCATTCAAGGTCTTTAGAGGAGAGAGGTTATAGATAGTGGGGGCGATTTTGCTGAATACTTTAGGCACTAAAGAGGTAAAGAGGTGGCCAAGATGGGGTCTTAAGCTGAAACGTCAGTTTACCCCGTGTTTAGCACAAGATACCATCTTGGTAAAGGAGTTGATGCCAGCGCTAGGAACGGTCGCCTGGAGGCTTGGTAAACAACTGATTGCCATTTAAAATGCCTGCTGCACTCATTAAAGAGCCTGCACAGCATTTCGGTGGCTAGCACTTCAACTAACACCTCTCCTAACAGCAATCAACTGTTTTGGGAGTATTCACAGCGTTGTTGTTGATTTCAAGTGCTACCTAAGGGATACTCAACACTTAAAGGGGTACTTACCATTTCATGTTCATTGCTGCTGGAGCTGTGAAGAGGACCTCTGAAGCACTTTGGGAGACTTTCTGGGACACTTTGTCCAGCCGTCACCAACACTAGAGCAACATTTAATCCGCACATTCTCTGAGGGCTTCACCTAAAATGAGTAAGTGCCATGCTACTCCACCCTATTGGACACCTTATAGGAGTCACCTGGAGAAATAGAGTGCTTGGTCATGGGCCTCTTGCTAGGGGTCCCCCTTGGTCTGGACGGGGAATGGGAGGAGGGCATGATGCCAGGTAGAGCAGCACCAGCTGCTGCTGGAGAGAGGAGCAGGAGGGCAAGGAGGGCAAGATAGGCAACCTTCCCCCCCTGCCGGTACAGGACATTCCACCCCCCCACCCAACCCTCCTCTGGACCTCCTCCACCAGGACCTCCAGAGCTGCATCCGAGAACCTGTGTTCTCCCTCCCTCGATGGAAGTGGGTGTGAGGAGCACACATATACTGCTCCATGAAAATTGAGTCAAATCAGCATTTGAGTGCTAAACCTGCAGGTGTCTGTTTAGTACCTCCGGGCAAGTTGAAATGATGGTAATCAGCAATTAGAACCAACATTGCGCGCTAAATCCGGACTTTCAAACAGGCGTGTCTTATTAGCACTGCACCCTGTTTTCACCCTTTGGCCAAAATAGCCCCCAGGGTAGATAATGAAGATAGATGGTATGAAGGAAGTGGAAGATGACAGCAGTTTTCAAGGAGGGAAAATGATACCTAAGGAAAGGAAGAGGTTGATGGGAGGGAAACTAGAGTTTGATGTGGTGGAGTAAATAGGAAGAGGGCTGTAGGCCTAGAAGAGGCAGAATTAGAGGCAGCTTAGCAGATAGCCTACATTTTGGAGATTAAATCAATAAACTGCTTACATTTGGTGTAAGGAGGGTGGATTCAGGAGGGTGGAGAACGAGGGTAGAGAAGGTGGCTTGTCGTGCAGAAGAAGAGTTCGGCATTGTGTTTGCATACAGAATAATCTTTTATTAATGAGAGATTTTGGCCCCAGAGAGGGAAAGGTCATGCTGCTTCAGATGATCAAGCCATGTGTCAGTGAACAGTCAGGCCACCCACGAGCCATGTGCCTTTGAGCATGTGGTCCACAATTTGAGGTAGCAGAAGAGGCTATTTTATAAAGGTTGAGAGACTGGATTTTGATGAAGGCAAGAGAGTTGAAACCATAGGCAAGAGTTGTTCGGCTGGCCAGCAGAGGCACTAATGTCATGGCAGGTGACAGACCAGAGGAGAGGGTGTTGGTAGTTAGAGATGCCAATAAATTGGGAGTCATTTCTCCCCCAGAGGCACAGGTTGACAGTAGAAAGACTGGAAGGTCAATTGTAACAGTTCACCCCATTGCTGAGAGCTAATTTAGTAAAAGGCCATGATCAAATATGGTACTTTCCTGGTTCAAAAAGCACAGTTCCACATCAGACAATGAATTTACCATCTAAGACATTGCAGAAATTTATATAACTGCTTATAAAGTGATTGTCAAATCTAAATTTATTTTTCCTCCTCTCTATTGTCAAGTGCAATGTGCCCTCCATTTGACATCCCTTTATAAAGTCCTTCTTGAGAAGGTAACAGAGAGCAACAAGTGAGCATTTCTCTGCAGTTCTGACAAGAAGCAGTTTGCTACTGTAATAACTCTAACATTGAGTGATCTGTAGTCTGTTCATCTGATGATTTTAATGTAATGTTTCTAGCTTGACTCAGTGGCTAATTAAAAACCAGAACAACTGAAAAAAAACTGCAGCAATTACTGCCTCCTAGGAACCCTCGTCATGCCGAGCCTAATTTGTTCTATTCTCTGCAGGCCCTCTCCCCGAAAGAATTTGATGGACGGGTAAAACCTTTCATTATCCTCGATGAATTTATCCAAGTGCATTGTCTCCGTGCCCTCACCCGCCTTACTGTACGAAGGCAAGCAGGTGGCTGGTGCATCTGAAGTAATTTTCTTTCATTATTCTCTCTGGCGCAAAGAGCGCATATTCCCCTCACCCCACCTCAGTCCTGGTGTTGAATGCAATTGCTGCAGGATGATTTATTTATTTTTTAAATTTTCCAAGAGAGACGAATTGATTGTGTTCATTCGGCCAAATGTACCAGGACTGTTGCCAGTGCTGGTTTTCTGTGTCACTGCAGCCAGTGGTGATCGATAGGTTCAAAGTGGAACTATTAAGTACCAGTTGTTTTGTTAATTAAATGTGTCAAATTTTTCTTGAGTGCTTTTAACATGTAAGGCATTTTGGTTGAATGAACAGTTTCCTTGATCTTTCAACTGAAAAAATGTTTTACATCGAGAGTGTGGTCCCTGTTAACTGTTGAATAAAATCCTTTGAAAGGGTGCTAAAAGGGCCTCGTCACAGATCATTATAGCATAACAATGTGGATAAGACTTGAGGCTATCTGGAGCCTGGTGACACACCATACCGACCGTGTAACACAGTGTAAAAGAAGTGTGTGTCACTCAAGGCTGTTTGGTGCTCAGTGACATTGGTGGTGTGTGTGTGTGTATGCAGAGATGCAATAAAAAATTGAACAGGGGGATGTATTTGAAGGCAAAGGGTACGGCTTAGGATGATAGACGGAGCCGCACGTGTAGTAATTATTTTTGGGGAAAAAAATCACTCTGCACGTGCGTGGGCTTCTGCATACGTGCAGAGTGAAAAAGGATGTCAAATTGTGGTGTTAAAGTTCCTAGTAGCTGGAACAAATACTACAAATCGACTTAAAGTTGCCACTGCAGCGTATGCATGGAAGGCCACACACATGCAGAGCACTTCTTGCCACTCTGCCTACTTCTCAGCCTCTTGAAATCTGAGCTATTACTGTTCTTATGCTGGGTTTGTGCCTGGAAACCCACCCCAACATTCAGCTGTCCAGTTGAAAATCAGATGGGTAGCCATCTTTCCCATAAGAAAAAGAAAAGAAAGTCTCACCTTTATTTTTTATTCATTCACAGGACGTGAGCGTTGCTGGCAAGGCCAGCATTTATTGCCCCTCCCTAATTGCTCTTGAGAAAGTGATGGTGAGCCACCATTTTAGAGGGCAGTTAAGAGTCAACCACATTGCCGTGGGTCTGGAGTCACATATGGGCCAATTAGGCAAGAATATTGGCCAGAACAGCAGGAGAATTCCCTAATAGCAGTGTGTAGATGACTTAGTACTACTCGAGTCTTGGTGACACGTGGCTTAGGGGATATTTCAGGTTCAGAGCAGTGCTTTTGAACCTGAGAATAAAACATTTCGGCGCTGGGAAATAACATGTTAACGTCCCCATTGCGCAGTGTATTTGTGCTCCCCCAAGGTTTAAATGGATAGCAAATGTGAATATTAGTAATACAAAGCGATAGGTTTGATGTTCGGGCCTATAAAATACAATACTTGCCTAAATAGCTTCAGGCAAAAGTCATCATTCATTCAAGCAGCATCTCTTGCAGGTATGCTAATGAAACGATATAAATAAGCAGCAATAGAACTGCAGGTGCTGGAAATCTGAAACAAAAAGTTCTGATGAAATGTCCGCACACCTGAACCGTTCTTCTGGCTGATCTTTCCACGGATGCTGATTGGCCTGCAGAGTATTTCCAGCATTGTCTGCTTTTGTTTCATTCCAATGAAACTTCCAGCTAGAGAAAGACAGACGGATGTTTTGAAGACCTCAGGACATGACCCTGAGGAACAAAGGGACACTTTGTTTCTCACAAAGTGAATGCCTCAAACTTTAACACGAACTTACACTTATGCTTGTAACATGATGAAGCATTCCAAAGTACTTCACAAGGGCAGGAGAGAGGGTGGGGAGGGAGTCATTGAGCTGGAGTAGAAGAAAGAGTTAGGGGAGCTCACCCTAAAAACAAAAATTGAAGATGTAGATTTCAAGGAGGCTTTTGAATGTGGAGAGAGATGTAAAAGGCAGATGGTTTTAGAGAATCCCAGTGTGTGGGATGAGACAGTCGAAGACTCTGCCACCATGGCTGGTGTAGTGGGGAGGGAGACACACAGCAATCCAGACTTAGGAGAGTGAAGGATTGGAACAGGGATGTTCAGCTGCAGGAGGTTGTAGAGCAAGGATAGTAAAAGGCCATGGATGCTTTTGTAGACGAGGACAACAATTTTAAAATAAATGTTTCTAGAGCTGGTGGATCAGTAGAGTTCATCAAGGGCAAGGATGCCAGATAAATGAGGATCAGCATTGGATAGGATGCAGGCACCAGGGGCTCTGGATGAGTTGGAATTTGCGTATGATGGAGCTTAGGAGTTCAGCGTGGAGAGAAAAAAACTACTGCTTTTTTTCCAAAAGATCAGTTATTGACCTTCGTTTAAATGTGAGAGATGGAAGGGAATGAGTTGCATTGGGTAGGTAAGAAAAATATTGGTTCAGTTTACGAAGTTGACACATTAATGCAAGCCTCTCAGGGCTGTTCCTCTATTAGTGGAAGGTCCTTGAAATTGGTAAGATCCACTGCACCTTCAAACAGTACCAGAAAGATGTCACAGCTAAGGCACCCTATCCAGTAGACACGTTGGCATTATTGAGATAATCCTTTTACATCTCCTCCACAATTTAAACAGTACTTTCATGTAAATGCCTGCTTAATACATTTGAAAAGTTCTTGTTCAAAAAAGTTTGGTGTTCATTGCTCTTTCCATTTCTAATTCACATCACGGATGAGAAAATGCAGCTGCCAGAAGTGACCTGAGATATTACATAGGATTACATAAGATATATGGCACAGAAACAGGCCATTCGGCCCAACCAGTCCATGCCGGCGTTTATGCTCCTTGAGCCTCCTCCAGTCTTTCCTCGTTGGGAATCTTGCCACTGTAGCAGAGAAGGCTAAGAGGAGATTTAATAAAATAAAATATTGAAAGACTATTTCCAAGCTTGTAGGTTGATGATGGGTCATCGATTTAAAATTGCCATTAAAAAGAGAGAGGTTTACGAAGGGTGTTACAGACACATGGAATGCTTTGTCACAGGGAATAGTCAAGGCAGAGACCAATGCATATTTAAAGGGAAAATGTATAAACATTTAAAGCAGAGGAAAATACTGGTTTGTGAAGAGAACGGAGTACAGTGAGATTAGTTTTGGATTAATCGAGCAAAGAGCAGGTTTGCAGCAAAGAAAAAGGTCCTTCAGGCACTCATGGCAAAGATTCAATGGGCTGAATGGTCTCCATCTGTACTGTAAACCTGTAGAGCTATATGGTTACAAATACAATCTTCAATGCCTAGAATGGGAGAAAAGCCTTTCATGAATTGAAGACTTCTCAACCGCACCTTAGCGGTCAATTTCATCCCAGCAATGCCTTAACTGCGATGGGTTGAGGGAGTATGGACAAATTATGACTGAAGATTAGGTATATATATGACTCTGGGCTAGACTTTCCTGAGAGCCCCTCAACGCCTGATTGCCCGCCCAGAAAAAGTAAGTAAACTAAGTAAAATTGGCGTTTTTTTAAAAATTTAGTCCGAGCTTGCGGTTGGGCCTAGGGAGGGGAGGGGAGTGGGGGGGGGGAAATTAAAAAAAATGTTTTTACTAAAACAAAATAAAAAGGTAAAAAGCATTCCCAAGACACTTTTACACCTAATCGGCATTTAAAATTTTTAAAAACATAAATAAAGAACCTTTAACTTACCTCTTTTTGCAGAGTACTCACCTACTGCCCTGTTTAAGCAGCTTTCACAGGGCAGTTCCCTCGGCGATCTGGAAAGGCTTCCGTTGAGGCCAAACTTATGCCCTGGCGATTTTCTCGGCGGTGCATGTCGGAGGTTTGGTCCCGGTGGGCGTTTTCAGATTCAGCCGATAACATTGAAAAAATAAAGGGGAAACTTTCGCCGGGCGGAAAAAGAGCTGTACCGCCGAGAAAATCGCCGAGAATCCGCTGAAAATGATAGGAAAGTTTAGCCCTTAGGCTTTTGAGGAAAAAGTTGAGCAAGAAATCAGTGCTGAGGTTAAGTTAATACAGAAAGAGAATCAAATTAATTGGTTAAGGCAGTTATAAAAGCGATGAGAAGGATGAGAGAGGATTGCATTCGCTAGGCTGCCTGGGACCCTAGCAGATAATATTTAACGACACAAAGACACACAGACATCATTCCGCCATGCGCTTCATAAATATGTCAGTAAAATATCAAGAAAGAACAGATACAGCCAGTCTCACCAAACTGCACTGGTTCCTGGTGATTTTCTCAAAATTTTGCTGAAATCATTTTTGAAGGCGCAATGTCAGTGTCTCGGGGAGAAATGTGCGTGGAGGTGTAGCGAGTGAGGGTGTCACATTGATGGTTTCCACATGCAAATGTGGCTTTCAACATGTGGAATTGTCATTGATCATATAATGATCAGTAAAATGCTTTCCTGACAATTTCATGGGCTGAAGATAGCCCTTTTGAGTGACAATTGACACATTACTTGGATCTGGCTATTCCTTATTATATCTTTTTTTTAAACAAAGTTAAATGTAAATGATACAGAACGAAAAGCTAAAAATGTCCATGCTTCCAATGGCTCAATTGGTAAAGATGCTGCAACGTAGAGAGCTAAATCAAGAATGTCCCAGCCTGGTTTGATTCCCTCAGCTGTGCCGGGTTAGCTGATCTCAGTCAGGCAGCAATTAAATTGCTGCAATTAGCTCAGTGGCCGTGCATCAGGAAATTGAAAAATACGCTAGAGTTCCAGCTCCCGATTGTTATCTGGTGACTTCTGCTGAAATGATGATGTGTATGGGCAGCGGCTAAGAACTGGATTGGGCTCTGCTGTGATGCTCCCACAATCAAATCTTTGGTTGATGTTCGCGGTCTTGGCTCACACCTCAAGAATGGGGATATTGGGTAAGATACTAGAGAGATACGGGTGCCTGTAGAACACTATGGAAGGAGTGGAGGAAATTGTCGGGGAAAAAAATGTCATTGCCAAGTTCAGCCCAAGTCAATAACGATAGCACCCAACATCTCAATGGTTTGGGGTGGGATATGGAGAAGATTGGAGGAGGCTGGTTTGCTGTTTGAGCTCCTCTCCCACTGAAAATCATTTCTGAATATCAACTGTTGATCAGTAGCTGATGGCGATCAATTCTGCACCCTTCTCCCACCTTCACCTCCTTGTGAAACATTGCCTCCCCACAGGGTATCGTTTTGATTTTTGTTTTAACCAAATTTAGTGAGAAAAACGGTTAATTCAGTGAAAGCATTGAGTGAGGCTTCAGGCTTTATACAGCTGGTGGAAAAAGAGCACTTTGCAACAAAAAAAAGATGGTTCCATTATCTTGGCATTAAATGACGATTGTATTCTAGTGCCATGACAACTGTGGTGATAACAAATTATTCCATTGGTTGAATTCAAGAAATAACAATAAGCCACACTGCATGATGACACCCACAGAAAAGATTTAACAGTTGTGAGGTAATACCTGCAATTTTATTGGCTGGTTGCCAAAAGTTAATTACTGGGAAATAATAATAACCTATCTTTATAGGTGCAGAGTCCTATGCAATGTATTACAGGTACTTGTAATAGATTGCAGGTATCATACCCAGTGTGGATTCAATTAGCTACTGTTTATTTCACCTGTACCTGTATTTTTCTAATCACTGCACTCATTTTTTTTCCCAAATTTCTCCCATTTTTTTCCTGAGTGCAGTTCCACAGGTGTTGGTAGTTCTTCAGTACCTCATCCACGTCACCATTTTTCAAGTGTGAGCCTAGCCCATGAGTGTTGGGAGGTTAGGCTATTTTACTGTGGGGAAGGGCTTCACCCGATCTCATCTGATGTCCACACATATGCTTTTTTCCCAGCAAGCTCACAAGATAGCAATCAGGAATAGAAGCCTGGATTTTTGTTCTTCTGTATCCCTGGAGTGCTGAGGCCAAAGTAGCACCCCACTGCTCCCCAACTGAGATCAATTAACAACTAAGACCAGGGGTTGAATTTAGGATCTTCCTGGTTTGATTCAGTTCCATCATGAAGGACATTTCATATTTATGTATGCTGGTGCTACTTACAACATTTCTGTGACTTTATCTGGCTGAGTGGTAGGAGACAGAGAGTAGGGATAATGGGCAGGTACTCTAATTGGCAGGATGTGACTAGTGGTGTCCTGCAAAGATTTGTGTTGGGGCTTCAACTATTCACTGTATTTATTAACGACTTAGATGACGGGATAGAGAGCCACATTTCCAAGTTTGCTGATGACACAAAGATAAGCGGCATTGTGAGCAGGTTAGATGGAAGCATAACATTATAAAGATATTAACAGATTAAGTGAATGGGCAAAACTGTGGCAACTGGATTTCAATATAGGTAAGTGGATCTAAAAAGAGTAGATCAGAGAACTTTCTAAATGATGAAATGCTAGAAACAGTGGCAGTCCAAAGAGTCTTAGGAGTTAGAATCATAGACAGATATGACACAGAAGGAAGCCATTCAGCCCATCATGTCTGTGCCAGTTGAAAAAGAGTTACCCAGCTTAATCCCATCTTCCAGCACTAGGTCCGTAGCCCTGTAGATTACGGCTCTTTAAGTGCATATCCAAATACCTTTTAAATGTGATGAGGGTTTCTGCCTCTACCACCCTTTCAGGCAGAGCCCCACCACCCTCTGGGTGAAGAGATGTTTCCTCATCTCCCCTCTAATCCTTCCACCAATTACTTTAAATCTATGCCCCTTGGTTACTGACCCCTCTGCAAAGGGAAATAGGTCCTTCCTATCCACTCTATCTTAGGCCCCTCATAATTTTATACAGCTCAATAAGGTATCCCCTCAGCCTCCTCTGTTCCAAGGAAAACAAACCCAGCCTATCCAATCTTTCCTCATAGCTGAAGTTTTCCAGTCCTGGCAACTTCCTCATAAACTCCTCTGCACCCTTTCTAGTGCAATCACATCCTTCCTGTAATGTAGTGACCAGAAATGCATGCAGTACTCAAGCTGTGGCCTAAAACTAATGTTATTTACAGTTCTAGCATAACTTCCTGGCTCTTGTATTCTATGCCTCAGCTAAACAGAAAAGCATTCCATACTTTCCGTACAGTTCATGTACCTAAATCATTAAAATGTCATGGACAGGTACAGAAAATAATCAAAAAGTCTATTGGAATGCTCGGTTTTATATCTAGTGGACTAGAATACAAGGGGGTAGAATTATGCTGTAGCTTTACAAAACTCACACCTGAAGTACTGTATTCAGGTCTGGGCACAGCACCTTAGGAAAGATGTATTGGCCTTGGAGGGAGCACAGTGTAGATTTACTAGAATGATACCAAGGCTTAAATTACGAGGTGAGATTACACAATTTAGGGTGGTATTCCCTGGAATTTAGACGGTTAAGCGGCGATTTGATTGAAGTTTTCAGGATATTAAGAGGAACTGATAGGATTGATAGAGAGAAACTATTTCACTGGTTGGGGAGTCTAGGACTATGGGACATAGACTAAAGATCAAAGCCAGACCTTTCAGGAGTGAGATTAGCAAAGGGTGGTAGAAGTTTGGAACTCTCTTCTGCAAATGGCTAGATCAATTGTTAAAGTTAATTCTAAGATTGATAAATTTTTGTTAACCAAAGGTATTAAGGGATGTGGGGCAAAGTCGGGTATATGGAGTTAGGTCACAGATCAGCCATGATATCATTGAATGACGGAAACAAGCTCAAGTATGTGCCTATCACCAAAAATCTCTCCACTAAGGACAGTCAGCCTATCTCATGAATGTGTTCACCCTTCTCTCAGAGGACATTAGACGCAATGATGATAGAATGAGTGAAGGAGCAACAAAGCAAAGAGAGAGCAAAGAGTGGGAAGAATAACAGCTCATTGCAGTTTACAAAAGAAATAAGGAGAGATAAATAAATCACATGACGTTTCACAGTTAATGGATTTGGGAGTTTTGGATGAGCTGAAGTTTGTAGAGTGTGGATGAAGGGAGATTGGCCAGGGAGCGTATTGGATGGAGGTGACAAAGGCATGAATGAGAGTTTTAGCAGCAGATGGGCTGATATAGGGGCAGCGGGTAATGTTCCATTGGTGTTTTTTGAGATGGAGAGGATATGGAGTCAGAAAATCAGCTTGGGATCGAATAGGATGTCCAGGATGTGAGCAGTCTGGTTCAGCCAGAGGCAGTGGCTAGCAAGGGGGATTGAATTGATGGCAAAAGTACAGAGTACGGGGGCTGAAGACGATGGCTTTGGTCTTCCCAATATTTAACTGGAGGAAATTAAACAGGTGATAATCAGCCTCTAACAACAACTTGCATTTATACAGTACCTTTAATGTACAAAATGTCCCAAGAGCGAATTGCACATCAAATATCAGTAGAGTAGGAATGAGGTGAGATGACCGAAAGTAAGGGTGAAAAGATAGGTTTTGAGAAATGGAGAGGCAAAAAGATTTGCAGAGGGAGTTCCAGAGCGTCGAACCAAAATGACTGCACCACAGGCGGCCAGAGTCTGATGACCAGAGGATGCAGGCTGGGACATAGAGCAGAGACCGTTCCTGAGGGAGGGTGAGGTGTGACCATGAAGGGATTTTTTGAGACAGGGATCCCATGGTGGAGAGGGAAAATGTGGTGATAGGAGAGTGGGACAGGAACCAGATTGTGGAGCTTTGAATGATTTAGTATAAAGTGGAACTCGGGAGGAGGGAATTGGAAAAGTAAAATCCAGGGATAACTAAAGCATAGATGAGGGTTTTAATGGGAGGGTGGTGAGGTAAGGCGGAGGAAGGCACTATGGCAGTAAGGAAGCCAAGGAAGTAAACAACCTTGGTGATGGATAGTATACAGCATTTGAAATACAGCTCAGGATAGAACAAGACATCAAGTTTGCATTCTGTCTGGTTCAACCTTAGCAAACAGCTGGGGAGGGGGATGGAATTTTGGCGGGAGCCAAGTAAGATGGTTTGAGTCTTCCCAATGTGCAAATGGAGGGACAGACGCTCATTTGGAGAAACAGATGCGGCAAAGCTTTCTGTGAAACTGCCGTTGGAAGCTGTTCACTGGTAATTAACATTAAATTATGACCATGAGTCCTGCTAGTATTTATGAGGTTTGTCCCACTGTTACTGATGCAATGTTGGTGCTACAGAAATTCAGAGCATTTCACCATCTTACATATATGAGAGAGAATGTTAACATAATACTCCTTACTAATCAATAGCTGTCAGAGTTTACCTGTTTTGAATGACATACCTTAAAGATTTGAGTGTTTTTTAAAAAGTTTTTTGAGGGAAGTCTGTTAAGATTTGAAAAGTCTGCAACTCAGATAGTAATTAATCGCAGGCAGGCTGGCATGAGGCTCTGAGATGGCGAGGGAACATGGACACAAGCAGTTCCCCCACTGGACTGGAAATGCATGTTGCCTTATGAGGCATCTACAGATCTGATGGAGTTTCCAACTGCAACCCATCTCACCATCTAAACAGTCAAAGTGCATGTATTTATATCCACTGTTGGATCATCTGGAATTGCCAAACTACTTCCAATTAGACCACCGAGAACCCAAGAAGGTCTCAGTAGGATGGCTCTTTGAAAGAGCCAGCAGAACCATAATGGACCGAATGGCCTCCTTCTGTGCTTTAAGATTCTATGGGGCCGATTTTCAGCAAGGCCTCCGCCTGCCCAAGTACAGCCCAAAGTGCTGCCGAGGTACCGGACGGTACTTTGGGCGGGATATTCATGAAGAATGTCCCTCGAAGGTCGGCGGGCAGCAGATGGAAGATGTACGTCGCCAATCTGGGCGTCAGCGGACGGGAGGTCACATTCTCAGCGGCAGAGGTACTTGCCGCCCAAGTGCCGCTGAGGAAGGAGTCGGGCCCATGGAGGGTCGTAGAGCTGAAAATAAAAATACAAAAATTATCCAAAGACCTTCAGGGGACCCCGTGCAGGTAAGTTGCTGTTTTTAAATGTTCGCTTACCTTTTTTTCAGGTTCTTCAGGCTTACCATCGGGGACAGACCAGCCTCCAGCCAGCTGTCCACCCCCGTTCTGCCGCCGATTCCCGCTCAGAGGAATCTGAGAGCTCGGCGGGCGGAAGCTCAATTGCGCCACTTGGCCGTCAGCAGGCGGTTCCTGGTGGCTCTCCCCTCCCGTCCGCTCCAGGCCACCTCCAAAGTGGCACTGAATGGATCTGCTGGAGGAATGTCGGCGACAGTGGGCGATGGGCTGCTGAAAATCGGCCCCTATGATTCCAGTGGTGGGGTGCTGGGGATCGACCAGTGATCCTGGGAGAGTTTGGAATGGCAATGATGGCAGAGGTAGCACATGCTGGGTAAAATTGTCTTGTGGGTGTTGGGAGAGTAGCAGGTAGTATAGAAATTATACCAGATGTGAGTAAATGTCTTGGAGAATACTAGTCTAGTTTAATTAGGGTCAGCTTTCTTATGAAGGACAGATGAATTATTTTAAATTCACAACATCCTCTTTATGTCCTCTTAAGTACTTTCTCCCCAGTTTTCTTCCCTTTTGTCCCTTTTCCTGACAACATTTGTACATGCTGGGATCAGTATTATGGGCAGTGGCTGCCCTCCAATTCAAGTGGCCATACTTCATTTGTGTGCGTAGACAAGTGAATATTGGTTAATTATCCAACCATGGAAGGCATTACAACTGAGCCAAATGCTGTCCTCACGTAAGATACATACTCATTTTCGGGCAGACGTCATCAGATAGCGATTTGGTGCAGAAACCCTGTTGAATTACCCCCTCCCTAGCTCAGTGCGCTGAGGCCAACTATAGCCCTGTCTAAGATCATCTGATTCAGCACAGACCAGGGCTCAAATATGGGATCGTCCTGCTCTGTATGACTCAGTTCCATACACCAAAAGAGCCATCAAATAAAAAAGAAAGACTTGCATTTATATAGCGCCTTTCACAACCACCGGACGTCTCAAAGCATTTTACAGACAATGAAGTTCTTTTGGAGTGTAGTCATTGTTGTAATGTGCAAAACGCGACAGGCAATTTGTGCACAGCAAGCTCCCACAAACAGCAATGTGATAATAACCAGATAATATGTTTTTGTTATGTTGATTGACAGATAACTATTGGCCAGGACCCCGGAGATAACTCCCCTGCTCTTCTTCGAAATAGAGGGATCTTTTACGTCCACCTGAGAGAGTAGACAGGGCCTCGGTTTAACATCTCATCCGAAAGACGGCACCTCCGACAGTGTAGCATTCCCTCAGCACTGCACTGGAGTGTCAGCCTAGATTTATGTGCTCAAGTCCCTGGACCCACAACCTTCTGACTCAGAGGCGAGTGTGCTACCCACTGAGCCACGGCTGATCAGGGAGCTAACAGGTTTAAAAACCTCACCCTACTTCTGGAACAACCTTCTGCTCTACGTCCCAGACTGGTCATGAGAAAAGAATGAGCGATTTTTCTCCAGGGGCAGATTTTTATATGGTTGGCCTCACAGTAGTTATGGAAGCAAGGGTTTATGGGATACATTTTTGTTATCACAACGATGGACAAGAACAAAAAAAACCTGAAGAACTGATCATATGTATAAACATGAGTGGGGTCGACAGGAATAATTCTTAAATCATGTACAGAGCAAACAATTAAACCCTGCGGAATTAGCACGGGAACAGTCTTTAAAAAGGATTCATTTAGCACCAGGAGAAAGCTTGTACTGTTTCCACTGCACATTTCTTGCCAGGGTCATTGCAAGGCCGGGCTTTTGTTGACGAGGGGGCTGGTGTGTACACTGTCGGTCCGGCTTGTCTGCCAGACTAAAACCCAACGAGTGAGAAATAAAACGCCTGCAGATAGTTTCATAAATCACACTGACACTGTCTTTTCTCACAAATGTGTACGAGTGACAGAGGCCATTTATCTCTGTGCCATCAACAGCAAATCAGTCAGGAGGAATCAAGCCACAAATGAGCAAGTGGGTTTACACCCTGTAAAGGCACATAAAAGAGAATGGGAGCCAGGGTTCCCCCTTGTGAGCCAGCATCTTCTTTGGTCGTGCCCTGGACAGACCCGAACTGATTGAAAGCTGAATGAGCTAGGATGCACATGTACCAGAAGTTTGAGCTTCTAATAAATTAATTTTTTTATTGCTGAACTGTACAAAATGTATACACTTTGTTGAGTCACATTACAATAGATTACTTTTTTTTAAACTAAGAAGCTTGGGTGAAGGCAAGCAAGCAACCGCACTTAGACAGCAGAGATCTGAAGCTTTGGCCCTCCATAACCATGCTGTATGGCTTCATCCCAGCCGTCAAGAGAGTTCTACTGGATCGTTAGCCCATGCTAATCGAGGACAGACCTGGGCTAGACTGGTGTCCCTTCCTGATCTCGATTCCGTCCCCGGTTTACGGGAACTTTGTCTCCGAGGCGGGTGAGCAAAGAAGTGCCCGGCAGTGATTGGGCGGGAGAAAGGCCAAGACATATTAGAAACATAGAAAATAGGTGCAGGAGTAGGCCATTCGGCCCTTCGAGCCTGCACCGCCATTCAATGAGTTCATGGCTGAACATGCAACTTCAGTACCCCACTCCTGCTTTCTCGCCATACCCCTTGATCCCCCTAGTAGTAAGGACTACATCTAACTCCTTTTTGAATATACTTAGTGAATTGGCCTCAACAACTTTCTGTGATAGAGAATTCCACAGGTTCACCACTCTCTGGGTGAAGAAGTTTCTCCTCATCTCGGTCCTAAATGGCTTACCCCTTATCCTTAGACTGTGACCCCTGGTTCTGGACTTCCCCAACATTGGGAACATTCTTCCTGCATCTAACCTGTCTAAACCCGTCAGATTTTTAAACGTTTCTATGAGATCCTCTCTTATTCTTCTGAACTCCAGTGAATACAAGCCCAGTTGATCCAGTCTTTCTTGATATGTCAGTCCCGCTATCCCGGGAATCAGTCTGGACATCATCATTATTGCAAAGGACATCATCATTATTATTGAAATGAGTAGGAGGGAAGGCAAGAAGGAGTGAATAGTTAATACCAAGCTTGTCCTTTAGTTTGTAGAAGGAAGGATTGCTGAAGGAGGTAAGGAGCTTCAGACGTTTGAGGTGCTGGAGACAATGTGATGACTCTGGTATTTAGAGTTTAGGCGGACAACGTGACTGCCCTTCAAGCAGCCTGAATGCAGAGTTCTAATTAATTAAATTAAGATTAAAAGGCGCAAACTGTAAAAATAAAACGGACGCTGCCACTGCATAGCTTCCTGAGCAAGGATATAGGGAGGAATAGTGTGTAACTCAGCATATGTGTACTTTAGAAGGAACAAGAGGGGAAGTTGCTTGGTACATTATAGGTCCTGACACGTTAATACACTGTCCAGGCAGGGAGCTTAGATCAAGCAAGGAGGATTAGACAAGGGGCTCATTGAGCTCTAAATTTGACAGCTCAACAGCCTGCTCGAAAATTGTGGACAAAGCACAGATGAAATATTTGCCAATCAGGATGGTGCACTGGATTCAGCAGGAGCAGGGGTAGCATCAGGAACTTGATGTGCTTCTATAATAGAAAGATAAAGAACTTGCATTTATATAGCGCCTTTCACTACCTCGGGACATCCCAAAGCGCATTACAGCCAATTAAGCACTTTTTGAAATGCAGTCACTGTTTGTAATGCAGGAAACGTGGCAGCCAAGTTGTGCACAGCAAGCTCCCACAAACAGCAATGCGATAATGACCAGATAATAAATTAAGCAGGGTTTTCATTCCTGATCATCCTCCATTGATCCTGCAGGTAAAAGCAAAAGAAAGAAAGACCTGATATTTATATCGCGCCTTTCACGACCACCGGACGTCTCAACGCTCTTTACAGCCAATGAAGTACTTTTGGAGTGTAGTCAGTTGTAATGTGGGAAAAGCAGTTGAATATCAAATGAGGAGAGGATCAGAATTGCATTTGATTCCCCTACCTCCCCACACACTAGCTGAATAGCTTGTCAACACTCAGTGTGTAGCCTCACACACAAAAAATGGCAAGCTAGATATGGTACCAGAGGGTTCCAGCTGTACCTTGGCATAAAGCACTGCCTTTAGGAGTGGAAGAGAAATAAGCGAAAGAGAGAAAGTATCAGTCAGTCAGTCATAGGCAGTCCTTCGAACGAGGATGACTTGCTTCCACATGGGTTCATAGATGTTTCAATGAAGGACCTGATATTGCAGTCCTGAACTCCAATTGAAGGGTGGAAGATACGTGGATTTTTTTAACGTGTGGTGACCGTTGCACACCAGCCACCACACGGGCTTGACAGAGATAGGCCTTTATCCAGTGGCAAGGGTCAACCAGGATGACTGGAGACCTGCTCTGCTGCACGGACCTAGTGTGAACACATATCGCAGTGTGGGCTGGCCTGTGCTGCCCCTGGGCCCTCGCCTCTTATGGGCCCTGTACCCTCATTTGCCGCACTTCCGCCACGATCTCTTGAAGAGGATGCAACTTCCATCTATACAGCCTAACCCAGCCTTCAGTTCCCAAGTTTACGTTCTAGCCCTTTCTACAGCCAGTAAAATATTCACGGACGTATCTGCAAATCTGGGAACCCTTCCTGCTACTGCCCCTTGCTTCCCAAGGCTGCTGCTCTCTCAGACATTGTGGCTCACTAGACATGTCCCCCTTCAATAACACTGCAGCAGCACTTTATTTTTCTCCTTCCCGGTGGCAGTAACCCAATGAGGAGCGGTGTTACTGCTTCTAATTCGCTCAGCATTCCTAATTAGCCCCAGAAGAAAAAGCAACCGGTTATCAGCAGAGTTGGAAGTCCCACCCCACCACTAACTCGCCAATCAGAGGAAAATCCAGCCTTTGCTTTCTTTCTCTCTGGTTTGTGAGCAGTAAATTAAGGTTGTATTTTCAGTCCTCCCCGAATGTTCCAGATAAACTGGGCAGAACTCTCAGAGTTGAACAGTTTGTGCTGTCGGGCAATGAGCCAGTGTGGAAATTGTAATGGAGGAACCAAAGCTGCAGCAGTATCCAGGGCCAACCTATTCTCTGTTTTCACTTTAACAACAGGAATCACTAGATAACATAAAAAATAGAAGCTGAAGTAGGCCTTTTGGCCCTCTGAGCCTGCTCTGCCATTCAACAAGATCATGGCTGATCTTTTACCTCAACTTCACCTTCCCGCACTATCCCCATCTCCCTTAATTCCCCAACATTTATTGACCTCTGTCTATACGCAAAGACTGAGCATCCACAGCTTTCTGGGGTAGAGAATGCCAAAGATTCACGACCCTTTGAGTGAAGAAATTCCTCATTTCAGTCCTAAATGGCCAACCTCTTATTCTGAGTCTGTGATCGCATGTTCTAAATTCCCCAGCCCGAGAAAACATTTTCTCAGCATTAACCCCGTCAAGCCCCTTAAGAATTTTATATGTTTCAATTAGATCACCTCTCATTCTTCTAAACTCTCGGGAATATAGACCTAATCCACTCAATCTCTCCAATAACAAGATGATTTTTGTCTTGCCTTGCACAATCGAAGCGTGCCGAGGCCAATTATAGCTTCCTTACTGGTGCGCTGGACTCTTCCTGCTCCATATGATTCAGTGCCACACTGAGAGGTGCATTTACCCACTGATCCGTGGTGAAACCCTGATGCAAATTTTAACTTACTAGAGAGTAATGTCTTAAAAGGGCAATGGAAACTCACTGGAGAGATTTCGAACAAACTCGAGTCAGTGGAGTGGTCAGAAGTAGTCTGCACCATGATGCCTCTCCTGGACAGGAAGGGAGCAACTGGATAGTTTTTGAATAACAGTTACAGTGTGCTCCTGCTCTCCATTAATACTTGAGTTTTAAAACTTAGTTGGGGCCAGCATAATCATTGTCACAATATTAATCCACTGTGCCCACCTCCACTTGTAGACCCCGAGACATTTTGCAAGCTTCATCGTTGCATGGCAGTTTTCCTTTAACCGTGACACCTCACTGCAGCCATTTCCTGGCCAATGCTGACTGTTTTAAAAAAAAAAAATGGTTTTTAACATATAAATCATATTTGCAGCACCAGTGGTTTGGCATAAGATTTACAAATGTATGCATGAGAGCATGACAAGGTTTTAAAAAGCATCAGTCTCACGCTTAACACATGAGATTTGACTGATCTGCTGCTGCATTGGTACAGCCTGTGTCCTCATATGGTCCTGTCAGATCTGTGATCTGTGATGGGTTCGGCATCCGGAACTTCTATTAGAAACATAGAAAATAGGTGCAGGAGTAGGCCATTCGGCCCTTCGAGCCTGCACCGCCATTCAATGAGTTCATGGTTGAACATGCAACTTCAGTACCCCATTCCTGCTTTCTCGCCATACCCCTTGATCCCCCTAGTAGTAAGGACTTCATCTAACTCCTTTTTGAATATATTTAGTGAATTGGCCTCAACAACTTTCTGTGGTAGAGAATTCCACAGGTTCACCACTCTCTGGGTGAAGAAGTTCCTCCTCATCTCGGTCCTAAATGGCTTACCCCTTATCCTTAGACTGTGACCCCTGGTTCTGGACTTCCCCAACATTGGGAACATTCTTCCTGCATCTAACCTGTCTAAACCCGTCAGAATTTTAAACGTTTCTATGAGGTCCCCTCTCATTCTTCTGAACTCCAGTGAATACAAGCCCAGTTGATCCAGTCTTTCTTGATATGTCAGTCCCGCCATCCCGGGAATCAGTCTGGTGAACCTTCGCTGCACTCCCTCAATAGCAAGAATGTCCTTCCTCAACTTAGGAGACCAAAACTGTACACAATACTCGAGGTGTGGCCTCACCAAGGCCCTGTACAACTGTAGCAACACCTCCCTGCCCCTGTACTCAAATCCCCTCGTTATGAAGGCCAACATGCCATTTGCTTTCTTAACCGCCTGCTGTACCTGCATGCCAACCTTCAATGACTGATGTACCATGACACCCAGGTCTCTTTGCACCTCCCCTTTTCCTAATCTGTCACCATTCAGATAATAGTCTGTCTCTCTGTTTTTACCACCAAAGTGGATAACCTCACATTTATCCACATTATACTTCATCTGCCATGCATTTTCCCACTCACCTAACCTATCCAAGTCGCTCTGCAGCCTCATAGCATCCTCCTCGCAGCTCACACTGCCATCCAACTTAGTGTCATCCGCAAATTTGGAGATACTACATTTAATCCCCTCGTCTAAATCATTAATGTACAGTGTAAACAGCTGGGGCCCCAGCACAGAACCTTGCGGTACCCCACTAGTCACTGCCTGCCATTCTGAAAAGTCCCCATTTACTCCTACTCGTTGCTTCCTGTCTGACAACCAGTCTGACAAATTGTTTTATTGACCTTGCAAATATTTACATTCATTTCTTGAAATATTTAAAAAAGTAATTTTCCTCCATTTTCACTTCCCGTCACTCCTTCCCATTACCTATTTTCTCCCCCCCTCTCCTGTTCACACAGCAAACACTTGGATGCAAACTTCAACAGGTCTTTTCGCCAGGGTATAGAAATTCCACTCTTTCCCGTGTCAGCTCCTGTTTCCAGGGCTGGTGAAGGCTCTGACTCTTACTGGGGTACTACTCCATGACTACCCGTATTTCACATTTCACCTTTGAGCCTAGACAGTTGATCTAGTCATTATCACGATGCTGTTCGTGGGAGCTTGCTGTGTGCAAATTGGCTGCTGTGTCTCCTACATTACAGCAGTGACAACACTTTAAAAGTACTTCAGTGGCTGTAAAGCACTTTGGGACGTCCTGAGGTTGTCAAAGGCGCTATATAAATGCAGTTTCTTTCTTTTCCAGACAGTCATGTTAATGTAATATTCAACAACGGAGGCAATCATAGCCAAATGTCACCCTGTTCTCAACCCAGTGCCCACACACATGCAGGAGTCAATGGATAGTGATCAGAAGCTTGGCAAGTTTTCCCCTCCCTGTAGCCAAAGGGCAACAAAGCCAATTGTTGTGCACCTGTTGTCACCGCCAGCGGAGGAGTGTTGGAGATCAGGTATCTTCGCAGACAAGGACCTTCTGGTTTATACGACTCAGCAACACAGCAGGCAGTGTAATTACCAACTGAGCCATCGGAGGAGTGTTGAGGAATTGTTTTTGTTTGTTTTTTTTTAATTAATGTGACCAACATAATTATAGTCTTCAGATACACTTGCACATAGCAAACTGTTCCAGTTAATCTTAGACTGTGGTCCTGATTGGAGCACAGGGTCCAGGATGAGGGAATGCGACTGAATAATTTTCCTGTCATCATTAAGGTTTACACAGTCCTGTGATGGACCCTGAGGACCCCCATCATGGTAATTCCCATCAGCTCTGAGTCAGAAAGAATCAAGATAAAGAAAGGTCCTTTGGTCTGAAACAGCAGCATCTTTTATAGCATTAGAGGGAATATCGACTGGAAACACAGCTGAAAGTCACTAGCAATCTAATTAAGATGAGTGATTCCTGACTGCTTGCCATCTTCGTAATCACACAAGAATACTAATTTACCGATGACAGCGCTGTACACCAGCAATTACTGTCCTGACAGTCCCTGAGCTCCCGACCCATACCTGATAAGTTTGACTAGGCCTTACTTTGAGGCTTCACATGCTTTCCGCTTGCTCAGCTTTTTGTAAGATCGATGTAAATTGTTCAAGACTTTGTTTGTCTTAAACAAAGTGCGTTGCCGCTCTTGATGATTAATAATTCATGATCAGTAGGGGCAAGTAGTTCAATTAAGTGTTTGTGAAGTCCTCCTACGGGTAAGGGAAATGATAAGCTCGAGACTTATTGAGGGTAAAGTCATCACTAGGTATGGAACTGAGCCATACAGACCAGGTTCAATTCTCAAGCAGTTCCGATTTCACTGACCTCAGCTGAAGCAACAATTGGCATGCTACAAATGAGCTTGATGGCTCTGAGCAAGATGCTGGGAGTTGCTGGCATCTGTAGACCCGTGTCCCACAAGAGTCAGCAGCTTTAGCTGAGAGGACTGAAAACACCTGGGAAGAAAATGTATATATTGTTTTAAAACTTAAGTGAGGTAATAGGGCTCAGATATTGGACCTTATCAATAGGGTAGAAGGGCTGGAAAATACCATGAATCAGGCGCTAGTATCCTGAGATTATTGCAGGCTCAGCACCTCCACAGCTCATGTAACAGAACAGGATCAAAGTCAAAAGTACTCCAGTGCCAAAGCCACATGTCCGTTGCAAGTGTTGACCACTCTTTGTGTAGAGAAGAAGTACCTGGCATTAATCAGGTTTGCCTTTAGTCAGTTTGAGCCTGTGATCTGTTCTACCACAATGGAATAATTTGAAGTAATGATCCAGATTTGCTTCTGCTACACCACTATTATCTTATATTCCACTATGATTTCCTCTCCTCTCTTTTTATGCTTCTATGGACATTTTAAACAGACTTCCATCATCCCAAAATCCCTTTCCTACTGTTTTAAATCATGGCTCTATGGATGTCCTCTGTGTCAAAAGGTATCACCACATGATGAACATGTTGGGTTGCTTACACATGCTA
Organism: Pristiophorus japonicus; assembly: GCF_044704955.1. NCBI lineage: Eukaryota > Metazoa > Chordata > Chondrichthyes > Pristiophoridae > Pristiophorus > Pristiophorus japonicus. The sequence goes on along the minus strand of NC_091984.1, from coordinate 224,191,078 downwards.
TCACTATATTCATACAAACTTACAGCACAGAAGGAGGCCATTCGGCCCGTCGTGCCTGGGCTGGCTCTATGAAAGAACAGACTGTGCTTCATCCCACATCCCTGCTTTTTGTCAAAATAATGGGAATACCGAAACTCTAAACGATAAGTTTTGTCATTCTTTGAATTTATAAAAGTGTTCTGTTCCTCAAGGGCTTTTGTTCTTTTCTCTTGATGAGGTAGTTATCCTGGGCTATTTTCTTGTCTAAAGATGTTCAGTTGCCTTTTAACAACGACGGTTTGATCCTTTACCACAAGTTCAATCCAGTAAATCTAGTTGTGAACTCGGTTTTTAATGAAAGAAAGGTTTTACACAGAAAGGAGATGAGATAATGAATACATATTCAAATATATCCTTTTTGCATTAGCTTAAGTGGATATCTTCAATAATCGAAGGATTTCTCCCGATAGTCTGACCAGTTTTTTGATGCCTGGCCAGAGCAAAGGAATGGTTATTGCAGCAGCAGAGGGCAGAAAGGAATTGGAAAGGTGGGAACTTTTAAAGATTGTGAGTGGGCGAAGGCACTACTTAATGTAATAGGTCGTCCTCTCTAAGTTGTTCAGACCAGATGATTACTATTTCAATCATCATAGGCAATCCCACAAAACGAGGATGACTTGCTTCCACGCCAAAAAAGGATGAGTTCACAGACGTTCCAATGAAGGACCTAAAATTCCAGGTCCTGAACTACATCCTGAAGGGTGGAAGATGCCTGTGCGGGGATTTTTTTAACGTGTGGTGACCGTTGCACACCAGCCACCACACGGGCTTGACAGAGCTACGTCTTGGTCCAGTGGCACGGATTACCCAAGACGACTGGAGACTTGCTCTACTGCACGGACCTGGTGCGCACACAATACTGTTCTGATGAAAGATTATCGATTTTGTCATGTATGTAACCATCATGCAATGGTAATCTTCATGTAACTGTAACCTTCATGCAACTCCTGTACACTGTACTTATACCCTAGAAATGCACACCCTGACCATAGGGGGCGAACTTGTGGAAGACACTCCTTACCTGGGTTTCCAGGTATAAAAGGGGAGGATCGCACCCAGGGTCAGCACTCCTTGGTCCTGGGAATAAAGGTTAAGGTCACATAGTGACTGTATCTGCAGTACATGCCTCGTGTGAGTTTGTAGTACGGTGCAGGAACACCACATTTGGCGACGAGAAACGTAAATCACCGAACCACGAGGATGGCCACCGGTAGCACAGTGGAACGTTATTGTGTGGGTGAGGACTGGGACGACTTTGTGGAAAGACTCCAGCAGAGCTTTGTCACGAAGGACTGGCTGGGAGCGGCAGTGGCTGACAAGCGGAGGGTGCATCTACTGACCAGCTGTGGTCCACAGACGTATGCGCTGATGAAAGACCTGCTCGCACCCCAAAAGCCAGTGGACAAGTCCTTTGACGAGCTCAGCCAGCTGATCAGTGAGCATCTCAAGCCGGCGAGTAGCGTACACATGGCCCGGCACCGGTTCTACACACACCGGCGTCAGGAGGGACAATACATCTCGGACTTCGTTGCAGATCTGCGGCGTTGGCCAGTCTCTGTATGTTCACAGACGCCTGCAGTGGGGAGATGTTAAGGGACTTTTTCATTGAGGGCATTAATCATGCTGGGATTTTCAGGAAGCTCATAGAGGCCAAGGACTTGACTTTAGAAGGGGCGGCGTTGATAGCTCAGACCTTCATGGCAGGGGAAGAGGAGACCAAACTAATTTACGCACGCAGCCCTGGTCCCAACATGGCGATGGACCAGGGAGTTAACATTGTGAACGCGGCTAGGGACCCCGCAGGCAGGCAAGGGCATTTTGAAACCGCCCAGGCAGCAATAGACTCCAGGGTGGGCCCGCAACAGGGACAATGGAAAGGGGATCGGCAATTCACGCCATCACGAGGAACAATGCGTCCGCGATGGGATCATTAACACTCACCATCAGAGTGCTTAGAAACAACCAAATGGGTAATCAGAGAGGAATACCTGGTAACAGTCCCTTTGTTAACAGCAATCTCAGCTCATGCTGGAGATGCGGGGGTAGACATACTGTGAAAAATTGCAGGTTCCAGAAATATACCTGTAGGATTTGTAATGTCAGTGGACACTTGGCCAGAATGTGCAAAAAGGCTGTGGCGAGGCTAATCTGCGAGACAGAGGAACCAGACGAGGGGTCTGCAATGCAGGATGATGTCTGGGGAAAAGCCATGGATGCTGAAGTTCAGCGGGTTCACGTGGCTGACATCCACAGCTCATACACTAAAACACCACCCATGATGATGAAAGTTTTATTGAATGGCATCCCGGTGCGCATGGAGCTGGATACGGGAGCTAGCCAGTCACTTATGAGCGCCCAACAATTTGAGAGACTATGACCACATAGAGCTAGCAAGCCCAAACTGGAACGCATTGACACGCAGCTACAGACGTACACCAAAGAGATCATCCCAGTGCTAGGCAGTGCAAACTTGGTGGATCCCTGAACCGGCTGCCAATCTGGATCGTCCCGGGAAATGGCCCCGCGCTCTTGGGGAGGAGTTGGCTAGCCGAGATGAATTGGAAATGGGGGGATGTGCACACCATTTCATCTGTGGAGCGAAGTTCATGCTCACAGGTCCTACAAAAATTCGGGTCACTGTTTCAACCCGGTGTCGGAACATTCAAGGGCACTAAAGTAGTGATACGCATCACTCCGGACGCCAGACCAGTGCATCACAAAACCAGAGCGGCGCCGTATATGATGCGTGAGAACATTGAAAGTGAATTGGACAGGCTGCTCAGAGAGGGCATAATTTTGGCCATTGAATTCAGCGACTGGGCAAGTCCCATCGTTCCTGTCCTTAAAGCAGATGGCTCGGTCAGGGTTTGTGGCGACTACAAAGCCACCATCAACCGAGTGTCGCTATAAGACCAATACCTGCTCCCGAGAGCGGAGGACCTTTTTGCTACACTGGCAGGTGGCAAGCTGTTCACGAAGCTGGACCTCACTTCGGCCTACATGGCTCAGGAACTGGCTGAAGAATCCAAGCTTCTGACCACCATCACGACGCACAGGGATTATTTATCTACAACGGGTGTCCGTTTGGCATCTGTCAGTGTGGAAAGCTTGCACAAATCCATTCCTGGAACAATCGTATTCCAAGACGACATCCTTATAACGGGTCGAGACACCGAGGAACACCTCCACAACCTGGAGGAGGTGCTACGCCGACTGGACCGGCTAGGCTTGCGGCTGAAAAAGGCCAAGTATATGTTTTTGGCCCCAGAGGTCTAGTTTTTGGACAGGAGGGTTGCCGCAGACGGGATCCGGCCCACTGAATCAAAAACTGAGGCAATCCGCCGGGCGCCCAGGCCCAGCAACACATCGGAGTTGCGATCATTCCTGGGACTTTTGAACTATTTTGGGAACTTTCTGCCGAACTTAAGCACATTGTTGGAGCATTTACACATGCTCCTGCGTAAAGGTTGTGAATGGCTTTGGGGGGGGACTGTCAAGAATGGGCTTTCAATAAGGCGAGGAACCTGCTGTGTTCTAACAAACTGTTGACTTTGTATGACCCCTGTAAAAAACTGGTTTTAACGTGCGATGCATCGTCCTACGGGGTTGGGTGTGTGTCGCAGCAGGGTAATGACGACGGCCGACTCCAACCGGTGACTTATGCCTCCAGGTCACTCTCCCAGCCAGAGTGTGGATATGGCAAGTCGAAAAGGAAGCACTCGCTTGTGTTTACGGTGTGAAAAAGATGCACCAGTACCTTTTCGGTAGACGGTTCGAGTTAGAGACGGACCACAAGCCGGTTACATCCCTTTTGTCCGACAGCAAGGCTGTCAATGCCAATGCGTCAGCTCGCATACAGCGATGGGCTCTCATGCTGGCTGCGTATGACTACACCATCCGGCACCGGCCAGGCACCGAAGATTGCGCTGATGCGCTCAGCAGGCTCCCACTGGCCACCACCAAGGGGGCAGCGGAGCAAAGCGCTGAGATGGTCATGGCCGTTGAGGCTTTTGACACCGCAGGCTCCCCCATCACAGCTGCCAGATCAAACTCTGGGCCAATAGAGGCCCCCTCCTATCCATGATAAAGAAATGTGTCCTGACTGGGGATTGGGCGCCCACACACAGGGCGTGCCCCGCAGAGGTCAGACCGTTTCAGAGATGGATGGATGAGCTCTCCATCCAAGCCGACTGCCTGCTATGGGGCAGCCGGGTAGTCATGCCCCAGAAAGGCAGGGAAGCATTCATCAGGGAACTCCACAGCGAGCACCTTGGCATCGTGTTAATGAAGATCATTGCCCGGTCACATATATGGTGGCCGGGGATTGACTCAGACCTGGAACACTGGGTTCGCAGGTGCACGACGTGTGCCCAGCTGGGCAATGCCCCCAGGGAGGCCCCACTCAGCCCGTGGCCCTGGCCCACCAGGCCATGGTCATGTATTCACGTAGACTATGCGGGCCCGTTCATGGGGAAAATGTTCCTGATCGTTGTCGATGCATACTCGAAATGGATCGAGTGCATCATATTAAACTCGTGCATGACATCCATATCTGTAAAGAGTCTGCGTATGGTTTTCACGACCCACGGCTTGCCAGACATCCTGGTCAGCCACAATAGCCCGTGTTTCACCAGCCATGAATTCCATGAGTTTATGTCGGGCAATGGTATCAAACACGTCCGGACAGCGCCGTTCAAGCCAGCTTCCAATGGCCAGGCGGAACGTGCGATCCAAGTCATAAAACAGGGCATGCTATGCATCCAAAGACCCTCCCTTCAGTACCGCCTATTGCGCCTTCTGCTGGCCTACAGGTCCCGCCCGCACTCGCTCACGGGAGTCCCACCAGCGGAACTCCTCATGAAACGCATGCTCAAGACGCGGCTGTCCCTCATTCACCCAGCCGTGGCAGACATTGTTGAGGGCAAGCGCCAGTCCCAAACCGAGTTCCATGATCGAAACTCAAGGGGGAGGTGTATAGAAATGGATGACCCAGTATTTGTTCTTAACCATGCTTTAGGACCCAGGCTTGAGGGCACAGTCATTGGCAAAGAAGGGAATAGGGTCATAGTGGTCAGACTAAACAATGGGCAGATATGCTGCAAACACTTGGACCAAGTAAAGAAAAGGTTCAGCATAGACACAGAGGAACCTGAAGAAGAGCATGAGATGTTACCCACACCACTGCCAGTGGACGAGCAACGAGGACAATCCACAGCATGCACAGTCCCTGCAGCCAGCCCGGAATCACCTCAGGTGACAGAGACGCGTGCCGAGGCTCAGCCACCAGAGCCACAACTGCGGCGCTCCACGAGAGAGCGTCGACCACCTGAAAAACTTAACCTTTGACAAAAAGACGTAAGGGGGGAGGTGATGTCATGTATGTAACCATCATGCAATGGTAATCTTCATGTAACTGTAACCTTCATGCAACTCCTGTACACTGTACTTATATCCTAGAAATGCACACCCTGATCACAGGGGGTGAACTTGTGGGAGACACTCCTCACCTGGGTTTCCAGGGGAGGTCCCATCCAGGATCAGCACTCTTTGGCCCTGGGAATAAAGGTTAAAGTCACGTAGTGACTGTGTCTGCAGTACATGCCTCGTGTGAGTTTGTAGTACGGTGCAGGAACACCACAGATTTGAAGTGTTAACCCTACCTTCCTCTCTCCACAGATGCTGCCTGACCAGCTGAGTATCCACCATTTGCAAATGATTCCCCTCCTTGAGATGGTGACACATTAAAGGCTCTTTCTTACTAGGGCAGAGGGAATAACATATCCCAATCTATTCACGTATTCCAAGCAGATTCTGTTATGTTCAGAATAACTCCACAATACTGTATACTGTAAGCTCAAACTGTTGTGACCTTGGGCTCTTTATGTAACTCCAGAGTGAGGAAGCAGCATGGTAAAACTGCCTTTTATACCTGCTTGCCCAAGGTGTGCAGGTGACCCTTGGGTCTCCAACAGGTGCGCCCCCTGGTGGCAAGTCTTACACACTAGTAAAGTTTAGATACATAACATCACTCCACCCCAAAGTCTTAGATACAAGTTATTTACAAGTTGAGGCGATCCGGGGCTCTGTGTTCCCGGGTTGATCGCCTGAGTTGAAGTCCTGGCAAAGGTGAGTCGGTCGGTTCATTGCTGCACGGCAGCGTGACTGGTCTGATCGGACTGTTGGGCATGGTGGGTTCATCCTCGTGGTTGACCGTGAGGTCGGTTGCTGGTTGGGTGTGTGTGGGTGGATCACTGATGGTAATGTCCTCTTCAAACTGTTCTTGGTTGTCAGTGAACCGCAGTTTGGTCTGATCCAAATGCTTTCTGCATGTTTGTCCATTCACAAGTTTGACAACAAACACTCTATTCCCCTCCTTGGCTAACACAGTGCCAGCAACCCATTTGGGACCATGACCGTAATTAAGAACAAACACAGGGTCATTAACCTCAATGTCACGCGATACAGCCGCGCGATCGTGGTACACGTTATGTCAGCAACACCGGGTTTCTACATGATCATTGAGATCCGGGTGGACTAAGGAGAGCCTGGTTTTGAGTGCTCTCTTCATTAATAATTCTGCAGGGGGAACACCAGTAAGTGAGTGGGGTCGCGTCCGGTAGCTGAGCAGAATCCGAGATGACCAGGTCTGCAGGGAACCATCCTGCGTTTCAAACTCTGCTTAATAGTTTGGACTGCCCGTTCCGCTTGACCATTGGATGCGGGCTTAAATGGAGCAGACCTGACATGCTTGATGCCATTGCGGATCATGAACTCGTTGAATTCCAAGCTGGTGAACCATGGTTCATTGTCACTAACAAGGACATCGGGCAAACCATGGGTGGCGAACATGGCCCGGAGGCTTTCAATGGTGGCAGTGAACGTTCATGATGACATTATTATACATTCAATCCATTTAGAGTAAGCGTCCACTACTACAAGGAGCATCTTTCCTAGAAAAGGGCCAGCAAAATCTATGTGGACCTTAGACCACGGTTTGGAGGGCCATGACCACAGACTCAGTGGGGCCTCCCTTGGTGCATTGCTCAAGTGTGAGCACGTGTTACATTGGTGTATGCATGACTCCAATTCTGAGTCAATGCCAGGCCACCAAACATACGACCTGGCGATAGCCTTCATCATGACTATGCCTGGGTGGGTACTGTGTAGGTCGCGTATAAACGTTTCCCTGCCTTTTTTTGGCAAACCACGCGATTCCCCCAAAGGAGCCAACCCAAATGGATGGATGTTTCATCCTTGCTTCGGCTTAATTTCGTCTTGCATTTCCCCGGGAACAGCCGACCAGCTCCCATTAAGGGTGCAGCTTTCTACAGTGATAGCACAGGATCCTGGCTAGTCCAGGTCCTGATCTGGCGAGCCGTGACGGGTGACCCCTCGCTTTCAAAAACATCCATTACAAGAAGCAAGTCTGCGGGTTGCGCCATTTCCACCCCGGCGGTGGGCAATGGTAGCCGACTGAGGGCATCAGCACAGTTCTCAGTGCCTGGTCTGTGGTGGATTACATAGTCATACACAGATAGTGTTAGTGCCCATCTTTGGATGCGGGACGAAGCATTGGTGTTAATACCTTTGCTTTCTGAGAACAGCAAAATGAGTGGTCGGTTTCGAGCTCGAATCGGAGTCCAAATAGGTATTGGTGCATTTTCTTAACCCCGTATACGCATGCTAATGCTTCTTTCTCAACCGTACTGTAGGCTCTTTCAGCCTTAGATAAGCTTCTGGATGCATATGCAACCGGTTGCAGTTTGCCTGACACATTACTTGCTGTAACACACAACCGACTCCGTAGGAAGATGCATCACAAGCTAGTACTAAACGTTTACACGGGTCATACAATACAAGTAACTTGTTAGAACATAGCAGGTTTCTGGACTTGTTAAAGGCTGTCTCTTGAGATTTACCCCAAACTCAGTCGTCACCCTTGCGTAGCAATAAATGCAAAGGTTCCAGCAAAGTGCTCAACCCCGGTAGAAAGTTACCAAAATAGTTGAGGAGTCCCAGGAACGAACATAGCTCCATCACATTCTGTGGTCTGGGTGCATTCTTGATGGCCATCGTTTTGGAGTCCGTGGATCTGATGCCGTCTGCCGCAATTTTTCTCCCCAAAAATTCGACCTCTGGCGCCAGGAAAAGACACTTGGAGCATTTCAGCCTGAGTTCCACTCTGTCCAGTCGCCTTAGAACCTCTTCCAGATTGTGTAAGTGTTCGGTGGTGTTGCGACCAGTGATCAGGATGTCGTCTTGAAACACCACGGTGCATGGAACCGATTTCAGGAGACTCTCCATGTTCCTCTGGAAGATAGCCGCAGCCGAGCGAATCCCAAAGGGGCATCTGTGGTATATGAACAGTCCTTTGTGCATGTTGATGTGCGTCAATTTTTTTCGAAGGTTCAACCAGCTCCTGTGTCATGTAAACAGAGGTTAGATCCAGCTTGGTGAACGACTTCCCCCCTGCTAGCGTTGCGAACAGGTCATCTGCTTTGGGTAGAGGGTACTAGTCCTGTAGCGAGACTCGGTTGATCGTTACCTTGTAGTCCCCGCAGATTCTAAACGTTCCATCGCTTTTCAACACTGGAACAATTGGACTGGCCCACTTGTTGAAATTGACTGGCGATATGATTCCCTCTCATTGAAGTCTGTCAGCTCGATCTCCACTTTCTCTCGCATCATATATCGAACTGCTGGGGCCTTGTGATGAACGGGCCGTGCATCAGAGACTAGATGGATCTGCACTTTGGCACCTGTGAAGTTGCCGATGCCTGGCTCAAATAATGACAAGAATTGTTTAGTATTTGGGCCCACGAGGCATCATCCACCAAAGACAGTGCTTTGATGTCGTCCCAGTTCCATCGGATCTTTCCTAACTAGCTGCTGCCGAACAGCGTTTGGCCATCGCCTGATACAATCCAGTGATAAATCATGCACAGCTCCATCATACAATACCAATGATTGGTACGAGCTCTGACGGTCCGCGTTGCGGAGTTGGAGCTGAGGGTGGATTCACTCTGGAGCATCCACAATGCTGAGAATGACGTGAGCAGCACGTGTAGTGAGTTGGTCGTACCGCAGGGAAAGGGTCCACAGCCAGATAGGGAATGGAAGACCAGCAGGAAGAGTAGTGCAAGGAAGGTAGTGCAGGGGTCCCCTGTGGTCATCCCCCTGCAAAACAGATACACCGCTTTGGGTACTGTTGAGGGGAATGACTCATCAGGGGAGGGCAGCAGCAGCCAAGTTCATGGCACCGTGGCTGGCTCTGCTGCACAGGAGGGCAAGAAAAAGAGTGGGAGAGCGATAGTGATAGGGGATTCAATTGTGAGGGGAATAGATAGGCGTTTCTGCGGCCGCAACCGAGACTCCAGGATGGTATGTTGCCTCCCTGGTGCAAGGGTCAAGGATGTCTCGGAGCGGGTGCAGGACATTCTGAAATGGGAGGGAGAACAGCCAGTTGTCGTGGTGCACATTGGTACCAACGACATAGGTAAAAAAAGGGATGAGGTCCTACGAAACGAATTTAAGGAGCTAGGAGCTAAATTAAAAAGTAGGACCTCAAAAGTAGTAATCTCGGGATTGCTACCAGTGCCACGTGATAGTCAGAGTAGGAATTGCAGGATAGCGCAGATGAATACGTGGCTTGAGCAGTGGTGCAGCAGGGAGGGATTCAAATTCCTGGGGCATTGGGACCGGTTCTGGGGGAGGTGGGACCAGTACAAACCGGACGGTCTGCACCTGGGCAGGACCGGAACCAATGTCCTAGGGGGAGTGTTTGCTAGTGCTGTTGGGGAGGATTTAAACTAATATGGCAGGGGGATGGGAACCAATGCAGGGAGACAGAGGGAAACAAAAAGGAGACAAAAGCAAAAGACAGAAAGGAGATGAGGAAAAGTGGAGGGCAGAGAAACCCAAGGCAAAGAACAAAAAGGGCCACTATAGAGCAAAATTCTAAAAGGACAAAGGGTGTTAATAAAACAAGCCTGAAGGCTTTGTGTCTTAATGCAAGGAGTATCCGCAATAAGCTGGATGAATTAATTGTGCAAATAGATGTTAACAAATATGATGTGATTGGGATTACGGAGACGTGGCTCCAGGATGATCAGGGCTGGGAACTCAACATTCAGGGGTATTCAACATTCAGGAAGGATAGAATAAAAGGAAAAGGAGGTGGGGTAGCATTGCTGGTTAAAGAGGAGATTAATGCAATAGTTAGGAAAGACATTAGCTTGGATGATGTGGAATCTATATGGGTAGAGCTGCAGAACACCAAAGGGCAAAAAACGTTAGTAGGAGTTGTGTACAGACCTTCAAACAGTAATAGGGATGTTGGGGAGGGCATCAAACAGGAAATTAGGGGTGCATGCAATAAAGGTGCAGCAGTTATAATGGGTGACTTTAATATGCACATAGATTGGGCTAGCCAAACTGGAAGCAATACGGTGGAGGAGGATTTCCTGGAGTGCATAAGGGATGGTTTTCTAGACCAATATGTTGAGGAACCAACTAGGGGGGAGGCCATCTTAGACTGGGTGTTGTGTAATGAGAGAGGATTAATTAGCAATCTCATTGTGCGAGGCCCCTTGGGGAAGAGTGACCATAATATGGTGGAATTCTGCATTAGGATGGAGAATGAAACAGTAATTTCAGAGACCATGGTCCAGAACTTAAAGAAGGGTAACTTTGAAGGTATGAGGCGTGAATTGGCTAGGATGGATTGGCGAATGATACTTAAGGGGTTGACTGTGGATGGGCAATGGCAGACATTTAGAGACCGCATGGATGAATTACAACAATTGTACATTCCTATCTGGCGTAAAAATAAAAAAGGGAAGGTGGCTCAACCGTGGCTATCTAGGGAAATCAGGGATAGTATTAAAGCCAAGGAAGTGGCATACAAATTGGCCAGAAATAGCAGCGAACCTGGGGACTGGGAGAAATTTAGAACTCAGCAGAGGAGGACAAAGGGTTTGATTAGGGCAGGGAAAATGGAGTACGAGAAGAAGCTTGCAGGGAACATTAAGGCGGATTGCAAAAGTTTCTATAGGTATGTAAAGAGAAAAAGGTTGGTGAAGACAAACGTAGGTCCCCTGCAGTCAGAATCAGGGGAAGTCATAACGGGGAACAAAGAAATGGCAGACCAATTGAACAAGTACTTTGGTTCGGTATTCACTAAGGAGGATACAAACAACCTTCCGGATATAAAAGGGGTCAGAGGGTCTAGTAAGGAGGGGGAACTGAGGGAAATCTTTATTAGTCGGGAAATTGTGTTGGGGAAATTGATGGGATTGAAGGCCGATAAATCCCCAGGGCCTGATGGACTGCATCCTAGAGTACTTAAGGAGGTGGCCTTGGAAATAGCGGATGCATTGACAGTCATTTTCCAACATTCCATTGACTCTGGATCAGTTCCTATGGAGTGGAGGGTAGGCAATGTAACCCCACTTTTTAAAAAAGGAGGGAGAGAGAAAACAGGGAATTATAGACCGGTCAGCCTGACCTCAGTAGTGGGTAAAATGATGGAATCAATTATTAAGGATGTCATAGCAGTGCATCTGGAAAATGGTGACATGATAGGTCCAAGTCAGCATGGATTTGTGAAAGGGAAATCATGCTTGACAAATCTTCTGGAATTTTTTGAGGATGTTTCCAGTAAAGTGGACAAAGGAGAACCAGTTGATGTGGTATATTTGGACTTTCAGAAGGCTTTCGACAAGGTCCCACACAAGAGATTAATGTGCAAAGTTAAAGCACATGGGATTGGGGGTAGTGTGCTGACGTGGATTGAGAACTGGTTGTCAGACAGGAAGCAAAGAGTAGGAGTAAACGGGTACTTTTCAGAATGGCAGGCAGTGACTAGTGGAGTGCCGCAAGGTTCTGTGCTGGGGCCCCAGCTGTTTACATTGTACATTAATGATTTAAACGAGGGGATTAAATGCAGTATCTCCAAATTTGCTGATGATACTAAGTTGGGTGGCAGTGTGAGCTGCGAGGAGGATGCTATTAGGCTGCAGAGTGACTTGGATAGGTTAGGTGAGTGGGCAAATGCATGGCAGATGAAGTATAATGTGGATAAATGTGAGGTTATCCACTTTGGTGGTAAAAACAGAGAGACAGACTATTATCTGAATGGTGACAGATTAGGAAAAGGGAAGGTGCAACGAGACCTGGGTGTCATGGTACATCAGTCATTGAAGGTTAGCATGCAGGTACAGCAGGCGATTAAGAAAGCAAATGGCATGTTGGCCTTCATAGCAAGGGGATTTGAGTACAGGGGCAGGGAGGTGTTACTACAGTTGTACAGAGCCTTGGTGAGGCCACACCTGGAGTATTGTGTACAGTTTTGGTCTCCTAACTTGAGGAAGGACATTCTTGCTATTGAGGGAGTGCAGCGAAGGTTCACCAGACTGATTCCCGGGATGGCGGGACTGACCTATCAAGAAAGATTGGATCAACTGGGCTTGTATTCACTGGAGTTCAGAAGAATGAGAGGGGACCTCATAGAAACGTTTAAAATTCTGACGGGTTTAGACAGGTTAGATGCAGAAAAAATGTTCCCAATGTTGGGGAAGTCCAGAACCAGGGGTCACAGTCTGAGGATAAGGGGTAAGCCATTTAGGACCGAGATGAGGAGAAACTTCTTCACCCAGAGAGTGGTGAACCTGTGGAATTCTCTACCACAGAAAGTAGTTGAGGCCAATTCACTGAATATATTCAAAAGGGAGTTAGATGAAGTCCTTACTACTCGGGGGATCAAGGGTTATGGCGAGAAAGCAGGAAGGGGGTACTGAAGTTTCATGTTCAGCCATGAACTCATTGAATGGCGGTGCAGGCTAGAAGGGCTGAATGGCCTGCTCCTGCACCTATTTTCTATGTTTCTATGTTTCTAAGTGCACAGCTTTGTGTGGATCGGGCTTAGTTTTGGCCTTTGTACCTTGTTGCCCCACAGTTTCTCAAAAGCCTTCTGGCTCATAATTGACTGACTCGCCACCGTGTCCAATTCCATGGAAACGGGAATGCTGTTTAATTTGACTTTCAACATTATCGGAGGGCTTTTGGTGGTGAAGGTGTGTACCCCATACACTTCCTCTTCAGCCTCGGGTTGAGTTGCCTCTCTTACTCGTTCAGCATGATCCGCGCCGGATCGGTCATCTTCTGCCGACTCTGCCAAGTGGTGAGTCACAGCACATCTGCACATTCGCTGGAGGTGCCCCATTGTTCCACAGTCCTTGCACATGTAGTGCTTGAATCGACATTAATGGGCCCGATGATTACCCCGCAGCGCCAACATGGTGTTAACGGATTTGCATTCACGCCCCACAGCGGACTCTGAGTCATCCTAGGTCTAGCCTCTGCGGGCGTGTAGGCCCTGTCATGTACAGTTCTGCCTGCTGAAGGCGTTATTTTATGCACAGTACTTGCCGGTGAGCTTCGATGCTGCAAAGATATCTGTTTAGTGTTATCGTTCGTGGACATGAAAGTCTGGGCTATCGTAATGGCCTTGCTCAGATCTTGGGATTTGGCAGTCAGCAGTTTGCGAAGAATGACCTTGTGGCTGATTCCAAACACGAAATAGTTCCTCAACATTTCCTCCAAAAATCCAGCAAATTCGCACGGTCCCGCAAGGCGTCTTAGGACGGCGACATTGCTCGCCACGGCCTGGCCCTCGAAGCGATGGTGCATATAAAAGCAGTACCTGGCCATTAAGATGCTCTCCTTCGGCTTGAGGTATTCCCGAACCAGTGTCCACAACTCTGCATATGTCTTGTCCGTTGGTTTTGTTGGTGCTAACAGATTTTTGACAAGGCCATATATCGTGGTCCCACAAACGGTGAGGAGAATCGCCCTGCGCTTGACCGCGGTATCTTCCGTATCCAGCTCGTTGACCACGAGGTACTGGTCAAGACGCTCAACGAAGGCTTCCCAATCATCACCCTCAACAAATCTCTCAAGAATACCAACGGCAGCCATAACCACATGAAAGTTCGTGATCTGTTACTCGTCGTCAATTCTTATATTTAGAATAACTCCTCAAGACTGTATACTGTAAGCTCAAACTGTTGTGACCTTGGTCTCTTTAATGTAACTCAGAGTGAGGAAGCAGCATGGTAGACTGCCTTTTACACCTGTTTGCCCGGGGTGTGCAGGTGACCCTTGGGTCTCCAACAGGTGCGCCCCATGGTGTCAAGTCTTACACACTAATAAAGTTTACACACATAACAGATACATTGAGAGTAGAATTGGTAGAAGCCTGCAACAAGTCCTCTCAATGGGTTAAAGGTGCACATTGTAAGGGACCCAGGAGCGAAAGCAAAAAACAGATGAGAAATGGTGGAGGCTGTTTCCCAATTCTGTCCCTTTTGCTCTTCTCCCCAAAACAGCTTTGTACTGTGGTGGTGGGGGGATTCCCACTCCCAACTGCTATCAAGTGATCTCCTGCTGAAAAATGTGCCCATGTTTGGAAGTCAGGCTCAGTGACGATCCCCTTTCCAATGTTGCAATAACCTTCCGCACTCACTGTCTAGGCTCACACATTAAGCGTGGCCACTCAGACGAGATACCAGAAGGCTGCCGGCGCCTGTGAAACCATACCCCAGCATGGGTCTGTGAACTCGGGAGAGGGAGAGGAGAAACACCGAGCTGCATTTCATTGTTAAAATATCAGCAATGCAAATATGGTCTGCAAGCAGCTCTTTGAAAAATCAAGCCTTTTATCTTGCAGCGGACCAGGTTGTGTCCCTGAACCCAACTAATTTGATGAAAGAGGTATCTTTGTCTTCCAGCAGAGTTTTTATTCTCAGAGGAGATCTGTCTGTGACCTCCCAGTGCTCTGGCAGCATAGCAATCTGAAGGAGTGAATGGTGCGGACTAGACTGACATTGAGACGGCCTGTCTCGAAAGCAATGGTTCTATCAGATTCACTTTGCGATCAGGCTATGCCATTGTCCAATAAAGGACAAGCGACAAATATTCCCCTATCATCTGGCTTTCCTGTCATGTAATACGAGATACCTTCTGGTTCTCATCTATGTGGATTCTGAGAGGAGAAACACAGAGTCTGCAATGAAGTTTTGCTCAACTACCTATTGCTTTTTTAAAAAAAAAACCTTCCTTTCCCCACCCGCAGTTCTGTTCCTTCCCTCCCCCTTCTAAAGGCACTGACTTACAGTGATGGGTGCCAGTTCCAGTATCTCATTCAGGTCTTCGTGTGTGTTGCGACATCATATTACAGTTCTCACCCAATGCCCAGAGAGGTAACATTTCCAGTAAGGGTCACTGAATAGAGATCATGATTTTTATTCCCTTCATGTTCTCAAGGAGAGTTGTAGCTTCAGAAACAGTGCCCCTGTGGAAATCAGCAAACTCCGGAAAACCTGTTTCTATGGATGTTCGGCATAGGAGCTATGTATTTTTTCGCTGACAATCTCAGAGAATACACAAGCGTACATGGCCAACAATCGATATTTTAAGATAACAGCCAGGCATACTTCAGAAAGCTCAGCATTTCAACCCATGTATTCAGTTGTCACGAGAAAAATCATTGGGCTCAATTTTCCCCGATGCCGCTTTTTTGGCGTATTGCAAGAGTTACGCCCGTTTTTTTGGCCCCAACTACTCGAAAAAAAACGAGAACGTTTCCCGTTCTATTTTGTGAAATTGGCGCTGCGCAGCCTGACTTTAATTTCGGGGGGAGGTGGAGCCTAATGTCTGCGCTGAAAAAACAATGTACCTCCCCCCACCCCTCCCCCCGCTGCGCATGCGCGAAAAAAAAGGGACGTTTTTGACATGACTGCTATGGGCGCGCATACCCAGTACAGCTCCCGGTCTGCAATTGGCCATTTTTAAAGAGCCAGTTGTGTGTGAGAATTTTAATTCTCATTGGAAAAATCGGAGCAGCAATACAAGCTGCAACGCGGCTCAAGGACCAAGAATTTCTCACAGGATGAAGTGGAGGCACTGGTAACTGTAACTGAGGCCAGATGGCACGAGCTGGACACCAGCAGAGGTCACATAAAAGTTTCAACAAAAGAAATGAAGAAACGCTGGAACCAACTTGCAGAAGATTACTGTGCAACGGTGACCATCCCGAGGTCTGGAGGCCAGTGCAAAAAGTGGCAGGACCTTGGTCAAGTAGTTAGTGTAAGTAATATTTTCATTTATTAATTGGAATTGCAATTGTAAATGTGACCATCTGTATGTCCTACCCAGCAGAAAGAAACCCTCTCTAAAAAGTTATATTTTTATCTTTGCAGAGGAAGGTGGCACACGACAAAAGGGTAAGAACTCAAACAGGAGGAGGCCTGGAAAATCTGCAGCCACTGACACACTTGGAAGAGAGGGTCGCTGTTTTGATGGGTCCTGCCCGAAGAAAAGCAACCACCACTGCACAAGCTGGGTCCACACTCGAGGGAGAGGGTAAGTCCTGCAAATTGCACAGTCTGGCTTTCCTAAATGTTAACAACTGCGTGGGGCTAGTCATGCTTCGGGTTGATGCAATGTGCTATCATTAAACATGGTCCTGTGCTGTGTGAGTCTACTCATGCCGCCCTGTCCCCACCTCTGCTGCTAACCATTTGTCTGTTCTGTTATATTTTGCAGAACTTGAGGCCAACCCTGATGAGGCTGAAGCCGATGCAGAAGAAGATTCAGACGCGGACGAGCCTGAAGAGAACATCTTCCAATCCCACCTCCCAGACCAAGAGCATGGGGGTGAGGGATAGGATGACGCCTACACTGTTGTACTCACTCTGGAGGAAGGGCAGGTGCCGCCCATTGAGGTACCAGCCCCTTTCCTGAGTGGTACGAGTGTTGGGAGATTCCATGGTTTCTCACAGTCCGAGGCTGGGGATTCCAGTGGGGTGCAGCAAGGCACACCCAGGACCCCATCATCTGAGGCTGCAGGTCCCAGTGGGATGCAGCAAACCACACCCAGGGTGAAGAGGGGAAGGAGAGCTTGACAGCGCTCTCCTGAGGTGCAGGATCTAACAGAAGTGGTTCAAATGATGGCAATGAGTGTGGCGAGCATTGACCTTACATGATCGCCCCTGGACACCATCAGTGGGGTGGGTGATGAGGTATAGGTTCGAGAGAAGTAACAACACTCTCACGAGAAATGGGAACACTGTCCAGACACATGAGGGAGGGAATGTCGCGGGTAGTTGATACACTGTCGGTGAACATGAGGGCGGGAATGTTGCAGGTAGTTGACACACTGTTGGTGAACATGAGGGAGGAAATGTCGCAGGTAGCAGATACACTGTCGGCGAACATGAGGGAGGGCATGTTGGAAGTAGTTGAGACACTGTCAGGGCACATGAGGGAGGGAATGTCGCAGTTAGCCAATGCAATAAGCGAACACGCCCAGACTCTGCACATTGAATCAAGTGCCACTCACACGCAAATCCCCAGACCAGCCTCTGAAGAGGCACAAGTCAGGCCTTCCACATTACCGCCTGCGCCCTCCCCCCCCCCCCCCCCCCCCATCAAGAAGTGCACATTACCTGAGGTGTTCGAAAGAATAAGCTTGGTACTAACCCGAGAAACACTGCGCCACCGCCTGTGGGCAGGGGTGGAGTCAACAAGACCAAGCGCAGCTGGTGGTCTTAGAATAAGGTGGAGGAGAGATGGGTGCAGCCTTTCCTTGCTGCTACTGTTGTTGTTGTTGTTATTGTTATTACTATTGTAACTGTTCTCAAATTAAAAGTTTTATGTAAGTTATGTAAATTTACAAATTTAAAAGTTTGTAAGTGATCTTAGAGTTTATAAGTGATCTTAAAGTTTGTATTTGATCTTAACTGAAAACTTTAAAGTTTGATACAAAAATATTTTTATTGAAGTTAAGTACAAACAAGTGTTTGCTAAACTTTTGAATAAAATATATTTTAAATTTATAACTGAATCATTTCCATTATTTGTTACATTATTAACACAACTTTTTGAACTAAAGAAGAATCATTTCCATTATTGGTTCCATTAACACAACACAACATTACAGAACAGGTCCAAACAGTAAACATGGTCCATTTGGAATAGTTGCTGCTGAGCCTTCAGGCAGCAAAGCGTTCGCGGATGAGCTGCTGGCGCAAGGCTCGAGCAATCGTTAAAGGGGAACGACGGCCCGCCCTCCTCCGCTGTTGTGTTCCGGGTTCAGGTAGTTGCATGGCCTCCTCGTCCTCCTCGTCGTCATCTGCATTTTCCTCCTCATCATCAGCCACTCTCACCTCAGGTGGGTCTTCTACTACCAGCTGCTGCTGCCTCATGATGGCTAAGTTATGCAGCATGCAGCACACAACGGTGAACTGACCGACAATCTCAGGTGAGTATTGCAAGTAGCCTCCGGAATGGTCCAGGCATCGGAAACGCTGCTTCAAGATGTCAGTGGTCCTCTCTATGATGCTGCGTGTCACAATGTGCGACATGTTGCATTTCCTGTCAGCTTCGTCCGGGTTACGTGTAGGGGCGTCATGAGCCAAGTGGCGAGGCCGTACCCTTTGTCTCCCCGTAGCCAGCTCTGCCCTTCTGGCTGCTGCTGAAACATGGCAGATATAGCGCTCTCGCATGGGTGCTCCCAGGGTATCTCGCATCAACTGACATGATGCAATGCATGTCGTCACACACGAGCTGCACATTAACGGAGTGGAAGCCTTTTCCGTTCCTGTACATCTCGGAATCCTCCTAGGTGCTCGCAAGGCGATGTGGGTACAATTAACGTAGCCCTGTACCTTTGGGAAGTGAGCAAACCTGGAGAAGTCCGCAGCCCTTTCACGCATTGCCTGGGCAGCCATGGGGAATTTTATGTCGTCATTCCTCCGGGCATATAGTGCAGCAGTCACCTGCCGAATGCAGATTTGTGTTGCATGTTGAGAAATGGCGCACACATCCCCAGTTGTGGCCTGGAATGATCCCGATGCATAGAATGAAAGTGCAGCTGTAACCTTCACTGCAACTGACAAAGCAATCCTCCTGTAACTTCTAGGTTGCAGGTCTGCTTTTACAAACTCACAGATTTCGGTTATAACTTCTTTGCGGAAACGCAGCCTTCTCACACAGTCTGCATCACTCCGGTGCAGGTATGAATGCCTGTCTCGATATACCCAATGTGGGTAAGGCCTCCTACCCATCATCCTATGTGCTCTGAGGTTCCTCATGCGATGACACCGAATCAATCATCTCCTCTGCAGCATAATCATGCAGAAGGCTTGTACGAGGTATGGCATTGTCAGTATTGCCCCCGTGATTAAATTGTACCTTTGCAAGAAGCTGAAAACAGCAGGACCAGCTTCTTTGTTCTCGCTCTCCCCAAGGTCGACGCCCGAGTATGGACCACACCCAGGTCTGGGCATGTGCAATCTGCTTGCTTAGAACGGGAAGCTAGATATTCAAATGAGGATATTTGGGGCAATGAAGTCTAATGCAATTCTTTAATTTTAGATTTTTTTCAAAGTACCACCCCACCACTGATCGAACGTCTTCTCACCGGGCTCGAGGGTCGGCCAGCAGAATTGCTCCCTCGCCCGGACACAAGGAACTCGGCAAACACCCACCCCCCCCAGCCCCCCCAGGCTTCTTTTGATGCCGCTGCATAGTGTAAGGGTTCTCATCCCTTCAGTTCGGTTTCCACACCCATCCACCCCGTTCCCCCCCCCCCGGGCTTCTTTCGAAGCCGAGCCCCGAGCCCCCATGTCCAGGTGAGGGACTGATTCTGCCGGCCGACGCTCCGACCCTCGAGCCCGGTTTGGAGACGTTCGATGGTGACGTGGCACTTTGAAAAAAAAAATCCAAACTTAAAGAATTGCATTAGACTTCCATTTTCTGCATTTTAAGTTTGAAAAAAATTAAGCTTCATGAGGCATATTTAATGTGTTCTTGACTCCCTCCACAACTTCGCCTAACAACAATGGCGTCTTTCTGCGCCGATTTTTTTAACGTGCTCTGGTTTTTCTTAAGTGCCCAGAAGGTTTTTTGGGAGTGGTCACATACACCGTCCTCGGAAAAATGTAAGTTGCCCGAAAAACTGGCGCAGACATCAGGTTACACCCCCTATGATGCAGAAAAAAAACTAACCTAAAAAAAATCATACCTAACTGAGTTACGCTGGCGCACAATCTTTGGGGAAACTTGGATATTAACGGCACAGATAACCGGGGAAAATTGACCCAATATTTTCACTGGGATTGAGCGGTTAGTAATATGGACCATTCAGATTAGTTGGTGCATAGGATTGAAGACTGTTGGAATCAGTCAGGAGTTGCTTTTTCTCACTGCTGATTGTGCATAAACTTTAAGCAGAAACATGTTCAGGTGATCTGATGGTTTCAGAGGGTTGCAGCTCCAGGTACTGTATAACTATTTAACATTTCTCTCTAATTAGCAAGCTGCTGAAATGTAGCTTTTAGAAATTCTTAATTTTTCTCAAAGGAACTTTCTATGGCATGTCTGGTCATTGTCGTATGTGAAAGTTTATTGTCT
Source organism: Pristiophorus japonicus (assembly GCF_044704955.1). Taxonomy (NCBI): domain Eukaryota; kingdom Metazoa; phylum Chordata; class Chondrichthyes; family Pristiophoridae; genus Pristiophorus; species Pristiophorus japonicus. The sequence goes on along the minus strand of NC_091984.1, from coordinate 224,170,564 downwards.
GCAAGCGGATTTGCTGCTGAGGAAAGAAAATCACTCCCTGGTGTGAATGCATTAATTGCTTACACGTGAGGATTCCGGTCACATACAGGTTAGGGATTGGAAGTAAAACTGAGAGTGAGGTTGGAGAGGTGATGTGTTGCACTTTATTTACAAAATGGCAATGAGATTCCCAGATTTAGGATTTTACTGGTGAACAACTGCCATGTGGGCAGTTTGCTTGCTGTGTGCTGTGCAAGTTAAAGTACCCAGCTATGTTCAGTTTCCAGTTTGTTTCACTTAGTAACCCAGGAGAGAATCGCACCATCCATATTAGAATAGCCAAATGTGAGGACTGACAATAATAATCAGTAAAAGTTTAACGGATTGTAAACCTCAGACTGTCGATGTTCCATCTAGTCTACCCGAGCTCCTCCCCTGTTAGTCTCAGTTTCATGCGCTTCAGTGTTTTATTCTTAAATAATAGCTTTTTTCTTAAATAATAGTATAATTAGCTTTTATTTCCAATGCAAGAAAATAAACCTTTTGGACAGGTTCAAAAAACAAATTTTAATTAGAAATTACTGTTGTCATAACAGTGTATTTCAGCTTTTTTGATCAAATATTGGAAATGCCTGCATTTCAAGTTATGTTCAGCCCTGCAATTTCAGTATAATTCTTTGTCTTCATACTTATAGAGTCATAGACTAATACAGCACAGAAGGAAGCCATTCAGCCCATCGCGTCTGCGCTGGCTTTTTTGAACAGCGATCCAGTTAGTCCCATTCCCCTGCACTTTCCCCATCTCCCTGCAATTCTTTCTCCTTCAAATATTTATCCAATTCCCTTTTGAAAGCTACTATTGAATCTGTTTCCACCACCCTATCAGGCACTGCATTCCAAATCCTAACCACTCGTTGCGTAAAAAAACTTTTTTCTCTTTTAGGGCTATTTTTGTGCTGTCGGCTTTTGCTACTTTTCCGGGTTGGCATGTCTGCACAAATCGTGGCCAACATTTTGTTGTAGTGTGCACCTGCTGCTTGTTAGCTCAGGGTCTGGGTGATGTGGAATTGATGGGGAGGAGATGAACTGTAACATGAAAAGTGAGGGCAGTAAAAGCGGCAAAAAGGAAAAAACAAACAGATAGAGAAACACAAAAAGCATGAAAGAGAGAAAGCACAGAATTGGGGCACTCAGAAATGAGTTGGTACTGTCCCTAGTTCACTCGAGAAAGAGAAGACTTTTATTCCATCAGTCTGGGTTGGATTCAAAGCCAAGTCAGAGAGATGAAAAGATGGTGCGTTACATGAAACCACAGGGGTAATTTTAACCCCGCCAGGACGGGCGGTGTCATGTATCCTACATGGCTACTGATGGTACTATCACAAGGTGTGCCACCAGAGGGCACGTAGTGGGAAACTTGTAGGTTACCTGTACAGGTGTGTCAGGCCTAGTATAAAAGGCAGGCCACCAGGTTTAATCCTCATTCTGGAGTTAACAAATAAAGGACATGACCCCAACACGGCAGAGGAGAGGCGGGAGTTTGAGGTGCGTGGAGAGGCCTATAAAGGCCCAGTGGCAGCAGGATGTGGCAGCAGAGAAGAGGCGGGAGTTCGAGGTGTGTGGAGAGGCCTATAAAGGCCCAGTGGCAGCAGGATGTGGCAGCAGAGAAGAGGCGGGAGTTCGAGGTGCGTGGAGAGGCCTATAAAGGCCCAGTGGCAGCAGGATGTGGCAGCAGAGAAGAGGCGGGAGTTCGAGGTGCGTGGAGAGGCCTATAAAGGCCCAGCGGCAGCAGGATGTGGCAGCAGAGAAGAGGCGGGAGTTCGAGGTGCGTGGAGAGGCCTATAAAGGCCCAGCCAGTGCAGCTGCAGCGGGGAGAGAAGGCAAAAAGAAGTAGAAAGAAATCGAAAGGTGACGTCACAGCCAAGGGGGTAAGTGATTGGCTGGTGATTGGTAAGTAGTTTTACTTTTTCTTTTCTATATCAGTAAGTAACATTTAGCATTGCTGTTGTCAAATTAAGTTTATCTAATGGTTAAGTTATGGCAGGACAGCTCGGACATGTGTTATGCTCCTCCTGTACTATGTGGGAAATCAGGGACGCTTCCGGTGTCCCTGACGATTATGTGTGTGGGAAGTGCATCCGCCTCCAGCTCCTGACGGACCGCATTGCGGCACTGGAGCTGCGGGTGGATTCACTCTGGCGCATGCACGAAGGAAGGTAGTGCAGGGGTCCTCTGCGGTCATCCCCCTGCAAAACAGATACACCGCTTTGGGTACTGTTGAGGGGGATGATTCATCAGGGGAGGGCAGCAGCAGCCAAGTTCATGGCACCGTGGCTGGCTCTGCTGCACAGGAGGGCAGGAAAAAGAGTGGGAGAGCTATAGTGATAGGGGATTCAATTGTAAGGGGAATAGATGGGCGTTTCTGCGGCCGCAACCGAGATTCCAGGATGGTATGTTGCCTCCCTGGTGCAAGGCTCAAGGATGTCTCGGAGCGGGTGCAGGACATTTTGAAAAGGGAGGGTGAACAGCCAGTTGTTGTGGTGCACATAGGTACCAACGATATAGGTAAAAAACCGGATGAGGTCCTACGAGACGAATTTAGGGAGCTAGGAGCTAAATTAAAATGTAGGACCTCAAAAGCAGCAATCTCAGGATTGCTACCTGTGCCACGTGCTAGTCAGTGTAGGAATCGCAGGATAGCCCAGATGAATACGTGGCTTGAGGAGTGGTGCAGTAAGGAGGGATTCAAATTCCTGGGACATTGGAACCGGTTCTGGGGGAGGTAGGACCAGTACAAACCGGACGGTCTGCACCTGGGCAGGATCGGAACCAATGTCCTAGGGGGAGTGTTTGCTAGTGCTGTTAGGGAGGGGTTAAACTAACATGGCAGGGGGATGGGAACCTATGCAGGGAGACAGAGGGAAATAAAATGGAGGGAGAAGCAAAAGATAGAAAGGAGAATAATAAAAGTGGAGGGCAGAGAAACTCAAGGCAAAAAACAAAAAGGTCCACATTACAGCAAAATTTTAAAGTGGCAAAGTGTGTTAAAAAGACAAGCTTGAAGGCTCTGTGCCTCGATGCGAGGACTATTCGGAATAAGGTGGACGAATTAACTGCGCAGACAGCAGTTAACGGATATGATGTAATTGGCATCACAGAGACATGGCTCCAGGGTGACCAAGGCTGGGAACTCAACAACCAGGGGTATTCAACATTCAGGAAGGATAAGCAGAGAGGAAAAGGAGGCGGGATGGCGTTGTTGGTTAAAGAGGAAATTAATGCAATAGTAAGGAGGGACATTAGCCTGGATGATGTGGAATCGGTATGGGTGGAGCTGCGGAATACCAAAGGGCAGAAAACGCTAGTGGGAGTTGTGTACAGACCACCAAACAGTAGTAGTGAGGTTGGGGACAGCATCAACCAAGAAATAAGGGATGTTGCAATAAAGGTACAGCTGTTATCATTGGTGACTTTAATCTACATATTGATTGGGCTAACCAAACTGGTAGCAATGCGGTGGAGGAGGATTTCCTGGAGTGTATAAGGGATGGTTTTCTAGACCAATATGTTGAGGAACCAACGAGAGAGCTGGCCATCCTAGACTGGGTGATGTGTAATAAGAAGGGACTAATTAGCAATCTTGTTGTGCGAGGCCACTTGGGGAAGAGTGACCATAATATGGTAGAATTCTTTATTAAGTTGGAGAGTGACACAGTTTAGTCGGAAACTAGTGTCCTGAACTTAAGGAACGATAACTCCCGACGGTATGAGGCGTGAATTGGCTAGAATAGACTGGCAAAGGATACTTAAAGGGTTGACAGTGGATAAGCAATGGCAAACATTTAAAGATCACATGGATGAACTTCAGCAATTGTACATCCCTGTCTGGAGTAAAAAATAAAATGGGGAAGGTGGCTCAACCGTGGCTAACAAGGGAAATTAAGGATAGTGTTAAAACCAAGGCATATAAATTGGCTAGAAAAAGCAACAAAGCTGAGGACTGGGAGGAATTTAGAATGCAATAGAGGAGGACTGAGGGTTTAATTAAGAGGGGGAAAATAGAGTACGAGAGGAAGCTTGCAGGGAACATAAAAACTGACTGCAAAAGCTTCTATAAATATGTGAAGAGAAAAAGATTAGTGAAGACAAATGTAGGTCCCTTGCAGTCGGATTCAGGTGAATTTATAATGAGGAACAAAGAAATGGTAGACCAATTGAACAAATACTTTGGTTCTGTCTTCACGAAGGAAGACACAAATAACCTTCCGAATGTACTAGGGGACAATGGGTCTAGTGAGAAGGAGGAACTGAAGGATATCCTTATTAGGCGGGAAATTGTGCTAGGGAAATTGGTGGAATTGAAGGCCGATAAATCCCGGGGCCTGATAGTCTGCATCCCAGAGTATTTAAAGAAGTGGCCCTAGGAATAGTGGATGCATTGGTGATCATTTTCCAACAGTCTATTGACTCTGGATTAGTTCCTATGGACTGGAGGGTAGCTAATGTAACACCACTTTTAAAAAAAGGAGGGACTTAGAAAACGGGTAATTATAGACCGGTTAGCCTGACATCAGTATTGGGGAAAATGTTGGAATCAATCATTAAGGATGAAATAGCAGCGCATTTGGAAAGCAGTGACAGGATCGGTCCAAGTCAGCATGGATTTATGAAAGGGAAATCATGCTTGACAAAT